>NC_058524.1:121159381-121462412 GCF_904849725.1 Hordeum vulgare subsp. vulgare | reverse complement strand
GTGCCACTAATGCCCGAGGGTGATGATGAGATGGGTGGCCACTTTTGGTGAAGTGGTGCACCGGTGTTTTGTGTGAGTATGGTTTCGGAAATGGGATTAGATTTATGATGTGTCGACTGTCCCAACCTCACCTATGCGACCACGTTACCCCTTTATGGGACGGGGCTTTGTTGATTACTCTGGTCGGTACTAGCAAGAAGCCACATTACTAGTGGCGGGAGTGATTGTCGTCACTCTCGTGATGGGGTCGTGCCAGGAAGGGCGACTATGCCATTTTTATGAGTTCCAGGCACACCGTTGGTCCCCGCATGGTTGATATTGTCCTGAGTCGGTGCTCGTAAGACGTACAACATGTGGGCTGGGTACCAATCGAGTGGACCTCTTTGTCTAGTACCGTCGGGGGAAAGATAATGATCGGGTACTTACCTTGGGTATATGTGATATACCGCGAGTTGTGGATGACACGGAAGTTTCCCAGTTCTCGTGGGTATAGCGCGCAACCTCTGCAGAGTGTCAGACTATTCGAATAGCCGTGTCCACGGTCAAGGACAGTTGGGTAATCCTGCTTAAACTACGTCCAGCGTTTCCGCATAAACCAAGTGTGAGTGTGTGTGTATGTGTGGTAATTGGTGTTACAAGATGAATTGATATGACCAAGTTCGGTGACTTGGCATATAGGGTGAACCCGGAGTGTTCAGCCCTTGACAGATGCGATGGCATCTGTAACCTGTTCTTCAAGAGTAGTTCTTTAGCTTGATGCATATACATGATCATCCCACCAAGTTGCATTTCATCAAAGCTGCATGTTATTGTTGTACTTCACTTTCATTGTTCATTTATGGGCTATTTGCGAGTACATTCAAAGTACTCATTGGCTTGCCACTGGTTATATTATTGACCAGACATGGAAGGACCGGAGTTTGGCGATGAGAACGTCTTCGGAGACGGACCTCGATCTAGGACGCTTCCAAGTCAGAATGCTTGTCGGTGTAGGCTTGATGGATGGGCACCCGCTTAGCCCTTATGAGTTTCCGCTACCCATCGTACCCATTTTAATTGGCCTTAGGCCCTGCTTGTGAACCTGACCCTTCGGTCATTTGATGTAATATTCGGTATTTGGATGTAAGACTCTATTATTCAGTATCTGTGTTCAGTGAGCATTGATCCTTGGGGTCACTGGGCACGGCGATCTCGACTTACTAGTTGGGGTCCCCACAGAACTGGTATCAGAGCCATCCTGACTATAGGAAGCCTTAGGTAGCATGGACGTTAGCCGAAAACGATTAGTACACCAGCCTTACACTTAAGATTTTGCACCTAGAATCTTCGGATTCTCTCTCTCTCCTATATCTTGTAGATGGCCGCCGTACCCGAGACGCTTCTGGAGACCGGCTTTCCCCTACTCCTGGTGGATAGTCTCGAGAAGTGCCACGTACGCCGCACACCCATCTTCCTCTACCACGAGCACTGGGTTAACGCCGACACCAAGGAATATCACGTGGACGTGATAGTGAAGGCTAACGACTCCCCGTCTAGTTGGTTCTTTGAAGGACCACAAATGGGGGAACTGATGCTGGCAGTGGAGACAGTCGCACGAGAGGCGCTCGTGTGTCTCCGTGATATCCTCCCTGAGATGGCTGATGAGCCCGCTACTCGTCACCTACCTTTTATTAAGGAAGGAGTGGACGGGAGCTGAACGCTCACCCCATCGTCTGAGGACGGGATGCCATTAAGGTTTCAGACCTACTTCAGTCTCTCATCCGACACCCTGACACACCTTCTGGTTAAGGAATCAACGAAGCTTCGCCAAGAACTGCACCAAGTCAAGGGCCTACTTCACACCGAGAAGATGAAGAATCAAAAGGTGAAGAAAGCAGGCGCACCTGAAGGAAGGACCGGTGTTGCTACCAGGGGTGGTGTGCTACCGATCCGGGCTGTCCCTCTTCAGATTCTCCGCCTGACAGCGGAAGAGTATACTGAGCTCTTCGCCGCCTCACCTAAGAGACGCCGTGATGTACCACTTCTTTCTTCCACTCCTTTGAAGGAAGAAGACACCGACGAAGACGAAGATCCTGCCAAACCCACCTATGAGACCGAGCAGTCCGCCGCGTAGGATTTCAGCGTAGGCAACTAAGAGTACCCCTGAGCGTAGGGTATCCATGTATCCGATCTTTCAAATTATGAGTTTGTATGATGTAAGCCGCATTCTGCCTTAGGCAGCCTGTACGCGACTACGTCACTTGTTTTCAATGAATGCAAATTCCGTTTTCAGGACTTTGATTTTAAAGACTCGCACTAGCGCACATTTGGACCCCCCCTCTTACTAGAACAAACCCTTGTGGTTTCAAGCAAGGTGGATTGTTGACCTGTCTGTTTCCATGACAAGATGGTGAACGCAACCCGCAACAGTACCTTTGGCAACCCCGGTGCCGCCTCCTCAGGTCAGCCGCAGGGAACCGAAGGAGAAGCTCACGCTGGAGATCACCATGAGCAGCCTGGAATGTTCCTCCACCACCTCCTCTCGAGAACTTGACTATGGCTCAGTTCCTTCAGGCTCTTCGCGAGGAGCGTCAAGCCAACAATGCCGCTATTCAGCAGCTGGCTCAAGTCCTAGTGAACAACCCGCCACAGAACGGGAATGGCAATGGCCGCTCTACTCTCTCCGAGTTTATGCGGACTACGCCTCCCATATTCACACAGACGACTGAACCATTGGATGCCGATGACTGGATTCGCACTATTGAAGACCTCCTTGCGCTGGTCAAGTGCACCGATGAATGTGAGAAGGTCCTTTATGCTTCTCACTTTCTCGGAGGCACCGCCAGGGCTTGGTGGGATGGTTTCCAGATCATGCGAGCTGGGCAAGTCATCACTTGGGCACTGTTCAAGGAAGGATTCCACTCGGCTCATATTCCGCCAGGAATGATGACCATCAAGAAGCGGGAATTCCGAGCCTTGAGGCAAGGCAGTGGAACTTTTAAAGAATATCTGCAGAAGTTTAACCTCTTGTCGAGGTATGCCCCTGAGGATGTTAACACTGATGCCGCTAAGGTGGAACGCTTCATGGAAGGGTTGCAACAGTCCCTGCAATACCAGTTGGTAGTTTGCGACTGCAAGACCTTCAGCGACCTGGTTAACAAGGCACTTATGCTGGAAGACAAGCGTTGTGCAATGGACGACACCCGCAAGGGCAAGCTGATAGGCAGTGGAGGACTCACTAATGCAAGACCAAAACCATGGCAGTCAGCACATGCGAGGCCCAACTATCAGTAGCAGCAGTACAAGACCCCGGTATTCCGTCAGAATTATCAGCCTCAAATCAACACCAAGCCAATTTCCAACCCGCCGTATAACAGTGGAGTCAAGACCAACCCTCCGGGTCAGGTCACCTACTTTGGGTGTGGTCAAATCGGACACTATTCCAGGCAGTGTCCCAACAAGAAGCCAGATGCACCGCGTCCCAATGCACTCAACCCAGGTCAAGGAGCACCAGGAAGAAACCAGGTTCCCCGCAACCAGCAGTTCAATAGCAAGGGGCTGATCAACCACATCACCGCTGAAGAGGCACAGGAAGACCCGGACTACATTCTAGGTACGTTCCTCGTCAACTCCACCCCAGCTACAACGTTGTTTGATTATTGTGCTTCGCATTCCTTTGTTACTCGAAGGTTTGCGGAGAAGTGTGGTTTAAAACCCACTCTGCTTCGCGGGCAGATGGCAATTCAAACCCCGGGAGCAGTGTTGAGGACCAATCTAGGGTGTAGAAGGGTCGAGATAGTTATCCATGGGACGAGCTTCTTGGCAGACCTCATTGTGCTTAAGTCGCAAGGCTTAGAAGTAATTCTCAGCATGGATTGGCTGGCCAAGCACCAGAGTCTCTTGGACTGTGCCAACAGGGCCATTACCATGACAAGCGACCAAGGGGTCAAGGTCAAGTATGTCTCTGAGCCGGTATCAGCTCAAGTACCTCGAATCAACAGCCTATCCGAGGTAGAGCTCGACCAAATGCCTGTAGTCTGTGAGTACCCGGACGTCTTTCCTGATGATCTACCTGGAATGCCTCCTGACCGAGACATCGAGTTGATCATCGAGCTCATGCCCGGGTCAAGGCCTATATATAAGAAGCCTTACAGGATGGGATCCGAGGAGCTAGCAGAGCTGAAGAAGCAGCTGTATGAGCAACTCAGGAAAGGATTCATTCGTCCGAGTGCATCACCTTGGGGATCACCTGTTCTGTTTGTATCAAAGAAGGATGGTACCATTCGACTCTACGTCGATTACCGTTCTCTCAACAAAGTCACAATCAAGAACAAGTACCCACTCCCCAAGATAGAAGACCTGTTTGACCAGTTAAATGGAGCTAAGGTATTCTCCAAGATCGATCTCTGATCCGGATATTACCAGCTGAAGATTCGACCCGAGGACATACCCAAGACTGCATTCGTGACCCGATACGGTCTCTATGAGTGCACTGTCATGCCCTTCGGATTGAAAAATGCCCGAGCTTACTTCATGTACCTCATGAACAAGGTCTTCATGGAGTATTTGGACAAGTTTGTCGTCGTATTCATCGATGACATATTAATCTTCTCAAAATCCGAAGAAGAGCATGAGCAACACTTGAGGTTAGTTCTGGGAAACCTTCGAGAGCACCAACTGTATGCCAAGTTCAGCAAGTGATAATTCTGGCTGAACGAAGTTGTATTTTTGGGTCATATCATGACGGCAAGCGGATTGGCAGTAGATCCATCCAAGATTACCAGAGTGACCAACTGGGAATCGCCGAGAGACGTGAAGGATGTCAGGAGTTTCCTCGGGCTAGCGGGATACTACCGCAAGTTCGTAGAGGGATTCTCCAGCATCGCTCGTCCTATGACTCAGCTTTTGAAGAAAGGCCGGAAGTTTGAGTGGACACCGGCGTGTGAAGTGAGCTTCCAAGAGTTGAATAAAAGACTGACTACCGCCCCGGTACTAGCTACCCCGGACATCAACAAGGAGTTTGTGATTTACTGTGATGCCTCCGGAACCGGACTCGGTGGAGTCTTAATGCAAGATGGCAGAGTCGTGGTGTACTTGTCACGGCAACTGAGTCCGCATGAGGAGAACTACGCCACCCATGATCTCGAGTTAGCAGCCGTAGTGCATGCCTTGAAGACATGGCGACATTACCTTCTGGGGTAGCGATGTGAAATATACATGGACCACAAGAGTCTGAAATATATCTTCACCCAAAGGGAGCTGAATATGAGGCAATGAAGATGCTTGAGTTAATCAAGGATTACGACCTCAGCATTCAGTACCACCCCGGTAAGGCAAACGTGGTAGCCGATACTTTAAGCCGGAAGGCTGGCACCTTGAACGTCATGCTCAAGGAAAGGTTGCCCGCCTTGTATGAAGAGATGGAAAGCTTCGGGCTGGAGTTAGTCGAACCAGGATACCTGGCCAACCTCGAAGTCAAACCAACTCTGGCTGATGATATCAAGGAAGCCCAGAAGGGACACAAGAGTATTGAAGGCCTCAAGAGGAAGGTACAGGAAGGCAAGGCCCCAGGGTTCTCGGTTGATGATCAAGGAGTGGTGTGGTATGGGAAACGCTTATGCATGCCCAACAAGGCCGAACTCAAGGACTTGACCCTGCAAGAGTCTCATGACACGCCATACTCCATCCATCCCGGTGGTACCAAGATGTATCAAGACCTCCGAGAACGATTCTGGTGGCATGGCATGAAGAGAGAGATAGGCTCCTACGTCACTAAGTGCGATGTATGCCATCGGGTCAAGGCTGAGCATCAGCGACCTGCTGGGCTGCTACAACCTCTTCAAGTGCCAGAATGGAAATGGGATAAGGTTGGCATGGACTTCATCACCGGACTACCCCGATCAAGCAGGGGTCATGACTCCACATGGGTCATCGTCGACCACTTAACTACGGTGTCTCATTTCATTCCGGTCAACACCACCTACGGGGGCGACAAGTTGGCTAGCCCCTACATTGAGCGTGGCGTTAGCCTCCATGGAGTTACTAAGGAGATCGTGTACGACCGCGGCACGCAGTTCACCTCAAGATTCTGGAAGAAGTTTCAAGAAGCTCTCGGAACCAAGCTCTCTTTCAGCACGGCTTTCCACCCGCAGACGGGCGGACAGACCGAGAGGGTAAACCAGATACTCGAGGACATGCTCCGCGCATGTGTCTTGGCTCATGGTGCCAAATGGGAAGACTGTGTGCCGTTTGCTGAGTTCTCATACAACAACAGCTACCAGTCCAGTCTTCAAATGGCCCCATTCGAGGTGCTATATGTGCGAAAGTGCCGCACCCCACTCAATTGGTCCGAAACCGGAGATGGACTAGTTTTTGGGCCAGAAGCGCTGCAGGAAGTGGAAAATAAGGTGCAACTTGTCCAAGAAAACCTGAAGGCAGCTAAGTCCTGACAAAAGAGCTATGCGGACTCCCACCGCAAGGATGTGGAGTTCGTTCCCGGAGACCAGGTGTACCTGTGCGTTACACCTCTCAAGGGAACCAAGCGATTCCATGTCAAGGGGAAGCTAGCCCCAAGGTTTATTGGACCCTTCAAGATCACGGCAAGGCGTGGGGAAGTGGCTTATCAGTTGGAGCTACCCCCAGAACTTTCGGGTGTGCACAACGTGTTCCACGTGTCACAGCTCCGGAAGTGCTTACAAGTGCCTAACCGTTCCAATCCTTGCAAGGACATTGACCACCAAGCTGTTGACCTTCAACCGGACCTTACCTATCGCGAGAAGCCGATTCGCATTCTGGATGAAGCAGAACGTTGCACCAGAAGCCGCATCATCAAGTATTTCAAGGTTCAATGGAGAAACCATACCGGAGCAGAAGCAACATGGGAACGTGAAGACTATCTCCGATCAAAATTTCCAGAGCTATTTGTTGGAATTATGCCCTAGAGGCAATAATAAATGTATAGTTATTATTATAATTCCCGTATCAAGATAATAGTTTATTCTCCATGCTATAACTGTATTGAATGAAGACTCATTTACATGTGTGGATACATAGACAAAACACCGTCCCTAGCATGCCTCTAGTTGGCTAGCCAGTTGATCAATGATAGTCAGTGTCTTCTGATTATGAACAAGGTGTTGTTGCTTGATAACTGGATCACGTCATTGGGAGAATCGCGTGATGGACTAGACCCAAACTAATAGACGTAGCATGTTGATCGTGTCATTTTGTTGCTACTGTTTTCTGCGTGTCAAGTATTTGTTCCTATGACCATGAGATCATATAACTCACTCACACCGGAGGAATGCTTTGTGTGTATCAAATGTCGCAACGTAACTGGGTGACTATAAAGATGCTCTACAGGTATCTCCGAAGGTGTTAGTTGAGTTAGTATGGATCAAGACTGGGATTTGTCACTCCGTGTGACGGAGAGGGATCTCGGGGCCCACTCGGTAATACAACATCACACACAAGCCTTGCAAGCAATGTAACTTAGTGTAAGTTGCGGGATCTTGTATTACGAAACGAGTAAAGAGACTTGCCAGTAACGAGATTGAAATAGGTATGCGGATACTGACGATCGAATCTCGGGCAAGTAACATACCGAAGGACAAAGGGAATGACATACGGGATTATACGAATCCTTGGCACTGAGGTTCAAACGATAAGATCTTCGTAGAATATGTAGGATCCAATATGGGCATCCAGGTCCCGCTATTGGATATTGACCGAGGAGTCTCTCGGGTCATGTCTACATAGTTCTCGAACTCGCAGGGTCTGCACACTTAAGGTTCGACGTTGTTTTATGCGTATTTGAGTTATATGGTTGGTTACCGAATGTTGTTCGGAGTCCCGGATGGGATCACGGACGTCACGAGGGTTTCCGGAATGGTCCGGAAACGAAGATTGATATATAGGATGACCTCATTTGATTACCGGAAGGTTTTCGGAGTTACCGGGAATGTACCGGGAATGATGAATGGGTTCCGGGAGTTCACCGGGGGTGGGGGGGCAACCCATCCCGGGGAAGCCCATAGGCATTGGGGGAGCCACACCAGCCCTTAGTGGGCTGGTGGGACAGCCCACAAGTGCCCAATACGCCAAGAGAAGAAAAATCAAGAGGAAAGAAAAAAAAGGAAGGAGGTGGGAAGGAAGGGGGACTCCTCCCACCAAACCAAGTCCAACTCGGTTTGGGGGGGGAGTCCTCCCCCCCTTAGCTCGGCCGACTCCTTGGGGGTCCTTGGACCCCAAGGCAAGGCCCCCCTCCCTCCCACCTATATATACAGAGGTTTTAGGGCTGATTTGAGACGACTTTCTCACGGCTGCCCGACCACATACCTCCACGGTTTTTCCTCTAGATCGCGTTTCTGCAGAGCTCGGGCGGAGCCCTGCTGAGACAAGGTCATCACCAACCTCCGGAGCGCCGTCACGCTGCCGGAGAACTCTTCTACCTCTCCGTCTCTCTTGCTGGATCAAGAAGGCCGAGATCATCGTCGAGCTGTACGTGTGCTGAACGCGGAGGTGCCGTCCGTTCGGTACTAGATCGTGGGACTGATCGCGGGATTGTTCGCGGGGCGGATCGAGGGACGTGAGGACGTTCCACTACATCAACCGCGTTCTCTAACGCTTCTGCTGTATGATCTACAAGGGTACGTAGATCACTCATCCCCTCTCGTAGATGGACATCACCATGATAGGTCTTCGTGCGCGTAGGAAAATTTTTGTTTCCCATGCGACGTTCCCCAAGAGTGGCATCATGAGCTAGGTTCATGCGTAGATGTCTTCTCGACTAGAACACAAAAGTTTTTGTGGGCGGTGATGTGCGTTTTGCTGCCCTCCTTAGTCTTTTCTTGATTCCGCGGTATTGTTGGATTGAAGCGGCTTGGACCGACATTACTCGTACGCTTACGAGAGACTGGTTTCATCGTTACGAGTAACCCCCTTTGCTCAAAGATGACTGGCAAGTGACGGTTTCTCCAACTTTAGTTGAATCGGATTTGACCGAGGAGGTCCTTGGATGAGGTTAAATAGCAACTCATATATCTCCGTTGTGGTGTTTACGTAAGTAAGATGCGATCCTACTAGATACCCTTGGTCACCACGTAAAACATGCAACAACAAAATTAGAGGACGTCTAACTTGTTTTTGCAGGGTATGATTGTGATGTGATATGGCCAATGATGTGATGTGATATATTGGATGTATGAGATGATCATGTTGTAATAGAAATATCGACTTGCACGTCGATGGTACGGCAACCGGCAGGAGCCATAGGGTTGTCTTTATACTAACGTTTGTGCTTGCAGATGCGTTTACTAGTTTGCTAGGATGTAGCTTTAGTAGTAATAGCATAAGCAGCACGACAACCCCGATGGCAACACGTTGATGGATGATCATGGTGTGGCGCCGGTGACAAGAAGATCGTGCCGGTGCTTTGGTGATGGAGATCAAGAAGCACGTGGTGATGGCCATATCATGTCACTTTATGAATTGCATGTGATGTTAATCCTTTTATGCACCTTATTTTGCTTAGAACGACGGTAGCATTATGAGGTGATCTCTCACTAAAATATCAAGATGAAATTGTGTTCTCCCCGACTGTGCACCGTTGCTACAGTTCGTCGTTTCGAGACACCACGTGATGATCGGGTGTGATAGACTCAACGTTCACATACAACGGGTGCAAAACAGTTGCGCACGCGGAACACTCGGGTTAAGCTTGACGATCCTAGCATGTGCAGAGATGGACTTGGAACACATGAGACCGAAAGGTCGATCATGAATCATATAGTTGATATGATTAGCATAGGGATGCTTACCACTGAAACTATACTCAACTCACGTGATGATCGGACTTGGGATAGTGTAAGTGGATCATGAATCACTCAAATGACTAGAGAGATGTACTTTTTGAGTGGGAGTTTAGCATATAATTTGATTAAAGTTGAACTCTAATTATCTTGAACATAGTCTAAGTCCACTTTGAATATATTTGTGTTGTAGATCATGGCTCACGCGAGTGTCATCCTGAATTTTAATACGTTCCTAGAGAAAGCTAAGTTGAAAGATGATGGAAGCAACTTTGTAGACTGGGCTCGTAATCTTAAGCTAATCTTACAAGCTGGGAAGAAGGATTATGTCCTTAATGCTGCGCTAGGAGATGAACCACCCGCTACGGCTGATCAGGATGTTAAGAACGCTTGGTTAGCACGTAAGGAGGACTACTCAATAGTTCAATGTGCAGTCTTGTATGGCTTAGAACCGGGACTTCAACGTCGCTTTGAGCGTCATGGAGCTGTTGAGATGTTCCAGGAGTTGAAGTTTATCTTTCAGAAGAACGCCCGGATCGAGAGGTATGAGACCTCCGATAAATTCTATGCTTGCAAGATGGAGGAAAACTCGTCTGTCAGTGAACATGTGCTCAAAATGTCTGGGTACTCAAACCGTCTAGCTGAGCTGGGGATTGAACTCTCGCAAGAGGCTATCACTGACAGAATCCTTCAATCACTGCCGCCAAGCTATAAAGGCTTTGTGTTGAACTACAACATGCAAGGGATGAACAAGTCTCCCGGCGAGTTGTTTGCGATGCTGAAAGTCGCAGAGTCTGAACTTCGTAAAGAGCATCAAGTGTTGATGGTGAGCAAGACCACTAGTTTCAAGAGAAACGGCAAAGGCAAGACGGGCAATTCGAAGAAGAGCGGCAAGCCTGTTGCCAATCCACCGAAGAAACCCAAGGCTGGACCTAAGCCTGAAACAGAGTGCTTCTATTGCAAGGGTATGGGTCACTGGAAGCACAATTGCCCCAAGTATCTGGCAGATAAGAAGGCGGGCAAAGAAAAATCAGGTATATTTGATATACATGTTATTGATGTGTACTTAACCGGCTCTCGTAGTAGTGCCTGGGTATTTGATACCGGTTCTGTTTCTCACATTTGCAACTCGAAACAGGAACTGCGGAATAGACGAAGGCTGGCGAAAGACGAAGTGACGATGCGCGTAGGAAATGGTTCCAAGGTTGATGCAATCGCCGTCGGCACAGTGTCACTTCAGCTACCATCGGGATTAGTGATAAACTTAAATCATTGTTATTTAGTGCCTACGTTGAGCATGAACATTATATCTGGATCTTGTTTATTGCAAGACTGTTACTCTTTTAAGTCTGAGAATAATGGTTGTTCTATTTCTATGAGTAACATCTTTTATGGTCATGCACCGAATGTGAGAGGATTGTTCATATTGAATCTTGATAGCGATACGCATATACATAACATTGAGACCAAAAGAGTTAGAGTAAACAATGATAGCGCCATATTTTTGTGGCACTGCCGCTTGGGTCATATTGGTGTAAAGCGCATGAAGAAACTCCATGCTAATGGACTTTTGGAGTCACTTGACTTTGATTCACTTGACACGTGCGAACCATGCCTCATGGGAAAGATGACTAAGACTCCGTTCTCCGGAACAATGGAGCGTGCAAGTGACTTGTTGGAAATCATACATACCGATGTGTGTGGTCCAATGAGCGTGGAAGCACGCGGCGGATATCGTTATTTTCTCACCTTCACTGACGATTTAAGTAGATATGGTTATGTCTACTTGATGAAGCACAAGTCTGAAACATTTGAAAAGTTCAAGCAATTTCAGAGTGAAGTGGAAAATCATCATAACAAGAAGATCAAGTTCCTACGGTCTGATCGTGGGGGTGAATATCTGAGTTTCGAGTTTGGTGCTCACTTAAGACAATGTGGAATTGTTTCGCAGTTAACACCGCCTGGAACACCACAGCGTAATGGTGTGTCCGAACGTCGTAATCGTACTTTGTTAGAGATGGTGCGATCTATGATGTCTCTTACTGATTTGCCATTATCATTTTGGGGTTATGCATTAGAAACAGCTGCATTCACTTTAAATAGGGCACCATCAAAATCCGTTGAGACGACACCATACGAACTGTGGTATGGCAAGAGGCCAAAGTTGTCGTTTCTTAAAGTTTGGGGATGTGATGCTTATGTCAAAAAGCTTCAGCCTGAAAAGCTGGAACCCAAAGCGGAAAGGTGCGTCTTCATAGGTTTCCCAAAAGAGACAGTTGGGTACACCTTCTATCTCAAATCCGAGGGCAAAGTGTTTGTTGCTAAAAACGGAGCTTTTCTCGAGAAGGAGTTTCTCTCGAGAGAATTGAGTGGGAGGAAGATAGAACTTGACGAGGTTGTCGAACCTCTCATCCCTCTGGATGGTGGCGCAGGGCAAGGGGAAACCTCTGTCATTGCAACGCCGGTTGAGGAGGAAGTTAATGATGATGATCATGAAACTCCAGTTCAAGTTTCTGTTGAACCACGCAGGTCGACGAGATCACGCGCTGCTCCAGAGTGGTACGGTAATCCCGTCTTATCAATCATGTTGTTAGACAACAAAGAACCTGCAAATTATGAAGAAGCAATGGTGGGCCCAGATTCCAACAAATGGCTAGAAGCCATGAAATCCGAGATAGGATCCATGTATGAGAACAAAGTGTGGACTTTGGAGATACTACCTGAGGGCCGCAAGGCTATTCAGTACAAATGGATCTTTAAGAAGAAGACGGACGCTGACGGTAATGTGACCGTTTATAAAGCTCGACTTGTGGCAAAGGGTTTTTCACAAGTTCAAGGAGTTGACTACGATGAGACTTTCTCACCCGTAGCGATGCTTAAGTCCGTCAGAATCATGTTAGCAATAGCTGCATTTTTCGATTATGAAATCTGGCAGATGGATGTCAAAACGGCGTTCCTTAACGGTTTCCTTAAGGAAGAGTTGTATATGATGCAACCCGAAGGTTTTGTCGATCATAAAAATGCTGACAAGGTGTGCAAGCTCCAACGATCCATTTATGGACTGGTGCAAGCATCTCGGAGTTGGAACAAACGCTTCGATGAGGTGATCAAAGCATTTGGGTTTATACAAGTGGTTGGAGAATCTTGTATTTACAAGAAAGTGAGTGGGAGCTCTGTGGCGTTTCTAATATTATATGTGGATGACATATTACTGATTGGAAACAACATAGAGCTTTTGGAGAGCATAAAAGGTTACTTGAATAAAAGTTTCTCTATGAAGGACCTAGGAGAAGCTGCTTACATACTAGGCATTAAGATCTATAGGGATAGATCAAAACGCCTGATAGGACTTTCACAAAGCACATACCTTGATAAAGTTTTGAAGAGGTTCAAAATGGAACAGTCCAAGAAAGGGTTCTTGCCAGTTTTACAAGGTACGAGATTGAGTAAGACTCAGTGCCCAGCGACTGATGAAGATAGAGAGCATATGCGCTCCGTCCCCTATGCTTCAGCCATAGGTTCTATCATGTATGCGATGCTGTGCACTAGACCGGATGTTAGCCTGGCCATAAGTATGGCAGGTAGGTTCCAGAGTAATCTAGGAGTGGATCACTGGACAGCGGTCAAGAATATCCTGAAGTACCTGAAAAGGACTAAGGAGATGTTTCTCGTGTATGGAGGTGACGAAGAGCTCGCCGTAAAAGGTTACGTCAATGCAAGCTTTGACACAGATCCGGACGACTCTAAGTCGCAAACCGGATACGTATTTATTCTTAATGGGGGTGCAGTAAGCTGGTGCAGTTCCAAGCAAAGCGTCGTAGCAGATTCTACATGTGAAGCGGAGTACATGGCTGCATCGGAGGCGGCTAAGGAGGGTGTCTGGATGAAGCAGTTCATGACGGATCTTGGAGTGGTGCCAAGCGCACTGAATCCAATAACCTTGTTCTGTGACAACACTGGTGCCATTGCCTTAGCAAAGGAACCACAGTTTCAGAAGAAGACCAGACACATCAAACGACGCTTCAACCTCATCCGCGACTACATCGAGGGAGAGGACGTGAATATATGCAAAGTGCACACGGATCTGAATGTAGCAGACCCGCTGACTAAACCTCTTCCACGGCCAAAGCATGATCAACACCAGAACTGTATGGGTGTTAGATTTATTACAATGTAATTCACATGGTAATGTGAGGGCTAGATTATTGACTCTAGTGCAAGTGGGAGACTGTTGGAATTATGCCCTAGAGGCAATAATAAATGTATAGTTATTATTATAATTCCTGTATCAAGATAATAGTTTATTATCCATGCTATAATTGTATTGAATGAAGATTCATTTACATGTGTGGATACATAGACAAAACACCGTCCCTAGCATGCCTCTAGTTGGCTAGCCAGTTGATCAATGATAGTCAGTGTCTTCTGATTATGAACAAGGTGTTGTTGCTTGATAACTGGATCACGTCATTGGGAGAATCGCGTGATGGACTAGACCCAAACTAATAGACGTAGCATGTTGATCGTGTCATTTTGTTGCTACTGTTTTCTGCGTGTCAAGTATTTGTTCCTATGACCATGAGATCATATAACTCACTGACACCGGAGGAATGCTTTATGTGTATCAAACGTCGCAACGTAACTGGGTGACTATAAAGATGCTCTACAGGTATCTCCGAAGGTGTTCGTTGAGTTAGTATAGATCGAGACTGGGATTTGTCACTCCGTGTGACGGAGAGGTATCTCGGGGCCCACTCGGTAATACAACATCACACACAAGCCTTGCAAGCAATGTAACTTAATGTAAGTTGCGGGATCTTGTATTACGGAACGAGTAAAGAGACTTGCCGGTAAACGAGATTGAAATAGGTATGCGGATACTAACGATCGAATCTCGGGCAAGTAACATACCGAAGGACAAAGGGAATGACATACGGGATTATACGAATCCTTGGCACTGAGGTTCAAACGATAAGATCTTCGTAGAATATGTAGGATCCAATATGGGCATCCAGGTCCCGCTATTGGATATTGACCGAGGATTCTCTCGGGTCATGTCTACATAGTTCTCGAACCCGTAGGGTCTGCACATTTAAGGTTCGACGTTGTTTTATGCGTATTTGAGTTATATGGTTGGTTACCGAATGTTGTTCGGAGTCCCGGATGGGATCACGGACGTCACGAGGGTTTCCGGAATGGTCCGGAAACGAAGATTGATATATAGGATGACCTCATTTGATTACCGGAAGGTTTTCGGAGTTACCGGGAATGTACCGGGAATGACGAATGGGTTCCGGGAGTTCACCGGGGGGTGGGGGGGGGCAACCCACCCCGGGGAAGCCCATAGGCATTGGGGGAGCCACACCAGCCCTTAGTGGGCTGGTGGGACAGCCCACAAGTGCCCAATGCGCCAAGAGAAGAAAAATCAAGAGGAAAGAAAAAAAGGAAGGAGGTGGGAAGGAAGGGGGACTCCTCCCACCAAACCAAGTCCAACTCGGTTTGGGGGGGGAGTCGTCCCCCCCTTGGCTCGGCCAACTCCTTGGGGGTCCTTGGACCCCAAGTCAAGGCCCCCCTCCCTCCCACCTATATATACGGAGGTTTTAGTGTTGGAAATATGCCCTAGAGGCAATAATAAATTAGTTATTATTATATTTCTTAGTTCATGATAATCGTTTATTATCCATGCTATAATTGTATTGATTGGAAACACAATACTTGTGTCGATACATAGACAAAACACTGTCCCTAGTAAGCCTCTAGTTGACTAGCTCGTTGATCAAAGATGGTCAAGGTTTCCTGGCCATAGGCAAGTGTTGTCACTTGATAACGGGATCACATCATTAGGAGAATCATGTGATGGACTAGACCCAAACTAATAGACGTAGCATGTTGATCGTGTCATTTTGTTGCTACTGTTTTCTGCGTGTCAAGTATTTGTTCCTATGACCATGAGATCATATAACTCACTGACACCGGAGGAATGCTTTATGTGTATCAAACGTCGCAATGTAAATGGGTGACTATAAAGATGCTCTACAGGTATCTCCGAAGGTGTTCGTTGAGTTAGTATAGATCGAGACTGGGATTTGTCACTCTGTGTGACGGAGAGGTATCTCGGGGCCCACTCGGTAATACAACATCACACACAAGCCTTGCAAGCAATGTAACTTAATGTAAGTTGCGGGATCTTGTATTACGGAACGAGTAAAGAGACTTGCCGGTAAACGAGATTGAAATAGGTATGCGGATACTAACGATCGAATCTCGGACAAGTAACATACCGAAGGACAAAGGGAATGACATACGGGATTATACGAATCCTTGGCACTGAGGTTCAAACGATAAGATCTTCGTAGAATATGTAGGATCCAATATGGGCATCCAGGTCCCGCTATTGGATATTGACCGAGGATTCTCTCGGGTCATGTCTACATAGTTCTGAACCCGTAGGGTCTGCACATTTAAGGTTCGACGTTGTTTTATGCGTATTTGAGTTATATGGTTGGTTACCGAATGTTGTTCGGAGTCCCGGATGGGATCACGGACGTCACGAGGGTTTCCGGAATGGTCCGAAAACGAAGATTGATATATAGGATGACCTCATTTGATTACCGGAAGGTTTTCGGAGTTACCGGGAATGTACCGGGAATGACGAATGGGTTCCGGGAGTTCACCGGGGGGTGGGGGGGGCAACCCACCCCGGGGAAGCCCATAGGCATTGGGGGAGCCACACCAGCCCTTAGTGGGCTGGTGGGACAGCCCACAAGTGCCCAATGCGCCAAGAGAATAAAAATCAAGAGGAAAGAAAAAAAAGGAAGGAGGTGGGAAGGAAGGGGGACTCCTCCCACCAAACCAAGTCCAACACGGTTTGGGGGGGGAGTCCTCCCCCCCTTGGCTCGGCCAACTCCTTGGGGGTCCTTGGACCCCAAGGCAAGGCCCCCCTCCCTCCCACCTATATATACGGAGGTTTTAGTGTTGGAAATATGCCCTAGAGGCAATAATAAATTAGTTATTATTATATTTCTTAGTTCATGATAATCGTTTATTATCCATGCTATAATTGTATTGATTGGAAACACAATACTTGTGTGGATACATAGACAAAACACTGTCCCTAGTAAGCCTCTAGTTGACTAGCTCGTTGATCAAAGATGGTCAAGGTTTCCTGGCCATAGGCAAGTGTTGTCACTTGATAACGGGATCACATCATTAGGAGAATCATGTGATGGACTAGACCCAAACTAATAGACGTAGCATGTTGATCGTGTCATTTTGTTGCTACTGTTTTCTGCGTGTCAAGTATTTATTCCTATGACCATGAGATCATATAACTCACGAACACCGGAGGAATGCTTTGTGTGTATCAAACATCGCAATGTAAATGGGTGACTATAAAGATGCTCTACAGGTATCTCCGAAGGTGTTCGTTGAGTTAGTATAGATCGAGACTGGGATTTGTCACTCCGTGTGACGGAGAGGTATCTCGGGGCCCACTCGGTAATACAACATCACACACAAGCCTTGCAAGCAATGTAACTTAATGTAAGTTGCGGGATCTTGTATTACGGAACGAGTAAAGAGACTTGCCGGTAAACGAGATTGAAATAGGTATGCGGATACTAACGATCGAATCTTGGGCAGGTAACATACCGAAGGACAAAGGGAATGACATACGGGATTATATGAATCCTTGGCACTGAGGTTCAAACGATAAGATCTTCGTAGAATATGTAGGATCCAATATGGGCATCCAGGTCCCGCTATTGGATATTGACCGAGGAGTCTCTCGGGTCATGTCTACATAGTTCTCGATCCCGCAGGGTCTGCACACTTAAGGTTCGACGTTGTTTTATGCGTATTTGAGTTATATGGTTGGTTACCGAATGTTGTTCGGAGTCCCGGATGAGATCACGGACGTCACGAGGGTTTCCGGAATGGTCCGAAAACGAAGATTGATATATAGGATGACCTCATTTGGTTACCGGAAGGTTTTCGTGCATTACCGGAAAAGTTTCGGGCTCATCGGTAGTGTACCGGGAGTGCCGGGAGGGGTGCCGGGGACCATCGGGAGGGGTGTCACGCCCCAAGGGGTCTCATGGGCTATGGGAAGAGATAAACCAGCCCCTAGTGGGCTGGAATAAGTTCCCACTAAGGCCCATAAGGTTTGAGAAGGAAAAAACACAAGGTGGAAAGAGTTTCCAAGTGGGAAGGTGGAATCCTACTCCAAGTAGGATTGGAGTAGGACTCCTCCACCTCCAATTTCGGCCAAACCTTTAGGTTTTGAGGCTGCCTCCTCCCCTCCCTCCCACCTATATATACGGGGGTTTTAGGGCTGATTTGAGACGACTTTTCCACGGCAGCCCGACCACATACCTCCACGGTTTTTCCTCTAGATCATGTTTCTGCGGAGCTCGGGCGGAGCCCTGCTGAGACAAGGTCATCACCAACCTCCGGAGCGCCGTCACGCTGCCGGATAACTCTTCTACCTCTCCGTCTCTCTTGCTGGATCAAGAAGGACGAGACCATCGTCGAGCTGTACGTGTGCTGAACGCGGAGGTGCCGTCCGTTCGGTACTAGATCGTGGGACTGATCGCGGGATTGTTCGCGGGGCGGATCGAGGGACGTGAGGACGTTCCACTACATCAACCGCGTTCACTAACGCTTCTGCTGTACGATCTACAAGGGTACGTAGATCACTCATCCCCTCTCGTAAATGGACATCACCATGATAGGTCTTCGTGCGCGTAGGAAATTTTTTGTTTCCCATGCGACGTTCCCCAACAGTGGCATCATGAGCTAGGTTCATGCGTAGATGTCTTCTCGAGTAGAACATAAAAGTTTTTGTGGGCGGTGATGTGCGCTTTGCTGCCCTCCTTAGTCTTTTCTTGATTCCGCGGTATTGTTGGATTGAAGCGGCTTGGACCGACATTACTCGTACGCTTACGAGAGACTGGTTTCATCGCTATGAGTAACCCCGTTGCTCAAAAATGACTGGCAAGTGTCGGTTTCTCCAACTTTAGTTGAATCGGATTTGACCGAGGAGGTCCTTGTATGAGGTTAAATAGCAACTCATATATCTCCGTTGTGGTGTTTGCGTAAGTAAGATGCGATCCTACTAGATACCCATGGTCACCACGTAAAACATGCAACAACAAAATTAGAGGACGTCTAACTTGTTTTTGCAGGGTATGCTTGTGATGTGATATGGCCAACGATGTGATGTGATATATTGGATGTATGAGATGATCATGTTGTAATAGATAATATCGACTTGCACGTCGATGGTACGGCAACCGGCAGGAGCCATAGGGTTGTCTTTATAACTAACGTTTGTGCTTGCAGATGCGTTTACTATTTTGCTAGGACGTAGCTTTAGTAGTAATAGCATGAGTAGCACGACAACCCCGATGGCGACACGTTGATGGAGATCATGATGATGGAGATCATGGTGCGACGCTGGTGACAAGAAGATCGTGCCGGTGCTTTGGTGATGGAGATCAAGAAGCACATGATGATGCCCATATCATGTCACTTATAAATTGCATGTGATGTTAATCCTTTTATGCACCTTATTTTGCTTAGAACGACAATAGCATTATGAGGTGATCTCTCACTAAAATCTCAAGACGAAATCGTGTTCTCCCCGACTATGCACCGTTGCTACAGTTCGTCGTTTCGAGACACCACGTGATGATCGGGTGTGATAGACTCAACGTTCACATACAACGGGTGCAAAACAGTTGCGCACGCGGAACACTCGGGTTAAGCTTGACGAGCCTAGCATGTGCAGACATGGCCTCGGAACACATGAGACCGAAAGGTCGAGCATGAATCGTATAGTTGATATGATTAGCATAGAGATGCTTACCACTGAAACTATTCTCGACTCACGTGATGATCGGACTTGAGATAGTGGATTTGGATCATGTACCACTCAAATGACTAGAGAGATGTACTTTTTGAGTGGGAGTTCTTAAGTAATATGATTAATTGAACTAATTGTCATGAACATAGTCTAATGGTCTTTGCGAATTACGATGTAGCTTTCGCTATATCTCTACTGTTTTATATGTTCCTAGAGAAAATTTAGTTGAAAGTTGATAGCAGCAAACTTTGCAGACTGAGTCTGTAAAACCGAGGATTGTCCTCGTTGCTCCACAGAAGGCTTATGTCCTTAATGCACCACTCGGTGTGCTGCACCTCGAGCGTCGTCTGTGGATGCTGTGAACATCCGACATACACGTTTCTGATGACTACACGATAGTTCAGTACAAAAATACTTAATGGCTTAGAAGCAAGGCGCCTAAAACGTCACGGAACATAAGTGATGTTCTAAAGAGATGAAATTGTGATTTCATGCTTGTGCCCTTGTTAAGAGGTACGAGACCTCCGACAAGATTCTTTGTCCACAAAGCACAGGAGAAAAGGCTCAATCGTTTAGCATATGCTCAGATTGTCTGAGTACGACAATCGCTTGAATCAAGTGGGAGTTAATCTTCCAGATGAGATAGTGATAGTTCTCCAAAGTCACTGCCACCAAGCTGCGAGAGATTCATGATGAACTATAACATATCAAGGATACATACAATGATCCTTGAGCGATTCGCGATGTTTGACACTGCGAAAGTAGAAATCAAGAAGGAGCATCAATAGTTGATGGTTTGTAAAACCACTAAGTTTCAAGAAAGGCAAGGGATAGAAGGGATACTTCGTGAAACGGCAAAACAGTTGCTGCACTAATGAAGAGACCCAAGATTAAACCCAAACCCGAGACTAAGTGCTTCTGTAATGAGGGGAACAATCACTGAGGCAGAGCAACTCAAGATACTTGGTAGATAAGAAGGTTGGCAAAAGTCGAAAGAAGTGTATTTGATATACATGATGTTGATGTGTACTTTACTAGTACTCCTAGTAGCACGAGGGTATTGGATACCGGTTCGATTGCTAAGTGATTAGTGACGCGAAATGAAAGCTACGGCATAAACGGAGACTAGCTAAAGGCGAGGTGACGATACATGTTGGAAGTGTTTCCAAGATTGATATGATCAAATGTCGCACGCTCCCTCTACCATCGGGATTGGTGTTAAATCTAAATAATTGTTATTTGGTGCTTGCGTTAAGCATGAACATGATTGGATCATGTTTATTGCAATACGATTATTCGTGTAAAGAGAATAATGGTTACTCTATTTTCTTGAATAATCACCTTCAATGGTTTATTGAATCTCGATCGTAGTGTTACACATGTTCATGATATTGGTGCCAAAAGATACGAGTTGATGATGATAGTACCACTTACTTGTGGCACTGCCGCTTGAGTCATGTTAGTATAAATTGCATGAAGAGGCTCCATGCTGATGGATCTTTGTATTCACCTGATTTCGAATCACTAGTGACATGCGAATCATACCACATGAGCAAGGCCTTGTTTTCATTGAGATGAAATAAGATAGTAACTTGTTGGAAGTGATACATTTTGATGTATGCAGTCCAATGGGTGCTGAGGCACGCAGTGGATATCATTATGTTCTTACTTCACTGACGATTTGAGTAGATACAAGAGTATTTACTTAATGAATCACAAGTCTAAAATGTTGAAAAGTTCAATTCCGTTTTAGAGTGAAGTTCGTCGTAACAAGAGGATAAACTGTCTACGATATGATCATGGAAATGAATATCTGAGTTACGAGTTTTGGTACACAGTTAAGACAATGTGGAAATTGTTTCGCAGTTCATGTCACCTGGAACATCATAGTGTGATGATGTGTCTGAACGTCATAGCCACGCACTATTTGGTATGGTGCATACTATGATGTCTCTTATTGAATTACCACTATCGTTTATGGGTTATGCATTAGAGACAACTGCACTCACTTTTAATAGGGCACCGCATATTTCCGTTGAGATGACACAGTATAGACTGAGGTTTAGAGAAATTTAAACTGTCGTTTCTTGAAAGTTTGGGGTTTCGACACTTATGTGAAAAAGTTTCAGTCTGATAAGCTCGAACCCAAAGCGGATAAATGCATCTTCATAGGATATCCAAAACAGTTGGGTACATCTCCTATCTCAGATCCGAAAGCAAAGTGTTTGTTTCTAGAAACGGATCCTTTCTCGAGGAAAGGTTTCTCTCGAAAGAATTGAGTGGGAGGGTAGTAGAACTTGATGAGGTTATTGAACCATCACTTCAACCAGTGTGTAGCAGGGCGCAGGAAGTTGTTCATGTGGCGCCTACACCAATTGAAGTGGAAGCTGATGATGATGATCATTGAGCTTCGAGTCAAGTTACTACAAAACTCGTAGGTCGACAAGGTCGCGTACTGCTGCAGAGTAGTACGGTAACCCTGTCTTGGAGGTCATGTTGCTGAGCAACAGTGAACCTACGAGTTATGGAGAAAGCGATGGTGGACCCAGATTCCGACAAATGGCTGGAAGCCATGAAATCCGAGAGAGGATCCATGTGTGAAAACAAAGTGTAGACTTTGGTAGAACTACTTGATGGTCATAGGACTATTGAGTAAAAATGGATCTTTAAAAGAAGACAGACGATGATGGTGATAAGTCACTATTAAGAAAAGCTCGACTTGTCGCAAAGATGTTTTCGATAAGATCAAACAGTTGACTATGATGAGACTTTCTCACTCATAGCGATGCTAAAAGTCTGTTAGAATTATGTTAGTTGTTGATGCATTATTTATGAAATATTGCACATAGGATGTCAAAACATTGTTTTCTCGACGGTTTCCTTGAGCAAACATTGTATGTGATACAACCAGAAGGTTTTGTCGATCCTAAAGATACTAGCAAGTATGCAAGCTCCAGTGATCCTTCAATGGACTGGTCCAAGCATCTCGGAGTTGGAATATACACTTTGATGAGATGATCAAAGATTTTGGGTTTGTACAAGGTTTATGAGAAACTTGTATTTCCAAAGAAGTGAGTGGGAGCACTATAGAATTTCTGATAGGTATATGTGGTTGACATATTGTGAATCAGAAGTAATGTAGAATTTCTATAAAGCATACAAGGTTGTTTGAAAGAAGTTTTCAAAGGAGTACCTGGATTAGGCTACTTGAACGTTGAGCATTAAAGATCTATGGAGATAGATCGAAAGCGCTTAATAGAAGTTTCAACAAGATGCATGCCTTGACAAGTTTTTGAAAGAGTTCAAAATAGACCAGCAAAGAAGGAGTTCTTGGTTGCGTTGTGAGGTGTGAATTTGAGTAAGACTCAAAACCCGACCACGGCAGAATAAAGAGAATAGACGAAGGTCGTCTTCTATGCCTTAGCCGTAGAATATAAAGTATGCCATGCTGTGTACCGCACCTGAAGTGTGCCTTGACTCAAAGTATGTTGAGATGTACAGAGAGTGATCCATGATTGAATCACTAGCAGCGGTCGAAATTTATCCTTAGTAACTAATGGACTAAGGAATTTTTCTCGATTATGGAGGTGGTTAAAGAGTTTGTCGTAAAGGGTTACGTCAATGCAAGCTTTGACACTAATCCGGATAACTATGAGTAGTGAAACGGATTCGTATAGTAGAGTAGATATTTGGAGCATTTCCGAATAGCACGTAGTAGCAGCATCTATAAGATGACATAAAGATTTGTAAAGAACGCACGAATCTGAAAGTTCCAGAACCGTTGACTAAAACCTCTCTCACGAGCAAGACGTGATCACACCCCATAACTATATGGGTGTTGGATTCGTTGGAATCACATGGTGATGTGAACTAGATTATTGACTCTAGTGCAAGTGGGAGACTGTTGGAAATATGCCCTAGAGGCAATAATAAATTAGTTATTATTATATTTCTTAGTTCATGATAATCGTTTATTATCCATGCTATAATTGTATTGATTGGAAACACAATACTTGTGTGGATACATAGACAAAACACTGTCCCTAGTAAGCCTCTAGTTGACTAGCTCGTTGATCAAAGATGGTCAAGGTTTCCTGGCCATAGGCAAGTGTTGTCACTTGATAACGGGATCACATCATTAGGAGAATCATGTGATGGACTAGACCCAAACTAATAGACGTAGCATGTTGATCGTGTCATTTTGTTGCTACTGTTTTCTGCGTGTCAAGTATTTGTTCCTATGACCATGAGATCATATAACTCACGAACACCGGAGGAATGCTTTGTGTTTATCAAACGTCGCAACGTAAATGGGTGACTATAAAGATGCTCTACAGGTATCTCCGAAGGTGTTCGTTGAGTTAGTATAGATCGAGACTGGGATTTGTCACTCCGTGTGACGGAGAGGTATCTCGGGGCCCACTCGGTAATACAACATCACACACAAGCCTTGCAAGCAATGTAACTTAATGTAAGTTGCGGGATCTTGTATTACGGAACGAGTAAAGAGACTTGCCGGTAAATGAGATTGAAATAGGTATGCGGATACTAACGATCGAATCTCGGGCAAGTAACATACCGAAGGACAAAGGGAATGACATACGGGATTATATGAATCCTTGGCACTGAGGTTCAAACGATAAGATCTTCGTAGAATATGTAGGATCCAATATGGGCATCCAGGTCCCGCTATTGGATATTGACCGAGGAGTCTCTCGGGTCATGTCTACATAGTTCTCGAACCCGCAGGGTCTGCACACTTAAGGTTCGACGTTGTTTTATGCGTATTTGAGTTATATGGTTGGTTACCGAATGTTGTTCGGAGTCCTGGATGAGATCACGGACGTCACGAGGGTTTCCGGAATGGTCTGGAAACGAAGATTGATATATAGGATTACCTCATTTGGTTACCGGAAGGTTTTCGTGCATTACCGGAAAAGTTTCGGGCTCATCGGTAGTGTACCGGGAGTGCCGGGAGGGGTGCCGGGGACCATCGGGAGGGGTGTCACGCCCCAAGGGGTCTCATGGGCTATGGGAAGAGATAAACCAGCCCCTAGTGGGCTGGAATAAGTTCCCACTAAGGCCCATAAGGTTTGAGAAGGAAAAAACACAAGGTGGAAAGAGTTTCCAAGTGGGAAGGTGGAATCCTACTCCAAGTAGGATTGGAGTAGGACTCCTCCACCTCCAATTTCGGCCAAACCTTTAGGTTTTGAGGCTGCCTCCTCCCCTCCCTCCCACCTATATATACGGAGGTTTTAGGGCTGATTTGAGACGACTTTTCCACGGCAGCCCGACCACATACCTCCACGGTTTTTCCTCTAGATCGCGTTTCTGCGGAGCTCGGGCGGAGCCCTGCTGAGACAAGGTCATCACCAACCTCCGGAGCGCCGTCACGCTACCGGATAACTCTTCTACCTCTCCGTCTCTCTTGCTGGATCAAGAAGGACGAGATCATCGTCGAGCTGTACGTGTGCTGAACGCGGAGGTGCCGTCCGTTCGGTACTAGATCGTGGGACTGATCGCGGGATTGTTCGCGGGGCGGATCGAGGGACGTGAGGACGTTCCACTACATCAACTGCGTTCACTAACGCTTCTGCTGTACGATCTACAAGGGTACGTAGATCACTCATCCCCTCTCGTAGATGGACATCACCATGATAGGTCTTCGTGCGCGTAGGAAATTTTTTGTTTCCCATGCGACGTTCCCCAACATTTAGGGCTGATTTGAGACGACTTTCTCACGGCTGCCCGACCACATACCTCCACGGTTTTTCCTCTAGATCGCGTTTCTGCGGAGCTCGGGCGGAGCCCTGCTGAGACAAGGTCATCACCAACCTCCGGAGCGCCGTCACGCTGCCGGAGAACTCTTCTACCTCTCCATCTCTCTTGCTGGATCAAGAAGGCCGAGATCATCGTCGAGCTGTACGTGTGCTGAACGCGGAGGTGCCGTCCGTTCGGTACTAGATCGTGGGACTGATCGCGGGATTGTTCGCGGGGCGGATCGAGGGACGTGAGGACGTTCCACTACATCAACCGCGTTCTCTAACGCTTCTACTGTACGATCTACAAGGGTACGTAGATCACTCATCCCCTCTCGTAGATGGACATCACCATGATAGGTCTTCGTGCGCGTAGGAATTTTTTTTTTCCCATGCGACGTTCCCCAACACTATTTAACGCCTAGCTTAGGAATCTCGGGGACGAGATTCTTGTAAGAGGGATAGGTCTGTCACACCCTGTATTTCACCACCAATGTTTTAAGTTGTAAAAATCAGAGCTTGTTAAAACTTTTTCTAATGGTGTTGTGAATGCTATGAATGTCTTGTATGAATGTATGCTTGTTTGCTTATTGATCCAAAACCCATGATAAATTTATTTATTTTTAAATGAATTTCCAAAGCTCTTTTTCTTTGACACGAGATCACCTCTACCTTGCTTGGGTTACACT
This sequence comes from Hordeum vulgare subsp. vulgare, assembly GCF_904849725.1. Lineage (NCBI taxonomy): Eukaryota > Viridiplantae > Streptophyta > Magnoliopsida > Poales > Poaceae > Hordeum > Hordeum vulgare. The sequence goes on along the minus strand of NC_058524.1, from coordinate 121,436,311 downwards.
ACTAGCTCATGATGCCTAGTAGCACTCCCAATCAAAGTTGGTGATCTGAACTCAAATACTATTATTGTTTACCAAAAACATTAATTAATGATTTAAAACATTATTTTTCTATTTTAAATACATGTCTGTTTCTAAGGCCAGGAATTATATTCCCACAAGGAAAATGCTTCTCTGCCTTAGAAAATTCTGAGTAAAATCATGGAAACTCAGAAGGACATATATTTTCCATATATAATATTTCCAACCCTATTTTATATTATAATTATTTGAATAAAACCCAGAAAACCATTCCTGTTTGTTTTAACCTTTTTAGATATTTCCAAAGGAAATACTCTCAATAAAATCCCATTAAATTACAGGAGCCTCCCCAAGCCATATTTGGTGCCCACATAAAATCTCACCTTGATCCAAGCTGGGGAAGGTCACCAAATGAGCCTAAAACCCTCTTTGTCCAGAATAGAGTTGGAACAACTCTACATAGCAAACTTTGTCCAATGGGGCTGGAACTTTGCAGGGGTGTTTGGCACCTCAAATGAGGACTCCACACCAAAAATGAGATTTGCAAGACTCTGTTTAGTCACACTCCCTTTGGAGAGGACAGATCTGGCCACTTTGATGCATTTTCAAGTTTACAAAGCTAAACTTGTTCAATGGAGCTCAAAATTGGTGGAAACCCCTACTTTAACCCCAAGACCAAACCTGTTAAGTTGCAGTTCCAGTGGTGGAGTGGAAGCACCCCAAACCACTGTCGAACACCTTCTGACAGGAAGGTAAAAACCCACCTAGCCACTGTTTTACCCAATGTCAAAGCCTCAAACTTGGTGTATTAGTGCCTCAGATCAACCTAAACACCCAGTCAACTGGCCCCTCCCTAGTTCAAAGCACAAGTGACAAGAACCCCAATTTATGCCACAGATCAGGGCTGACAGCACTAGTGGAACCTGTCCCCCTTGACTAGCCAGTGCTCTCACTAGCACACAATGGCTAGAAACACTCCCAGCAACACCCAGGACATGAGGGACACATCTAAAGTGCACCAGAGCGAGCCAGCATGCCGTGGCATGCCAAAACTGCGCTCTGGACGTGCTACAGAGAGCCAGCGAGAAGTGGACGACGCTCCCGGGCGGTCCCAACCTCCCCCCGAAGTGTCCAAGACCTCCCCCGACGACCCCTCTGTGTAATGCAGCCGCCAGGGATCATCCTCTCCCGCGCTAGAGCTCGGGTGACGCGTGCCCGCGCGCACCCGACTCGCCCGAGCATGCACAGACGCTGCAGCTCGACCCCACGCCTTCTCCCTCTGCGGCCGATGCTTCAGAGCGTCCCAAACCACGTCCGGAGACCGTGGTTTCGCAGCCAGGTCCTCACTGTGCATGCACGCGCGCCACGGTGAGTCACAGGCGCACCGAGTCGGCTCACCATCGTGAGCCTATAAATAGGCCTCCCCGGCGCTTCAGCACCCCTCCATTAGCCTCTGCACGACCACTAGCTCCTCCCTAGCCACCCAATCGAGCTCGCAGAGCCCCGATGCTCGAGATCGACCGAGGCCCCTCGCCTCAGTGTTCCGGTCGATCACCGGCTACACGCCGGCTCCTGTGACACTCGACCCACCAGAGCACTCCCCTCGACACCAGGAACCTTTCCCCCAACTGCCACGAGCGATTCCGTGCCCCTAGCTACCAGTTCAACCACGTCCCGAAACCCCTCCGCCACGGCCACCTCGTCGTCGGCGACTCCAAGCCTCTCCAGCGCTGTCCCGACCACCTGCAGGTAGGCGGAGGCACGTTGAACCCATTCCTGCCCTTAGCTAGGCCCAAGGACGACAGTAGCCTCGCCGGAGTTCATCCCCTCCTCCCTAGCCGGAGGTAGGGGAAGAACCCGGCAAGTGGGCTCCACCTGTCGGCGTCCTGGAGCAGCCCCCGCGCGTAGCCACAACCGATGACCCCAGGGGCCCGCACGTCAGGTTCGAACCTGGCGCGCGCGCGCGCTTGGTAGCCTGCTGGCTGGCTGGGCCGGCCTGCTTCCAAGGCCAGGCTTTGGCCTTTTTCTTTTATTTTTAAAACAGAGACTAAAATGATTTTTGTAAAAATAACTACCAAGTGGAAAAATATAATTCTTCCACTGATATTTTTCTAAAAATGAGTAGTATTTGATTCTGCCATTGTTGGCATTTTTCAAAACAGAATCTGTTTTATAATAATATAAAGGCATTAAAGGCAATAGTTTGCACGTGTTTAGTAATTATTAAAAATGCTTAGCTAGTAAAAACTAAGAGAAGATATTTTTCAAATTAACAACCTGAATTTAACCAAGTTTTGCAACATTTTTAAAAGTGATTTGTGATCTATTTTTGTGTGAGCTATTTCTTATTTATTCTATTCACGACGATAGAACTACCGAGGGACGAAGGATTCAGAGCGGAAGACCTCGAAGACCCCAGATACCTAGCTGACCAAGGCAAGCAGCCTTTTGACCATGACTTGAGCATATAAATTGATGCATGCTAGAATAGCAAGTACTTTTCCATTGCATGTGATCATAGTGCCGGTTCATCATTGGTGTGATGGTACCGAAGGCTTCTTCGAAGCACTTGCATGATGGTGATGTTATACATATGGCTCCTCGCAGCACAAGCATGATGACCTTGACCCTACCATCTATGAGGATCATGCTACGATCATGTTGACTAGTAGAGTTAGAGAACCATTGCATGAGCATGATGATGAGTTAAATCAAAGGTTTATGAAAAAACCCGTCGGGTGCCACTAATGCCCGAGGGTGATGATGAGATGGGTGGCCACTTTTGGTGAAGTGGTGCACCGGTGTTTCGTGTGAGTATGGTTTCGGAAATGGGATTAGATTTATGATGTGTCGACCGTCCCAACCTCACCTGTGCGACCATGTTACCCCTTTATGGGACGAGGCTTTGTTGATTACTCTGGTCGGTACTAGCAAGGAGCCACATTACTAGTGGCGGGAGTGATTGTCGTCACTCTCGTGATGGGGTCGTGCCAGGAAGGGCGACTATGCCCTTTTTATGAGTTCTAGGCACACCGTTTGTCCCCGCATGGTTGATACTATCCAGAGTCGGTGCTTGTAAGACGTACAACATGTGGGCTGGGTACCAATTGAGTGGACCTCTTTGTCTAGTATCGTCAGGGGAAAGATAATGATCGGGTACTTACCTCGGGTATATGTGATATACCGCAAGTCGTGGATGACACGGAAGTTTCCCGGTTCTCGTGGGTACAGCGTGCAACCTCTGCAGAGTGTCAAACTATTCGAATAGTCGTGTCCACGGTCAAGGACAGTTGGGTAATCCTGCTTAAACTACGTCCAGCGTTTCTGCATAAACCAAGTGTGAGTGTGTGTGTGTGTGGTAATTGGTGTTACAAGATGAATTGATATGACCAAGTTTGGTGACTTGGCATATAGGGTGACCCAGAGTGTTCAGCCCTTGACAGATGTGATGGCATCTGTAACCTGTTCTTCAAGAGTAATTCTTTAGCTTGATGCATATACATGATCATCCCACCAAGTTGCATTTCATCAAAGATGCATGTTATTGTTGTACTTCACTTTCATTGTTCATATCATGGGCTTGCCACTGGTTATATTATTGACCAGACATGGAAGGACCGGAGTTTGGCGATGAGAACATCTTCGGAGACGGACCTGCGATCTAGGACGCTTCCAAGTCAGAATGCATGTCGGTGTAGGCTTGATGGCATGGGCACCCGCTTAGCCCTTATGAGTTTCCGCTACCCATCGTACCTGTTTTAATTGGCCTTAGGCCCTGCTTGTGAACCTGACCCTTCGGTCATTTGATGTAATATTCGATATTTGGATGTAAGACTCTATTATTCAGTATCTGTGTTCAGTGAGCATTGATCCTTGGGGTCAGTGGGCACGGCGATCTCGACTTACTAGTCGGGGTCCCCACACCATGAAAACACTTTTTCGCCGCTGCAAGCTTCCGTTTCCGCGAGATCTCATGTGGAGACCCTTCCCGGTGCCATGCCGGGGGGAACTTTGGAGTTGGAGGGCTTCTACATCAACATCATCGCCTCTCCAATGACTCGTGAGTAGTCCACTTCAGACCTACGGGTCCGTAGTCAGTAGCTAGATGGCTTCTTCTCTCTCTTGGATCTTCAATACAAAGTTCTCCATGATCTTCATGGAGATCTATCCGATGTAATCCTCTTTGGCGGTGTGTTTGTCGAGATCCGATGAATTGTGGATTTGTGATCAGATTATCTATGAATTATATTTGAGTCTTTGCTGATTTCTTATATGCATGATTTGATATCCTTGTAAGTCTCTCCGAGTCATGGGTTTTGTTTGGCCAACTAGATCTATGATTCTTGCAATGGGAGAAGTGCTTGGTTTTGGGTTCATACCGTGTGGTTACCTTTCCCAGTGACAGAAGGGGCAGCAAGGCACACATCATGTTGTTGCCATCAAGGGTAACAAGATGGGCTTTTATCGTAGATATGAGATTGTCCATCTACATCATGTCATCTTGCTTAACGCATTAGTCTGTTCTATTGGACTTAATACACTAGATGCATGGTGGATAGCGGTCGACGTGTGGAGTAATAGTAGTAGATGCAGAAAGTATGAGTCTACTTGTTTTGGACGTGATGCCTATAGATATAATCATTGCCTTAGATAACGTCACGACTTTGCGCGGTTCTATCAATTGCTCGACAGTAATTCGTTCACCCACCATCTACTTGCTTTCATGAGAGATGCCACTAGTGAACACTACGGCCCCTGGGTCTATTCACAACTATCGTTTCCACTTTCATTTTTTACTTTGCTTCGTTTACTCTTTGCTTTCAGTTCTCACTTTGCAAACAGTCTATAAGGGATTGACAACCCCTTCATAGCGTTGGGTGCAAGCTCTTTGTGTTTGTGTAGGTACTTGAACTCTCCTCCTACTCGATTGATACCTTGGTTCTCAAGCTGAGGGAAATACTTACCGCCGCTGTGCTACATCACCCTTTCCTCTTCAAGGGAAACCAACGCAAGGCTCCAAGGCCGCGGGGAAATGCTTTGCATACTTGCCAAGGAAGTTCCTATAGGCGTAGCCGTTGCAGCAGGATTTCTGGCACCGTTGCCAGGGAAGGTCTGTTGTCATAGTAGTAGAAGGATTTTTGGCGCCGTTGCCGGGGAGGAGATCTATCCAAGTAGGTGTCGCAAACTCATCTCTTGCATTTGCTTTTTTTGCCAGTTGCCTCTCGTTTTCCTCTCCCCCACTTCACATTTGCTGTTTTCATTTGCCTTTCTTCCTTGCTGTTTCCTTTTGCCTTTTGCCTTTCTCCCTTGCCGTTTCCTTTTGCCTTTTTGCCGTTCTCTTTTGCCCGCTTACTTCCGGCTCGTTTGTGTGTGGGATAGTCCATCAATGGCTTGACCCACTACTCCAAACGATACCCCTGAGAACGAAGTTCTCCATTTCAGGCAGAATGAGGAAGAAAATTTAAAGGACGCTTGGTACAGGATTTGCAATGCTCAAAGTAGATCTACTCGTAAGCAATCCACTACCGTTCTTCTTCGCAGTTTTTATGTTGGAATATCTCCTTGGAATAGGTATATCCTTGATACCATTGTAGGCGGGAATTTTTTGGGGAGCCATACTGTTGACTCCTATGGAGCTATCATGAATTTGGTAGGCTCACCCCCGCTCACGGTTAATGGAACCACCTTGACCTTGGAACACGTGATGCAAAGGCTTGACGCTATTGAAATTTTTTTTGCCACAATTGAACTTACTGAGGGTTTGGACAGAAAGATCCACAATCAAATTACTCAGTACAGATCCAAAGTGGGAATGGTTTTGAAAAATTTAAGGGAGAAGGAACCTATAGTTAATGATTTAACTAGAAGATGTCATAACCAACTTGGGTTCCGCTTTTGCCGCTGTGCAAAATACTCCAAATCTCACTCTCAACAATACCGGCAAGTCTGTTTTTGTTCCTAAAGCTAGTGGTGAGTCATCCAATAAAGATGAAGATCTTAAGATGATAAATGATCACGCTACTTATGGTTTGCACACCAAAGATGACTATACATGATTCCTTCACCTTTTTCCCAGCTAAGGGCGTTAAACAATAGTGTTTGTTGGGAGGCAACCCAACGAATCTATCCTTTTTCTTTGTGTTTTGTGTTTTCCACACTTTCATAATTCTGTTATGATTGTGTTTTTTGTGTTTCTTTTTGCGTTTGTGCGAAGTAAAACCATTACGATTAGTCTTGGGGATGATCGTTTGGTCATGCTGGAAAAGACAGAAACTTTCTTCTCACAAAAAGAATTTTCATTTTTTTTTTCTGTAAGGGCTTTTGAGTTGAATCTTTTTCCTGCGGATTGCTACGCAAATTCTTGAGACTGTCGTAATTTTTTGGAATTTTGGAAGTACCAGAAGGATACGAAGTATACAGATTGCTACAGACTGGTCTGCTGTTAACAGATTCTGTTTTTGTTGAGTTGGTTGCTTATTTTGATGAAACTATGGATAGTATCGGGGGGTATTAGCCATGGAAGATTGAAAATACAGTAACCCAACATCAACATAAGTAGAATTTAAGTTTTCTACAGTACCTAAGGAAGTGGTGGTTTGCTTTCTTATACTAATGTTATCATGAGTTTCTGTTTAAGTTTCGTATTGTGAAGTTTTCAAGTTTTGGGTGAAGTTCTTATGGACAAAAAGATAAACAGTGGCAAGAGATCAAGCTTGGGGATTTCCAAGGCACCCCAAGTTGATTCAAGGATGCCGTAAAAGCCTAAGCTTGGGGATGCCCCGTGAAGGCATCCCCTCTTTCGTCTTCAATCCATCGGTAACGTTACTTGGGGCTATATTTTTATTCACCACATGTTATGTGTTTTGCTTGGAGCGTCTTGTATCGTAGGAGTCTTTTATTTTTGTTGTGTCACAATCATCCTTGCTGCACACCTAGATAGAGAGACATGCACTCACCGTTATTTTTGCGAGCTTCACTTATATCCTTTGGTTAGACAATTCAGCTCACATGTGCTTCACTTATATCTTTTGAGCTAGTTGATTTTGCTCTATGTGCTTCACTTATATCTTTTAGAGCATGGTGGTGCGTGGCTTGGTAGTTGATCTATGCTTTGAAAGTAGTCTCAAAAGGGGTAGTTATCCAAAAGGATATGAAAACTTCCACCTTCATGTGCATTGAATAGTTAGAGAAGTATGATTCATCTCAATTAGTTTTGAGTTGTGGTTGTGGTAATATTGAAGTTATATTAGTAAGGTGTTGTGGATCTAGAAATACTTGTGTTGAAGTTAGTGATTCCCATAGCATGCACGTATGGTGAACCGCTATGTGATGAAGTCTGAGCATGATTAGTCTATTGATTGTCATCCTTTGTGTGGCGGTCGGGATCGCGCGATGGTTTATACCTACCAACCCTTCCCGTAGGAGTATGCGTTGAATGCTTTGTTTCGATTACTACTAAAACTTTTGCAACAAGTATATGAGTTCTTCATGACTAATGTTGAGTCCATGGTTTAGATGCACTTTCACCTTCCACCATCACTATCTTCTTTAGTGCCGTGCAACTTTCGCCGGTGCACAAAACCACCCATATAGCCTCCCTCAAAACAGCCACCATATCTACCTACTATGGCTTTTTCAAAGCCATTTCGAGATATATTTCCATGCAACTACCACTGTGACATGTGCCACCACTTCTACATTGCCATTGCATGATCATAAGATAGCTAGCATGATGTTTCCACTGATGTTTATGCCATGCTAGATCATTGTCACGGTACACTACCGAAGGCATTCCATATAGAGTCATCATTGTTCTAAGTTTTGAGTTGTAACTGTGATGATCATCATTTATGGAGCATTGTCCCATGTGAGGAAATAAAAGAGGCCAAAGATGCCCACCAAAAAATAAAAAATAAAATAAAAAAGGCCAAAGAGCCCACCAAAAAAATGATGAGAGAAAAAGAGAGAAGGAATAATGCTACTATCTTTCCACACTTGTGCATATTAAGCACCATGATTTTCATGATTGAGAGTCTCTCGTTTTGTCACCACCATATAGCTAGTGGGAAATTTTCATTATATAACTTGGCTTGTATATTCCAATGATAGGCTTCCTCAAATTTGCCTTAGGTCTTCGTGAGCAAGCAAGTTGGATGCACACCCACTAGTTTTCTTTAAGAGCTTTCACATACTCTTAGCTCTAGTGCATCATTTGTATGGCAATCCCTACTCATTCACGTTGATATCTATTGATGAGCATCTCCATAGCTCATTGATATGCCTAGTCAATGTGACCATCTTCTCCTTGTTTGCCTTGCAACCTCCACCACACTCCACACCACTTATAGTGCTAAAACCATGGCTCACGCTCATGTATTGCGTGAGAGTCGAAAAAGTTTGAGAAAGTAAAGGTGTGAAAACAATTACTTGGCCAATACCGGGGTTGTGCATGATTTAAATTCGTTGTGCAAGGATGATAGAGCATAGCCAGACTATATGATTTTGTAGGGATAACTTTCTTTTGGCCTTGTTATTTTGAAAGTTCATGATTATCTTGCTAGTTTTCTTGAATTATTATTGTCTCCACGTCAATAGCAAACTATTGTTTTGAATCTAATGGATCTGAACATTCACGTCATATAAGAGGAGTTACAAGGGACATCTATGCTAGGTAGCATGAAAGCATCAAAAATTCATTCTTTATCACTTCCCTACTCGAGTACGAGCATGAGTTAAGCTTGGGGATGCTTGATACGTCTCAAACGTATCTATAATTTTTGATGGTTTCACGTTGTTTTCTTGTCAAATTTGGATGTTTTGTTTACCTTTTATATCTTTTTTGGGACTAACTTATTAATCCAGTGCCAAGTGCCAGTTCCTGTTTTTTCTGTGTTTTTGACTCTTTTCAGATCTGATTTTGGAACGGAGTCCAAACGGAATAAAATCCCCAAAATATTTTTTTCCAGAACGGAAGAAGATGAGGAGGCTTGAGGGCCAAGGCAGGGGGCCCATAGGGAGCCCACAAGCGTTGTTTCCGCGGCCAGGGGGGCCGCGGCAACCAGGCTTGTGGCCTCCGTGGCACTCCCGTGCCCTAGCTCTTTGGCCTATAAATTCCCTAAAATCCCAAAAAAAATCAAGGCATCCATGAAAACACTTTTCCGCCGCCGCAAGCTTCCGTTTCCGCGAGATCTCATCTGGAGACCCTTCCCGGTGCCCTGCCGGAGGGGACTTTGGAGTTGGAGGGCTTCTACATCAACATCATCGCCTCTCCAATGACTCGTGAGTAGTCCACTTCAGACCTACGGGTCCGTAGTCAGTAGCTAGATGGCTTCTTCTCTCTCTTGGATCTTCAATACAAAGTTCTCCATGATCTTCATGGAGATCTATCCGATGTAATCCTCTTTGGCGGTGTGTTTGTCGAGATCCGATGAATTGTGGATTTGTGATCAGATTATCTATGAATTATATTTGAGTCTTTGTTGATTTCTTATATGCATGATTTGATATCCTTGTAAGTCTCTCCGAGTCTTGGGTTTTGTTTGGCCAACTAGATCTATGATTATTGCAATGGGAGAAGTGCTTGGTTTTGGGTTCATACCGTGTGGTGACCTTTCCTAGTGACAGAAGGGGAAGCAAGGCACGCATCGTGTTGTTGCCATCAAGGGTAACAAGATGGGCATTTATCGTAGATATGAGATTGTCCATCTACATCATGTCATCTTGCTTAAGGCATTACTCTGTTCTTTTGGACTTAATACACTAGATGCATGCTGGATAGCAGTCGACGTGTGGAGTAATAGTAGTAGATGCAGAAAGTATCGGTCTACTTGTTTTGGACGTGATGCCTACAGATATAATCATTGCCTTAGATAACGTCACGACTTTGCGCGGTTCTATCAATTGCTCGAAGTAATTCGTTCACCCACCATCTACTTGCTTTCATGAGAGAAGCCACTAGTGAACACTACGGCCCCCGGGTCTATTCACAACTACCGTTTACACTTTCAATTTTACTTTGCTTCGTTTACTCTTTGCTTTCAGTTCTCACTTTTCAAACAATCTATAAGGGATTGACAACCCCTTCATAGCGTTGGGTGCAAGCTCTTTGTGTTTGTGCAGGTATACTCTTGATGATCTTAAAGGCATTAGTCCCACTCTGTGTCAGCACAAGATTAATATGGAACCAGATGCTAAAACCATTGTTGATCACGAACGAAGACTGAATGCAAAATGAAATATTATAGCTTCTCGAAGCAGGTATAATTTATTCCATAGCTGATAATGGATGGGTAAGTCCCGTTCATTGTGTTCCTAAGAAAGGAGGTATTACAGTTGTTCCTAATGATAAAAATGAACTCACTCCACAAAAAATTGTGACTGGCTATAGAATGGTAATTAATTTTATAAAATTAAACAAAGCTACTAGAAAAGTTCATTATCCTTTACCTTTCATAGAGTAAGTGCTAGAAAGATTATCGAAGCACACACATATTCTGCTTTCTAGATGGTTATTCTCGTTTTTCTCAAATACATGTGTCACAACCTTATCAAGAGAAACCATCTTCACTTGTCCTTTTGGAACCTATGTTTATAGACGTATGCCTTTTGGATTATGCAATGCACCTACTACCTTTCAAAGATGTATGATTGCTATATTCTCTGATTTTTGTGAGAAGATTATTGAGGTTTTCATGGATGATTTTTCCGTTTATGGAACTTCTTTTGATGACTGCTTAAGTAACCTTGGTCGAGTTTTGTAGAGATGTGAGCAAACTAACCATGTATTGAATTTGGAGAAGTGCCTATTTATGGTAAATGAAGGTATTATCTTGGGCCATAAAAATTTTGAATGAGGTATTGAGGTGGATAAGGCTAAATTTGATGCAATTTAGCAGATGACATGTCCTAAATATATTAAAGGTATCCATAGTTTCCTTGGTCATGTTGGTTTCTATAGGAGGTTTATTAAAGACTTCTCTAAAAATTCTAGACCTCTTACCAATTTATTATAGAAGGATGTTCCTTTTGTTTTTTATGATGATTGTGTAGAAGCCTTTGAAACACTTAAGAAATCCTTAACTTCTGTACCTATTGTTCAACCACCTGATTGGAACTTGCATTTTGAAATTATATGTGGTGCTAGTGATTATGTTGTTGGTGTTGTTCTAGGACAAAGAGTTGATAAGAAATTAAATGATATCCATTATGCTATTAAACTCTAGAAAGTGTCGAGACAAATTATGCTACCACTGAAAAGAATTCTTAGCAATTGTATTTGCTTGTGATAAATTTAGATCTTACATTGTTGATTCTAAAGTAATTGTTCACACTGATCATGTTGCTATTAAATATCTTATGGAAAAGAAAGATGCTAAGCCTAGACTTATTAGGTGGGTTATTTTGCTACAAGAATTTCATTTGCATGTCATTGATAGGAAAGGAACTGAGAACCCCGTAGCACATAACTTGTCTAGGTTAGAAAATGTTCTTGATGACCCACTACCTATTGATGATAGCTTCCTTGATGAACAACTAGCTATGGTCAATGTTTCTCATAACACATTGTGATTTGCTGATTATTCTAATTACATTGTTGCTAAATACATACCACCTAGTTTCACCTATCAGCAGAAGAAAAAATCATCTTTGATTTAATACATTACGTTTGGGATGACCCACATCTTTATAAAGAGGGAGTAGATGGTATTATTAGACGTTGTATACCTTTGCATGAACATGGACAAATCCTTCGGAAGTGTCACTCTGAGGTTTATGGAGGACGCCATGTAGGAGATAGAACTGTACACAAGGTATTACAGTCTAGATTTTATTGGCCTACTCATTTCAAAGATACTCAGAAGCTTGTCTCTCTTGAGATGAATGTCAAATAATTGGAAATACTGGTAGACATCAAGAAATGCCTACGAAATATTCACTTGTTATTGAACCATTTGATGTTTGGGGATTTGATTATATGGGACCTTGTCCTTCGTCTAATGAGTATACACATATTTTTCTTGTTGTTGATTATGTCACTAAGTGGGTAGAAGCTATTCCAACTAGTAGTACTGATCATAACACCTCTATTAAAAATGCTTAAGGAAGTTATTTTCCCACGTTCTGGAGTCCCTAGATACCTAATGACCGATGGTGGTTCACATTTTATTCATGGTGCTTTTCGTAAGTTGCTTGCTAGATATGATGCTAACCATAGAATTGCAACTCCCTATCATCCTCAATTAGTGGTCAAGTAGAGTTAACCAATAGATAAATAAAATTAATATTGCAAAAGACTATCAATAGATCCCAAAAGAATTGGTCTAAGAAATTAGATGATGCATTGTGGACCTATAGAACAGCTTATAAAAATCTTATGGGTATGTGTCCTTATAAAATGGTTTATGGAAAAGCATGTCATTTACCTCTTGAGTTAGAACATAAAGCTTATTGGGCAATTAAATAACTCAACTATGATTTCAAACTTGCTGGTGAAAAGAGGTTATTTGGTATCAACTCATTAGATGAATGGAGAACCCAAGCTTATGAAAATGCCAAACTATTTCAAGAAAAAGTTAAAAGATGGCATGACAAAAGAATCCAAAAGCAAGAATTCATAGTTGGTGTATATTTTCTATTGTACAATTCTCGTCTTAGGTTTTTTGTAGGAAAACTTCTCTCCAAATGGGAAGGACCATATATCATCAAAGATGTTTATCAGTCTGGAGCTATTAAGATCAATAATCGTGAAGGCACTAACCCGAACGTGGTCAATGGACAAAGAATAAAGCACTATATTTCAGGTACACCTATTAATGTTGAAACAAATATTATTCAAACCATGACACCAAAGGAATACATAAAGGAGACCTTCTACAACACTCCAGAACCCTTAAAAGGAAGAGGTATGTGATATGGTAAGTAAACGGACTCCGAAAAGTCCACAAAAATATGTTATGTTAGTTTTGGAATGTTACAAAATTTAGGAAATTGATAAACACACGGGAAGGCAACCCAGGTGCTCACTAGGCACCAGCGCACGCCAGCCCCACCACGCACGCTCTCGTGGGTAGTGGGCCCCTGGGCACCTTCCTGGCTCCGTTTTCTTGTAGGACAAGCATTTCCCTGTATAAACGTTATTTATATGTAGCTCCCGATGGTTTGACCCTAGTACCACGGAGAAATCTGTTCTTCGAGAAGGTCATCAAGCTCAAGTCTGTTCTTGTTTCATGTTGTTTTTCTCACAGATCTACATCACCATGGCCTCATCAAGCTCCTCCAAGGACAAATTCTTGATAAGGTCATCAACCCCTACTTGTCGGAGGTGATTGTCACGTCCTCAGCTTTTGCTACAATGTTGATTGTAATTAAGCTACAGTGATCACACACTAATGATGCCACGTCACCGAGATTTCCCTATCGTTGATCTCATGTTAGTTCAAAACAATTCGGGTTCGAAATTTAAAAATGAAATCAAACAGGGAAAGTTATCGAATGCGAAAATAAAGATGTGAGGTGAGTTATAAAAATCCCCTAATGATTTATAAAAATAAATCAGGCATTTTTGAAATTGTTTATAAATCCTATATATTTAAAAGAGAAACTATAAAACAAAAAAAAGTATTTAAATAAAATAATAAATAATAAAAGAATAAAATAAAATAAAATAAATAATGAAAGAAAAAAAACTGGCCAACTCGGCCAAGTGGCCCAGTTGGCCACCATCTCGGCCCACCTATTTGGTGGGGTATAAAGCCCCCACAGGGCCAAACCCTACCGCGCTCACTCTCATCTCCCTACCCCCTCCGCCAGTGCCCCACTCCCCCTCGTCACCCGACCAACCACGCTCCCCATGCTCCCTCCCCTCATCCCCGTCGCTACTCCCTCCTCTTGCCCAGATCCCACTAATACGTCTCCAACGTATCTATAATTTTTTATTGTTCCATGCTACTATATTATCAACTTGGGATGTTTTATATGCATTTATATGCTATTTTATATCATTTTTGGGACTAAACTATTAACTCAGTGCCCAGATAAGAATATTAAACGGAGTCCAAACGGAATAAAACCTTTGGGGTGATTTTTTCCATAACACAAGGGATCGAGAAGACTTGAGAACCAAGGCAGAGGGCCACGGAGGAGGCCATGAGCCCCCTAGGCGCGCCCCAGGGGGGGCGTGCCTAGCAGGCTCGTGAGCCCCCGTGCCTCCTTTGTCCCACCTCTTTCGCCTATAAATTCCCTAAAATCCCCAAACCAACAGAGAGAGCCACGAAAATACTTTTCCGCCACCGCAAGCTTCTGTTTCCGCGAGATCCCATCTGGGGACCGTTCTGGTGCCCTGTCGGAGGGGGATTCAGACAAGGAGGGCTTCTTCATCAACACCATTGCCTCTCCGATGATGCGTGAGTAGTTCACCACAGACCGTCGGGTCCATAGCTAGTAGCTAGATGGATTCTTCTCTCTCTTGGATCTTCAATACAAAGTTCTCCATGATCTTCATGGAGATCTATCTGATGTAACTTTCTTTTGTGGTGCGTTTGTCGAGATCCGATGAATCATGGATTTATGATCAGATTATCTATGAATATTATTTGAGTGTCCTCTAATTTATTATATGCATGATTTTGTATCCTTCTAATTCTCTTCGAGTTATGGGTTTCGTTTGGCCAACTTGATCTATAATTCTTGCAATGGGAGAAGTGCTTGGTTTTGGGTTCATACCGTGCGGTGTCCCCACCTAGTGATAGAAGGAGTAGCCAGGCACGCATCATGTTGTTGCCATCAAGGGTAAAAAGATGGGGTTTATATCATATTGCATGAATTTATCCCTCTACATCATGTCATCTTGCTTAAGGCGTTACTCTGTTTGTTATGAACTTAATACACTAGATGCATGCTGGATAGCGGTCGATGTGTGGAGTAATAGTAGTAGATGCAGAAAGTATCTGCCTACTTGTCTCGGACGTGATGCCTATATGTATGATCATTGCCTTAGATATTGTCATGACCTTGCGCGAATCTATCAATTGCTCGACAGTAATTCGTTCACCCACCATAATACTTGCTATCATGAGAGAAGCCTCTAGTGAACACTATGGCCCCTGGGTCTATTTTACACATTATATATTCAGATCTACATACAAAAATACCAAAATACCTTGGTGCACTTTTATTTATTTATTTATTTATTTATATTTACCTATTATCACTATCAGATCTCACTTTGCAAGTAATGTAAAGGGATTGACAACCCCTTTATAGCGTTGGGTGCAAGTTTGTTTGTCTTTGCGCAGGTGCCTTGGTGCCTCACCTTGATACTCCTACTGGATTGATACCTTGGTTCTCAAACTGAGGGAAATACTTATTTCTACTTTGCTGCATCACCCTTTCCTCTTCAAGGGAAAAACCAACGCGAGCTCAAGAAGTAGAAGGAAGAATTTCTGGCGCCGTTGCCGGGGAGTATTCAAGTGAAGCATATCTACCAAGTACCTATCGCAAACTCATCTCTTGCATTTACATTATTTGCCATTTGCCTCTCATTTTCCTCTCCCCCACTTCTGAAAGAAAATTTACAAAAATATTTTCCTTTCTTTATTTGCCTTTTTTGTTCGCCCCTTTCTTTCGCTTACTTTCTGATTGCTTGTGTGGGTTAGTCTACTTATCCTTATGGCTAGTTCTATCACTATGATCATTACTCCCAAGAGCGAGGTTCTTAACTTTAAAAAAATGAGGGAGAAAACTTAAAATATGCTTGGTATAGAATTTGCAATGCTTAGAATAGATCTACTCGTAAGCAATCTACTACCGTTTTACTTCGCAATTTTTATGTGGGTATTTCCCCTTGGAATAGGTATGTTCTTGACACCATCGTAGGCGGAAATTTCTTGGGTAGCCATACCGTTGATTCTTATGGTGCTTTAATAAATTTGGTAGGCTCACCCCCACTCATGGTTAATGGAACTACTTTAACTTTGGAACATGTGATGCGTAGGCTGGATATTATTGAAAATAAAGTTGCTACGATAGAACTCATTGAAAATTTGGATAAAAATATCCACAATCAAATAACTCAATATGGATCCAAGGTGGGAATGACTTTGAAAAATTTAAAGGAGAAGGAACCCATAGTTAACAAAAAACTAGATCATGATTCCGCTAGAATTGGCAAACTAGAGGATGTTATAACCAACTTGGGTTCCGCTTTTGCTGCTATTCAGAACACTCCAATTTTTTCCCACAATAAGGCCACTAAGCTTGTTTATGTTCCTAAAAACAATAGTGAACCATCTAGTAAGAGAGATGAAGATCTTAAAATGTTGACTGTTTACCCTACCTATCTTGATATGTTAAAAAAACCTATCATCACTAATGATTATCTTTGTTGCCTATCTAGGAGAATAATTATTGATAAAATTAAAGAACTCCCTATTAATGATGATGGTATGAGTGGTTTGAGCACTAAAGATGACAATACTTGATTCTATTGCCTTGCGCCTAGCTAAGGGCGTTAAACAATAGCGCTTGTTGGGAGGCAACCCAATGAATAAATTTATTTTTGCTTTTTTACTTTCTGTTTTGTTGAGTCCACACCATCATGATTTTGTTATGATTGTGTTTTTTATGTTTTAATTAGTGTTTGTGCCAAGTAGAACCTTTATGATTAATTTGGTGATAGTTGTTTAATCATGCTGAAAAAAGACAGAAACTTTGTGCTCACGAAATTATTTTTAATTCCTATCCAGAAAGAGATTTTGAGTTGATTCTTTTTGCTACTGATTGATATGCAAATTTCCCTAATTTTCATAATTGTTTCAAAAAATTGGGATAGCATAAGTATACGAAATATACAGATTGCTACTGTCTTTGTTTTGTCACGGCAGATGTCCTCGTGAAAGGACTTAGTGTTGGAGCCATCGCACCTTGGTGGCGACTCCAAGGGGTTGAACGGGAGCGGGACACACATTTACCCAGGTTCGGCCCCTCACGAGGAGGTAAAAGCCTACGTCCTGCTTTGTGTTGTATTGATGATGTTTCGATTACAAGGATGGCGTAACTCGCCTGACCTAGGTCTCGATGATTTCTCACCTGCCCTCTCCTTCCCTGGGACTCGCCTTTATATACAGGTTGAGCCTTTAGGGTTTACAAGAGTGCTTGCCATCATAGAAGTCATGATTCTTTCTATCTCTAAGCCGCCGTGCTTTCCAAGACTGGAGAACTCCTCGATGATTGATTCTCCACGAGGATCTTGAACCGCCATCCAGCTCCTGGGCCTACTGGGCCAAATCTTGCATCACCAAAGGATGAGTCGCCCGCTTGGTGACCCGGCCCAGCTAGGGCGGGTCACACAACAGATAATATCCCCAACAGCTACAGACTGTTCTGTTTTTGACAGATTCTGTTTTTGTTGTGTTGATTGCTTATTTTGATGAAAGTATGGTTAGTATCGGGGGGCAAGAGCCATGGAGAAGTGAGAATACAGTAATATAACATCAATCTAAATGGAAATTAAGTTTACTACAGTACCTAAAAAGTTGGTGGTTTGTTTTCTTATGCTAATGATATCACGAGTTTCTCTTTAAGTTTTGTGTTGTGAAGTTTTCAAGTTTTGGGTGATGTTCTTATGGACAGTGGAATAAAGAGTGGAAAGATCCTAAGCTTGGGGATGCCCAAGTCATCCCAAGCCAAATTCAAGGACACCAAAAAGCCTTAGCTTGGGGATGCCCCGGGAAGGCATCCCTCTTTCATCTTCAATCCATCGGTAACCTTACTTGGAGCTATATTTTTATTTACCACATGATATGTGTCTTGTTTGGAGCGTCGTGTATTATAGGAGTCTTTTCTTTTTGTTTTATCACAATCATCCTTAATGCACACCTTTTGAGAGGGACATGCACTCATCATGAATTTGTTAGAATACTCAATGAGGTTCACTTATATCTTTTGAGTTAGGTGATACGTCTCCATCGTATCTACTTTTCCAAACTCTTTTGCCCTTGTTTTGGACTCTAATTTGCATGATTTGACTAGAACTAACCCGGACTAACGTTGTTTTCAGCAAAATTGCCATGGTGTTGTTTTTGTCGAGAAATAAAAGTTCTCAGAATGACCTGGAAATTTACGAGGATTTTTTGTGGACTATATAAAAAATATTGGCGCAAGAATCAACCGGAGGCGTGGAGCGAGGAGCCCACAAGCCCAGGAGGCGCGGGCCCCCCTGGTCATGCCTAGCAGCCTTGGGGGCCTCGGGGCTCCGCCGCCTCCAACTCCAGCTCTATTTCGTCCCTTTTGTCTGGAAAAAAATCATGGAGGAGAGTTCATCGCGTTTTACGATACGGAGGCGCCACCACCACTTGTTCTTCCTCTGGAGGGCAGATCTGGATTCCATTCTGGGCTCCGGAGAGGGGAGATTGTCGCCATCGTCATCACCAACCTTCCTTCATCGCCAATTCCATGATGCTCTTCACCGTTCGTGAGTAATCTCATTGTAGGCTTGCTGGACGGTGATGGGTTGGATGAGATCTATCATGTAATCGAGTTAGTTTTGACGGGGGTTGATCCCTAGTATCCACTATGTTCTGATATTGATGTTGCTACTACTTTGCCATGCTTAATTCTTGTCACTAGGGCCCGAGTGCCATGATTTCAGATCTGAACCTATTATGTTCTCGTCAATATATGTGTGTTCTTGATCCTATCTTGCAAGTTGTAGTCACCTACTATGTGTTATGACCCAGCAACCCCGGAGTGACAATAGCCGGAACCACTCCCGGAGATGACCATAGTACGAGTAGTTCATGTATTCACTAAGTGCTAATGCTTTGTTCCGGTTCTCTATTAAAAGGTGAACCTTAATATCCCGTAGTTTCCATTAGGACCCCGGTGCCACGGGAGGGATGGACAATAGATGTCATGCAAGTTCTTTTCATAAGCACGTATGACTACATACGTAATACATGCCTACATTACATTGACGAACTGGAGCTAGTTACATATCTCTCCATGTTATAACTGTTGCATTATGAATGTCAATCGGCATAATTATCCATCATCGATCCAATGCCTACGAGTCTTTTCCTACTAGTCCTTGCTACGTTACTTTGCCACTACTGATGTCACTGTTGCTACTGTTACTGTTGCTACTATTGCTATCACACTACTTTGCTACTGATACTTTGCTGCAGATACTAAGTCTTTCAGGTGTGGTTGAATTGACAACTCAATTACTAATACTCGAGAATATTCTTTTGCTTCCCCTTGTGTCGAATTAACAAATTTGGGTTGAATACTCTACCCTCGAAAACTGTTGCGATCCCCTATACTTGTGGGTTATCAAGACTATTTTCTGGCACCATTGCTGGGGAGGCCTGGCACTATTCTCTGAGTCACTTGGGATTTATGTCTGTTGATCACTATGAGGAATCTGAGAGATCCAAAAACTAAAGTCTTCCCCTCAACTACGAGGACAGGTAAGGAACTGCCATCTAGCTCTGCACTTGATTCACCTTCAGTTATGAGTAAGTTTGCGACACCACCTCCTGCTATAAATTCTGATATGTCGCATGTGCTTGATGATGCTACTTCTGCTACCAATGATGCT
The DNA here is from genome assembly GCF_904849725.1 of Hordeum vulgare subsp. vulgare. Taxonomy (NCBI): domain Eukaryota; kingdom Viridiplantae; phylum Streptophyta; class Magnoliopsida; order Poales; family Poaceae; genus Hordeum; species Hordeum vulgare. The sequence continues at coordinate 121,416,696 of NC_058524.1, read as the reverse complement.
TGTGATGATGCTTTCCTTGATACTGCTTTGCCACTAGGTGCATTCTGTGATGCACAAATTGCTAGAGTTGCTGTTCAATGTGATGATACTTCTGAGACTGCTGAAATTATTGAAGTAGAACCTGCTATTTCACCTGTTAGAACTAGCTCTCCTTGATATGAATTGCCTGATATACCTGAGGGTTATGTTATGGAGGGAGAGATAGCTGAGGACTTTCTTGCTTATAAGGATAGCTATGATCTTGAGAAATTACTGCGCAAGTGGAAAGAAAAATCTCTACACGCTAGGATGAAATACGATCCGAAGTTTTCTACTTTGCCTATCTTTGTGACCGATAAGGATTATGAATTATCTGTCGATCCTGAGTTAATCACTCTGGTCGAATCTTATCCTTTTCATGGTTGTGAGTCTGAAACGGTTGTAGCACATCTTAATAAGCTGCACGATATAGCCACCCTATTCACGAGCGAGGAAAAGATTCGTCACTACTATATCCTTAAGCTGTTTCCTTTCTCGCTAAAGGATGATGCTAAGACTTGGTTCACTTCTTTTGCTCCTGGTTGTGTGCGTAGTCCCCAGGATATGATCTACTACTTCTCTGAGAAATATTTTCATGCCCATAAGAAGCAAGCTGCCTTGCAGGATATATATATAACTTTGTGCAAGTTGAAGAGGAGTCTCCCACAAGCTTGGGGGAGGCTTGTCCAGCTGCTGAATGCTTTGCCTGATCACCCTCTTGAGAAGAATGAAATACTTGATATCTTCTATAATGGACTAACCGATGCTTCTAGGGACCACCTAGATAGTTGTGTTGGTAGTGTTTTCAGGGAACGAACTGTGGAAAAAGCTGAGATTTTATTGAATAATATCTTGTGCAATGAGAATGCTTGGACTATTCCCGAACCACCTCCGAAGCCAACTCCGAAGAAAAGAGGTATTATATTCCTCAGTCCTGAAGATATGCAAGAAGCTAAGAAATCTATGAAAGAGAAGGGCATCAAATCTGAAGATGTCAAGAAGCTACCACCTCCGAAGCCAACTCCGAAGAAAAGAGGTATCCTATTCCTCAGTCTTGAAGATATGCAAGAAGCTAAGAAATCTATGTGAGAGAAAGGCATTAAATCTGAAGATGTCAAAAATCTACCACCTATCGAAGAGATCCATGGTCTTGTTAACCCGACACAGGTAGTAGAGGTAAATTCTCTTCGTAGATTCAATGAGAGTGATATTCCTTTTGATAAACCTGCTAGCTTATGCCTAGATGAATTTGATAACTTTGTTGCCAAACAACAAAGTTTCAATGATTATGTTAGCAGACAATTGGAACAGAATGCTCGTATGCTTGGTCATTTAAGTGCTTGTGTGGGTAGAAATGTCAATGATCATAAGCTTTTGAGTAAATATGCCTCTATGGTTACTACTCAAGTAGAACAAGAACTTAAGGCTCAAAATGACTTGCTCAATGAGCTGAATGAAAATTCTGTTAGAGTCATCACTAGAGGCGGTAGAATGACCCATGAACCTTTGTATCCTGAGGGCCATCCTAAGAGAATTGAGCAAGATTCTCAAGGAGTTAGCACTGATGCACCTAGTCATCCTAGGAAGAAAAAGAAAGATGATAGGAACTTGCATGCTAGCAACCCTATTGCTATTACACCCAAGAATCCCAACGATGTCTCTGTTTCTGATGCCGAAACACAATCTGGTGATGAACATGAGCCTAATGATAATATCGATAGTGGTGTTCATGATGATGCTCAACCTAGCAATGATAAGGATGTGGAGATTGAACCAGTTGATCTTGATAACCCACAACCTAAGAATAGGAGATACGATAAGAACGACTTCATTGCTAGGAAGCATGGTAAAGAAAGGGAACCATGGGTTCAGAAACCCATGCCCTTTCCTCACAAACCATCCAAGAAAAAGGATGATGATGATTTTGAGCAATTTGTTGAAATGATTAGACCTGTCTTTCTCCAAATGCGTTTGACAGATATGCTCAAAATGTCTCCTTATGCTAAGTACATGAAGGATATTGTGACTAATAAGAGGAGGATACCTGAGGCTGAGATTTCCACCATGCTCGCTAATTACACCTTCAAGGGTGGAACTCCTAAGAAACTAGGTGATCCCGGGGTGCCCACTATACCTTGCTCCATTAAAGGCAACTACGTTAGAACTGCTTTATGCGACCTTGGAGATAGTGTTAGTGTTATGCCTCTCTTTCTTTATCATAGACCTGAATTGGACAAGTTGACACCCACTGAAATCTCTCTGCAAATGGCTGACAAATCAACTACTTTCCCTATCGGCATTTGCGAGGATGTGCCTGTTATGGTTGCTAATGTTACTATCTTAACGGACTTTGTTATTCTAGATATTCTCGAGGATGATGCCATGGCGGTCATCCTTGGAAGACCCTTTTTAAACACTGCAGGGGCTGTTATTGATTGCAACAAAGGCAATGTCACTTTCCATGTCAACGGTAATGAGCATACGGTGCACTTTCCGAAGACACAATATCGAGTACATTGCATCAATGCTATTGAAAAACTTCATCGATTCTTATTGGGAGCTTTGAATGCCCTATACCTATTGTTAAGATGAAGTATGATTTGCTTGTTGGGGATATGCACATCCCCATTGAGGTAACCTAGTGACTATTTGAAAATTCTCCGGTTTTATGCAATTAGATAAAGTTTGTCAAGGAGACTTGATCAACCTCATTGACAGATTTCTTTTGATGACCATGAGATGGATGAATCTAGGAGTCACAACCCTCTGTTCCAAACCTTTACCTTCGGTTGCTTAGAATAAAAATATTAGATTTAGCTTTAGTTTTTCCTGTTTTCTGCTTCTTGCATCCCATAGAAAAGTGTCCCAAAAATAAAAGTTCTTCAAATGCCCTGAAAATCAAGTATGAGTTTTTCTGGAATTTTTGAAAAATTCTGAGACACAGAGCTAGTCAGGGGGATGCACTAGTGGGCCACAAGCCCAGGAGGCGCGGGCACCCCCCTGGCCGCGCCTACCAGGCTTGTGGGGCCCACGTGGTCCCCCTCCACTTATTCCAGCTCCCATCTCCTTCTCATACCTCCAGAAAAAATCATTCTACAACTCAAACCCGTGTTCTTGCTCTTCTTGCTGTGATTTTCGATCTCCTTGTGCAAAGCCCCATTCACCAAACTGTTTTGGGGAAATTGTTCCTTGGTATGTGACTCCTCCATTGGTCCAATTAGTGTTTCCTCTAGTGCCTTATTCGTTGCGTATTATTGCTGCCTTGGTGTCCCTATGCTTGAGCTTTGCATGCTAATTTTAGCTGGCCCCAAGTAGTTTTGATGCATGATATGGCCTCTACGCACTTGTAGGAGTAGTTGCTATGAGTTTCATTGAGCCTTGTTCACTTTTCCTTGGAGTAACTAAAAATTCCAGAAATTTTCAGAGAAAGAAAAAGGAAAAGATGAGAAGGTTCCTAAGAGGCTCTTCAAGCTGTGACCCCAAGAATGATGAAAATGAGAAGAAGAAACCCAAGTATCCGGTTCCCCGAGTTGTAGAAGTTCGAGCGTGCGAGTGTCCAAGCGATGTGTTCTTACGTGCCGTCGGTCTTTATGAGGATTTTTATTACTTGGTGGAGAACGCATGCCTTACCGCATTTGTTGAAGATAAGTGTCCACAATACCTCCTCCTCACTAATATTTTCGTGCAAAGCTTTAACTTCTATCCAAGTAAGAGTCCTCCTATGGTTGAGTTCAAGTTATATGATATCCCCCAGCGCATGTCACTTCAGGATTTTTGCAATGTCTATAAATTACCTTATGTTGGGGATATTTATGAACCTCGTCCACGGGACTTGGAGGCTTTCATTGATACTATTGTTGTAGCAGAGGAGAGAGGAGTGTCTTGCTCTAGAGTTGCTAGCATACATTTTCCCGTGCTTCCGTACTTCTCATTATTCATGGGAAATGTTTGATTGGCCATGGGAAAGCTGGGGCTCTTAGCTCCCGAGGTCTTGCGGTATTGCGCGAAGCTCTTTATAATGATAAAACTTATAGCTTGGGCGCTATAGTGGCTCAACGGTTGAACATGAACCGTGCTAAAGGCGTTGTTTATGAAGGTATCTATGCTACCCGTCTTGCTAGACATTTTGAGATACCTATTAGACTGCACGAGGAAGAAGAGATTCTTCTTCCTGAGAGATATCTAGATTATGATAGCATGGTTCGCCATGACTTCCTTGATAAAGATATAAATAAGAGGATTATTTACAACCTGGTATTTAGTCAGGGTACTCGTGAGACTATTATTTTGCCTGCTCCTTCTTTGTTCAATCTTCATCTAGGCCCTCGGACATCTACGCATATTGGGGCATAGCGCTACAACAGGCGCCCGTGTCCGAGCTACCAGTCGAGTACTAGACGCCAGTTTATCAGTGGGACCCAAAGGAGCTCACACAGCAGTCGCACCCTCAGTACACTCCGGAGTACCCCGGAGACGGTTATTTCCCTCCTTGGGAGTAGACCAACTTAGGCCAAAAGCCTAAGCTTGGGGGAGTACATGTTTCTCACCGACTTTATATTCTTGCTTACATTTTCACTTTGATAGTCGGTGTTCACGCTTTGCCACTGTATCATCCATGCTAGTTTATTTCTTTTTCTCGCTTTCTTCTCGTGCGTTTGTTTAGATTGAGAAAACCCAAAAAGATATCATTTTCTTCTTTTGCTTGTTGGGAGCTTTCCCGTGTAAATAGTTTTCTTTTTCTTTGGGTCAAGGTAGAAGACCATGGTTACAATGTTTAGTGGCTCTCGCATGCATATCTGTTTATCTGTCAAAGAGACATATTACTTTGTCTTCTCCTTTGTGTTTTCTTGCATATCCCAGCTTAGTCCAATGCACGAACACTCTTATTATTGTTCATATCATTCGGTCGTGCAAGTGAAAGGCAATAATGACGATATATGATGAAGTGACTGACCTGGAAAAGATGGTATGAACTCGATCTATTTTGTTTTTGTAAATATGACTAGCTCACCGTTCCTAATTCAGCTTTATTATGAGAGAAACATGTTTGCAATGACAACTTAGAGATCATAGTTTTTGATGCCATGCTTAATTAGCTAGGAGCTTATAATGGTTTGTCTTGGTTGCCAACATGAATTTCAAGATGATTATGATGTAGTATGATAGGATGGTATCCTCCTTTGAATGATTCAAGTGGCTTGACTTGGCGCATGTTTGCGCATGTAGTTGAAAAAAAATTAACATAGCCTCTATGATATTCATGTTTATGGTGATTTATGTCCTACTCATGCTTGCACTCAATGTTGGTTAATTTCAATGCATTTTGATGACTGTTGTCGCTCTCTAGTTGGTCGCTTCCCAGTCTTTTGCTAGCCTTCACTTGTACTAAGCGGGAATACTGCTTGTGCATCCACTTCCATAAACCCAAAGTTGTTCCATATGAGTCCACCATACCTACCTATATGCGATATCTACTTGCCGTTCCAAGTAAATTTGCATGTGCCAGTCTCTAAATCTTCAAGTAATAATCTGTTTGTATGCCTGAACCGCTCATGTGGTGACAAGGGGCGATCAGTATCTTCCATGCTAGGTGTGTTATCCTCGATATGTGTTTATTCACTATCACTCACGAGAAAGGGGTTGGTAATTGGAATGCCCAGTTCTATGCTCAAATCAAAAAGATAATTGCAAACAAAACTCCCCCTGAATTGTTGTTGGTATGGACGGCACCCGAGTATTTGGCTAGTCGTGGAGTGTGATTGATCGGTGGTGGGGGAGTCAAAACTTTACTTCTGTTTGGGAACCGCCTATAGTATGTGTAGCATGGAATATGGTGAAAACTCTTGGTCATCACGTTGACAATGAAAGCATGCCACCCAAAATTATTTATCTGTGTCTTCAAAACTTGAGCTCTGGCACCTCTGCAAATCAATGCTTCCCTCTACGAAGGGCCTATCTATTTATGTTTCTATTGAGTCATCCTCTTCTTTCAAAAAGCACCTATTAGAGAGCACTTCCGTCATTTTTATGCTTTGCTTTAAATTGTTATTGAGTATGACTGTGACTGGATCTTCTTTGCCATGAATTACAATGTTCAGTCAGCCCTTGGTCTTAGAAGGTGCTCTGCATTTATGTTTTGCGATCTCAGAAAGAGCTAGCGAGATACCATCTGTTCATATTGCTTCATGATTGTTTTGATTGAAGTGTTGACGTTTGAAACTCATTATTATTGCTCGCTAGTTGACTATGCCATTGATATGAGTTTACCATGAGACCTAAATGTCATTGCTTATGATCTTGCTAGAAATCTAAATATGAGTTAGACATAATTGTAACAACAAGATCAAACAAAGTTCGTAAAAGTTTTTTCTTTTGTCTCTTTCAGTTTGTCAACTGAATTGCTTGAGGACAAGCAAGGCTTTAAGCTTGGGGGAGTTGATACGTCTCCATCGTATCTACTTTTCCAAACTCTTTTGCCCTTGTTTTGGACTCTAATTTGCATGATTTGAATGGAACTAACCCGGACTAACGCTGTTTTCAGCAGAATTGCCATGGTGTTGTTTTTGCGCAGAAATAAAAGTTCTCAGAATGACCTGGAAATTTACGAGGATTTTTTGTGGAATATACAAAAATACTGGCACAAGAATCAACCCGAGACGTGGAGCGAGGAGCCCACAAGCCCAGGAGGTGCGGCCCCCCCTGGCCGCGCCTAGCAGGCTTGTGGGGCCCTCGGGGCTCCGCCGCCTCCAACTCCAGCTCTATTTAGTCCCTTTCGTCCGGCAAAAAATAATGGAGGAGAGTTCATCGCGTTTTACGATACGGAGGCGCCGCCACCGCCTGTTCTTCCTCTGGAGGGCAGATCTGGAGTCCGTTCTGGGCTTCGGAGAGGGGAGATCGTAGCCATCGTCATCACCAACTTTCCTTCATCGCCAATTCCATGATGCTCTTCACCGTTCGTGAGTAATCTCATCGTAGGCTTGCTGGACGGTGATGGGTTGGATGAGATCTATCATGTAATCGAGTTAGTTTTGATGGGGATTGATCCCTAGTATCCACTATGTTCTGAGATTGATGTTGCTACTACTTTGCCATGCTTAATGCTTGTCACTAGGGCCCGAGTGCCATGATTTTAGATCTGAACCTATTATGTTCTCGTCAATATATGTGTGTTCTTGATCCTATCTTGCAAGTTGTATCACCTACTATGTGTTATGACCCAACAACCCTAGAGTGACAATAGCAGGAACCACTCCCGAAGATGACCATAGTATGAGGAGTTCATGTATTCACTAAGTGCTAATCCTTTGTTCCGGTTCTCTATTAAAAGGAGAACCTTAATGTCCCTTAGTTACCATTAGGACCTCGCTGCCACGGGAGGGATGGACAATAGATGTCATGCAAGTTCTTTTCATAAGCACGTATGACTACATACGGAATACATGCCTACATTACATTGACGAACTGGAGCTAGTTACATATCTCTCCATGTTATAACTGTTGCATGATGAATGTCATCCGGCATAATTATCCATCACCGATCCAATGCGTACGAGTCTTTTCCTACTGGTCCTTGCTACGTTACTTTGCCGCTACTGATGTCACTGTTGCTACTGTTACCGTTGGTATCACACTACTTTGTACTATACTTTGCTGCAGATACCAAGTCTTTAAGGTGTGGTTGAATTGAAAACTCAACTGCTAATACTCGAGAATATTCTTTTGCTTCCCCTTGTGCCGAATCAACAAATTTGGGTTGAATACTCTACCCTCGAAAACTGTTGCGATCCCCTATACTTGTGGGTTATCATTAGGCGATTTAGCTCGCTTGTGCTTCACTTATATCTTTTGAGCTAGATAATTTTGCTCCCATGAGCTTCACATATATATTTTGAGCTAGATAATTTTGCTCTAGTGCTTCACTTAAATCTTTGTAGAGCACATCAGTGTCATATTTGAAGAAATAAAAACTCTCGATCTTCACTTATATCATTTTGAGAGCGATCTCTCTAAGTAACTTTGTAATTGGCGTGTGTTATGAAATTAGTCCTAAATATGATAGGCATCCGAAGAGGATGTAATAAAATCTTTCGTATTCAAGTGCATTGATTAGTAAGAGAAGTTTGATTCCTCACAATTAGTTTTGAGATATGGATATGGTAATATTAGAGTTATTATAGTTGGGTGTTGTGAATCTAGAAATACTTGTGTTGAGGTTAGTGATTCCCGTAGCATGCACGTATGGTGAACCGCTATGTTATGAAGTCGGAGCATAATTGATTTATTGATTGTCATCCTTTGTGTGGCGGTCGGGATCGCACGATGGTTAACTCCTACCAACCCTTCCCCTAGGAGTAAGCGTTTAGCACTTTGTTTTGATTACTAATAAAACTTTCGCAATAAGTATATGAGTTCTTCATGACTAATGTGAGTCCATGGTATAGATGCACTCTCACCCTTCCACCATTGCTAGCCTCTCTAGTGCCGCACAACTTTCGCCGGTGCACAAAACCACCATATACCTTCCTCAAAACAGCCACCATACCTACCTATTATGGCATTTTCATAGCCATTCCGAGATATATTGCCATGCAACTTCTTCCGTTCCGTCTCATGACATGTGCCATCACTTTCATATTGTCATTGCATGATCGTAAGATAGCTAGCGAGATGTTTCAACGTCATACGCTAAGCTAGATCGATGCACATCCCGGTACACTGCCGGAGGCATTTCATATAGTGTCATTATTAGAGCATTGTCCCATGTGAGGAAATAATAAAAGAGGCCAGCGAAGCCCAAATAAAAAAAAAGAGGCCAAAGATGCCCACAAAAAAAGAGGGAAAAAATAAAATGAAAAAAAAGAGGCCAAAGAGCCCACAAAAAATGAGAGAAAATGAGAGAAGGGACAATGCTACTATCTTTTTCCACAGTTGTGCTTCAAAATAGCACCATGTTCTTCATGATAGAGAGTCTCTTGTTTTGTCACTTTCAGATACTAGTGGGAATTTTCATTATATAACTTGGCTTGTATATTCCAATGATGGGCTTCCTCAAAATTGCCCTAGGTCTTCGTGAGCAAGCAAATTGGGTGCACACCCACTAGTTTTTATTTTTGAGCTTTCATACACTTATAGATCTAGTGCATCCGTTGCATGGCAATCCCTACTCATTCACATTGATATCTATTGATGGGCATCTCCATAACCCATTGATATGCCGAGTCGATGTGACCATCTCCACCTTTTTGCCTCACAACCTCCACCACACTCTATTCCACCTATAGTGCTATATCCATGGCTCACGCTCATGTATTGCGTGAGAGTTGAAAACGTTTGAGAAACTAAGAGTGCGAAAACAATTACTTGGCCAATACCGGGGTTGTGCATGATTTAAATTAATTGTGTGGGGATGATGGAGCATAGCCAGACTATATGATTTTGTAGGGATAACTTTCTTTGCCCTTGTTATTTCAAAACTTCATGGTTACTTTGCTAGTATGCTTGAAGTATTATTGTTTTCATGTCAATATTAAACTATTGTTTTGAATCTTATGGATCTGAACATTCATGCCACAATAAAGAAGTTACAAAGAACAAATATGTTAGGTAGCATTCCACATCAAAATTCGGTCTTTATCACTTCCCTACTCGAGGACGAGCAGGAGTGAAGCTTGGGGATGCTTGATACGTCTCCAACGTATCTATAATTTTGGATTGTTCCATGCTACTATATTATCAACTTGGGATGTTTTATACGCATTTATATGCTATTTTATATCATTTTTGGGACTAACATATTAACTGAGTGCCCAGTGTCAGCTTCTGTTTTTTCGTGTTTTTGACCTTTTTCAGATAAGAATATTAAATGGAGTCCAAACGGAATCAAACCTTCGGGATGATTTTTTCCATAACACAAGGGATCCAGAAGACTTGAGAACCAAGGCAGAGGGTCACGGAGGAGGCCATGAGCCCCGTAGGCACGCCTCACGGGGGCGCCTAGCAGGCTCGTGGGCCCTCGTGCCTCCTTTGCCCTACCTCTTTCGCCTATAAATTCCCTAAAATCCCCAAACCAATAGAGAGAGCCACGAAAATGATTTTCCGCTGCCGCAAGCTTCTGTTTCCGCGAGATCCCATCTGGGGACCGTTCTGGTGCCCTGCCGGAGGGGGATTCGGACACGGAGGGCTTCTTCATCAACACCATTGCCTCTCCGATGATGCGTGAGTAGTTCACCATAGACCTTCGGGTCCATAGCTAGTAGCTAGATAGCTTCTTCTCACTCTTGGATATTCGATACAAAGTTCTCCCTGATCTTCATGGAGATCTATCTGGTGTAACTTTCTTTTGCGGTGTGTTTATCGAGATCCGATAAATCGTGGATTTATGATCAGATTATCTATGAATATTATTTGAGTCTCCTATGATTTCTTATATGCATGATTTTGTATCCTTGTAATTCTCTTCGAGTTATGGGTTTCATTTGGCCAACTTGATCTATAATTCTTGCAGTGAGAGAAGTGCTTGGTTTTGGGTTCATACCGTGCGGTGTCCTCACCCAGTTACAGAAGGGGTAGCGAGGCACGCATCGTGTTGTTGCCATCAAGGGTAAAAAGATGGGGTTTATATCATATTGCATGAATTTATCCCTCTACATCATGTCATCTTGCTAAAGGCGTTACTCTATTTGCTATGAACTTAATACACTAGATGCACGCTGGATAGTGGTCGATGTGTGGAGTAATAGTAGTAGATGCAGAAAGTATCGGTCTACTTGTCTCGGATGTGATGACTATATGTATGATCATTGCCTTAGATATCGTCATGACCTTGCGCGATTCTATCAATTGCTCGATAGTAATTCGTTCACCCACCCTAATACTTGCTATCATGAGAGAAGCCTCTAGTGAACACTATGGCCCCGGGGTCTATTTTACACATTATATATTCAGACTACATACAATAATACCAAAAAATACTTGCTACACTTTTATTTATTTATTTATATTTACCTATTATCACTATCAGATCTCACTTTGCAAGTAATCATAAAGGGATTTACAACCCCTTTATCGCGTTGTGTGCAAGTTTGTTTGTCTTTGCGCAGGTGCCTTGGTGCCTCATCTTGATACTCCTACTGGATTTATACCTTGGTTCTCAAACTGAGGGAAATACTTATCTCTACTTTGCTGCATCACCCTTTCCTCTTCAAGGGAAAAACCAATGCAAGCTCAAGAAGTAGCACCCACCTACCGCGCCTCGTCCTGCCTCCCATCACGCTCGTCTCCCCACGACCCGTCTCTCCCTCTGCCTCGCAACACCTCCATCCCCCGAGACCGAAACCACCGACCCCCCCGGCGCCCCTCTTCCCGTCGCCCCACCAGCCTCCACCTCACGTCGCCCCTGGCGCTTGCGTCTTCCCCGCCGGCCGAGCTCCCTGCCTCCCACACTGGCGGCCCCCTCATCCGGGCGCCGCACCTCCGGGCCAGATCCGACCGGTCCCCCCCCCTTTTCACCCCGGTCGGCCCCATCACCACCAGCGCCGCTGGACCGCTCCACCATGCCGGATCCGCCCCGTACCCGGGCACCTCGACGCCGACACCGCCCCGCATCACCGGAGCCACCCCGTCAACGTCGCCGGCTTCCCCGTCCTCCTTCTCAACGGCTCCATCGAGCCTCGCCGAAACCGCCCCCTACAATGTGGGTGAGAACGCCCCTCTCCCTCTCTCGGTTCCATTCCGGCGATCGCCGCCGTGTTCCGACGTCGTTAGGATCCGGTAGGTGGAGGTGGACCTTGCCTCCTCTCTCTCTCTCTCTGTTTAGGTTCGTGTTAGAAGAGAGATGTCGAGGAGGTTGGAGAAAGAGAGGTTAGAGATGAGAGAAATTTAAAAAATGAAAAGATGTATATGTGTATGTATGTATATATGTATTAGATGCATGTATGCATTTTCTATGTATGTATGTATAATTATGTATTTATGCATGTATAAAAGAAATGCATTATGAATAGGTGGTTGTGTGTGTGTTTTGTGTGTGTGGCCATTGTGCCACTTACCGATGGGGCCAGCCCCACCCCACTGTCTATGACAGGGAGGCCCCACACCCTCTGTAAAAGAAATAAATAATAAAAAAGAAAAACTAATTATAAAAATATATATAAGTTTTTATTAATAAAGTAAATAAATAAATAATTAGATATAATATTTAATTAATTAGTTAATTTAGTAAATAGATTAGTTAGATAATCTGTTAGTTAGGATAATTAAATTATCCTATTAGAGTATGACATGTGGGTCCCCCACTAATTTTATCTAATTAATTAATATTAAATCTTAATTAAAAGCTTGTGTCTATGACACATGGGACCCACTCGTCAGTTGTCGAGTCAATTGCTAATGTCAGTGTGACATCATGCTCATGTCATAATTGCATTTAATTAATTTAGTTCAATCTGTTTTTAATTCCTAAATATTGAATAAATCTTTAAAAATTAATATAAAATAATCCATAAGTCAAATCAAAATATTTTCAACATGAAAGTTGATGAGCAGAACGTGACGAACCCAGATACACGGTCCATTCGTTTGTCACGCGTCCCTTGCATAGCAAACATGGAACTTTTCCATCGTTTCTCGTTTGACCGGTAATCGCCACAGACCCGGAAAATATCATTTGATATTTTCCCGACCCGTCTATGACGGATGTTGGTGCGTTTGCTCATGCCTAGTCTGCATATTGTCATGTCATGCTTAGTGTTGCACTTCTTGCTATTATTTATTGTTTCTCCCCCTCTTCTTACCGGTAGACCCCAAGACTGACGATGCTGCCACGTACACCTACGACCCTGCCGACCAGCCCTTTGCCGCGGAGCAACAAGGCAAGCAAACCCCCTTGATCATCCCTATATCGCCTATGTCTTTCTCCCTCATGCTTGCATTAGTATTTTGCTACTGTTGTAGTTAGCTCCTATTTCTGATGCATAGCCTATTTTTGATGAACTGCTACTTTCAGTACCTGTACCTTTAAACTATTTAGTATAGGTGGAGCAGTCTTCCCCTCTGACCCCGTAGTCCAGTTGCCCCGTATTGTTTTCAAATCTCGATCCCTGATCGACGAGCCACACCCGGCACAACACTTACACCCCTCTTAATTGTGCGACGCTATAGAGATAATACGGGGTACCGAGGGTGACAACTCGTGAAGTACCCGTGATGATATCTCTGTAGTACAGCTAGTCGGTCGTGGTTATCGAGGGTGATTCCTCTTTCACCATTCCCGACGATGCCTCTGTTGTGCAACCCCTCAAGTGTGGGATCCCCGAGGGTGATTCCTCTAGGTCCACCTTGACGGATACATCGTTCGGAATCCAACGAGGGTGATACCTCGGATTCCCCCAGATGTTACAACCACACAGTTACTCGACCATGTTACTGGGATCATTGGTGATTAGTTGTTAGGCGGGTGGATTCCCGTGTGTTTGTGTCGATGGCCTAACTAAAATGATAATGGATTTGGGTATTTGATCTCGGTTGGTTGGAGACCTTTTCGCGCTAACCTGCTACGCGGGAAGAATTATGGGTACCCAACGTCGCGGTATCAGCCGAAGCTTTTCACATGTCAGCAATAGAGCGGCGCGCGCCCGAGTGGTCCCGAGATGCATCGCGCTTGTGATTAAGGGGTGCTAGGACTGACCTCGGCCGCCCACGCATCATGCAGCAGCGCGAAGGGCAAGTGGGCCCACGAACCCTTTGTGCTTAGAAGTTAGGCTGGCGGGCTGGCCTCTGTGCTGAGTCTTAGGTGGGGCTGCGACGTGTCGATATTCCGAGGTCGGGCAGGACCCAGAAAAGTGTGTCCGTCCAGAGTGTTATGGAGCGTGACGGGAAACTTGGTGCACCCGTGCAGGGATGAAAATTAAGTATTCGAATAGCCGTGGCCACGGTTACAGGACGACTTGGAGTTGTTCCCTGATCTTATACAACTACAACTGTTACTTAACTGGAATTAGTTGCCCCGGGATTGCTTCCTTGTAGGGAGTCGAGGGAGAATCTCTAGGCGTGACTTCATATTAATATTGCTGCAACAATATGACTATTAATTGTGTTACCTTGATCTACTCTCGTCTATTGCTGCAAGACCCTGAAGATGCTAGTCTTTGATAGGACTAGGCCTTCTCTCTCTATTCTTGCATTGCTGCAGTCAGTCCACATATAACCCCCTTCTTTGATACTGTTGCATACTTAGTTTAGTTCTTATGTAAGTCTTGCGAGTACTTTGGATGAGTACTCACCGTTGCTTTGCCCCCCCCCTTGCCCCCTTGATCCGTTGTTGTGACCAGATGGTGGAGCCCAAGAGATGGAGTTTCCTACCGACGCCTGCCGCCCCGATGGTGTCTTCTTCGTGGAGGCCGCCGAAGATCAGGAGTAGTTAGGAGGTTCCCAGGCAGGAGGCCTCGCCTCGTTCGATCGTGTATATTTTGTGCTAGCCTTGTCTAAGGCACCCCATGTTTATGTATGTACTCAGATTTTGTTGCTTCCGCTGACTCGTGTGTTTATCGAGCTTCTGTATTCTAGCCCTCGAGGCCCCTAGCTTGTAATATGAAGCTTGTATTGTTTTTTGTGTCTAGAGTTGTGTTGTGATATCTTTCCGTGAGTCCTTGAGTTTGATCGTGCGCATTTGCTTGTATGATTAGCATACGATTAAATCGAGGGCGTCACAAGTTGGTATCAGAGCCGACTGCCTGTAGGTAGCCCCCTTTCGAACTCCTTTGCCGAAGTTGAGTCTAGTGTTTGAAAAACTTTACTAACACTGATGTTGTGGCCTACGGGCGCACATCTCAATTAGGGGGTATTAGTATCTTTTACTCCTTTCCTATACTTTGGGTTCTACTCTCTTTTCTCTTTCGGGTTAATGAATTTACTAACTCTAACATTAGGTTTGATACGTCTCAAACGTATCTATAATTTTTGATGGTTTCATGTTGTTATGTTGTCATCTTTGGATGTTTTATGTATCTTTTATATCTTTTTTGGGACTAACTTATTAATTCAGTGCCAAGTGCCAGTTCCTGTTTTTTCTGTGTTTTTAGCTCTTTTCAGATCTGATTTTGGAACGGAGTCCAAACAGAATAAAATCCCCGATATAAACTTTTCCCGAACGGAAGAAGATCAGGGGGCTTGAGGGCCAAGCCACGAGAGCTACACGGGGCCCACATGCCCCCTAGCTGCAACCAGGGGGCGGCGGCTAGCAGGCTTGTGGCCTCCCTGGCGCCCCTGAGCTAGCTCCTTCGCCTATATATTTCCTAAAATACAGAAAAAAATCAGGGAATCCACGAAAACACTTTTCCGCCGCCGCAAGCTTCCGTTTCCGCGAGATCTCATCTCGAGACCCTTCTCGGTGCCCTGTCGGAGGGGACTTTGGAGTTGGAGGGCTTCTACATCAACATCATCGCCCCTCCAATGACTCGTGAGTAGTTCACTTCAGACCTACGGGTCCGTAGTTAGTAGCGAGATGGCTTCTTCTCTCTCTTGGATCTTCAATACAAAGTTCTCCATGATCTTCATGGAGATCTATCCGATGTAATCCTCTTTGGCGGTGTGTTTGTCGAGATCCGATGAATTGTGGATTTGTGATCAGATTATCTATGATATATATTTGAGTCTTTGCTGATTTCTTATATGCATGATTTGATATCCTTGTAAGTCTCTCCGAGTCTTGGGTTTTGTTTGGCCAACTAGATCTATGATTCTTGCAATGGGAGAAGTGCTTGGTTTTGGGTTCTTACGGTGTGGTGACCTTTCCCAGTGATAGTAGGGGCAGCAAGGCACACATCGTGTAGTTGCCATCAAGGGTAACAAGGTGGGCTTTGTCGTAGATATGAGATTGTCCATCTACATCATGTCATCTTGCTTAAGGCGTTACTCTGTTCTTTGGACTTAATACACTAGATGCATGTTGGATAGCGGTCGACGTGTGGAGTAATAGTAGTACATGCAGAAAGTATCGGTCTACTTGTTTTGGACGTGATGCCTATAGATATAATCATTGCCATAGATGACGTCACGACTTTGCGCGGTTCTATCAATTGCTCGACAGTAATTTGTTCACCCACCGTCTACTTGCTTTCATGAGAGAAGCCACTAGTAAACACTACGGGCCCCGGGTCTATTCACACCTATCGTTTCCACTTTCGCTTTTACTTCACTTTGTTACTTTGTTGCTTTCAGTTCTCACTTGGCAAACAATCTATAAGGGATTGACAACCCCTTCATAGCGTTGGGAGCAAGTTTTTGTGTTTGTGTAGGCACTTGTGATACTCCTTCACTGGATCGATACCTTGGTTCTCAAAACTGAGGGAAATACTTACCACCGCTGTGCTACATCACCCTTTCCGCTTCGAGGGAACACCAACGCAAGGCTCCAAGGCCACGGGGGAAATCCTTTGCATATTTGCCTAGGAAGTCCCTTAAGGCGTAGCCGTAGCAGAAGGATTCCTGGTGCCGTTACTAAGGAGAATCAAGACAAGAATAGTCTCCCGTCAGCACGTGTTTCTGGCACCATTGGAAGGTCTTTTGTTGAAGTAGCAAGGTTCTCATAAGTACTTCCTCCCACAGGGCCCCGTATTCCAGACGATGGCTTTATTTGTCAGAAGGACTGCAAATACTCTCTGATGTTCTCTCGGGAGCTGTTGCTCATCGTTTCTGCGATTTCCCTTCCTCCGTCAACCCCTATCGATGACGACATACAAATGTCGTCAATGCTTCCTTTTCCAATTGCTCTTGTTTTACGAGATGCAACGAATTATCTTATCGGGGATTCGTTCATCATCAGTTGTCATGGGTTTCGAAAGTTCTTTGAATTACTATTCGATCTTTCGGAATCCCTAGTAGCCTATTACTCTTGACATTTCTCACCTGCTTGCATTATGGTTAAATCCATATGACTAGCAACATTCATTGAAATCATTTGTGATTTTCCTCTAATCTTATTGATTCTACCTTTGTGTGAATGCAGACAATCACCTGTTGATACTCATAAATTATCTTTCCGACTTAGACGTCCTTCTAGACAGATCTGTATCTCAAAAAAATCAACTTTGGTTGGTTGTTCATCTAAGTCCATTCAACTTACTTGAAATTAATCGGAGCATCTGATTATGATACACCAACCTAGAAATCCTAATTCCTTTGGTAATTAAGTATCAATATTTTTCAGATGTTCTATAATCCTATGCCTTGCGTTTTACCCCCCTCTGATTGAGTATCGGTACTCGCATCAGGTCCTTTGTGGACTGCCAGGCCCATTGCTGGGTTATTATCCGACGACATCCTTTACATTCAAAAAATTCTTGTGATATTGTTCCCTTGATACATAATGTCATTGGTAAATTGTGTCCTCTCCCTTTGATAAGTTGTACCCTAGGCTTTTGTCAGCCATGCCCTTCAAGCATGTGTTAATTTCACTTGGAGTGTATGGTATATGTTCCTAAGATGCCCCGACGGGTTGAACCTATGCCTTCCTAAATCAATATGACTCGAACAGTTTTCATGAGTCTTACTCTTCTGGTGTTTGCCGGATATTCTTTTAAAGCTACAACTTGATCAAAGGCGAGGAGTAAATGGCAGGTGATGCATTGATGAAGTGGGAGTCGACCTTGAACTTTGTGTTCATGCCCATGGAAATGACGTTGATCCTATCATAGAAACTTCTCGTATCAATAATCATTCATTATATGATTTGATCTGGTATATGTGATCTTGTCCTTTGCAATCATGGTTCCGACCATGTTGTCCTACCTTGATTTCATTCTCAAGCGAGTTAAGTTACTTGTCTTCATCAGATCTATACATCGGTCCAAGCCTTGATGTTGATCTACCTCTGAGTACTATCCTTGTTATCTCAAAAATATGACGGAGCTATGTAACTTCTCGTGAGCTCCTCATCTACTATGATATTTTCATTAATTCCAGTTTCCTTGTGTTTGAGTTGTTGGACACGCAAGTACATCGATAACTGAATCGAGTACGCATTGCAATTCAACAACTTTTAGTAATCTTCATTGTTTACGAGTTTGTACTCGATCATGTCATTGCAAGCTGTTAAGCTACATCATCATCGTCATGTCGGAGCTCGACCAAACTATCTATAACCTTCATCCCTGGAACACAATTACAACCGTGCCTTAAGCTTGCATCGAGCTTTCCACATCATGTTGGTTGTCCTGAAAGGCAATCTCAATTCTAAGCTATCAGTCTTAATTGTGTTTCCAGCAACCTGTAGCTTCACCATTCCCTTGCTTGATGTCGTCGATGATCGATTACATCTTCGTGAAGTTCTCGACAATTGTGTCATGATCATCATCAGCATTCTAAGCTCTTCCAGGGCACCGATCATATGCATGATGAGAAATACCATCCTTGCCCCACGATGATTTGTGTTATCATCGACAAACCTTGTTGCCTTCACTCTCACACAAACTTGATCATGTTTGGTGTTGTCCATTAAGTTCCTTGTTATTCAACTTATGTTATCTTCTACCTTGGAGTATTACTATCTTTTATGTCAAGAATGTCGTGAGGATTGCACACCTCTTAAGAATTCTTGATATAGTAATACTTCTCGCCATCACCATTCATTTCTTAGTTCCGTGTTGTTGCAAACCGGAATACCAACAAGTGAACTCTGATGTGTGATTCCAATACTTTTGGCAGCCCTATTGCCTTGAGGATAACAACTGATTGTTTCATTCTTGGTGTGTTGGTTGTTGACTCACCATTCTAGCAATGGTCATGCTACTCATTCAGTCCGAGTGCACCCTTTCACCAATGTTTAATTGTTGTTGTTCCCTCAAGCATACGACATTATACCATTTGATTTGACAAATGCTATCTCCTTGATATTTTAATTTTGGGAATTCATCCCTGTCAAGATCTTGGGGGATTGTTGTTGAGTCCACCAGACACACCCTCAACTTCTCCATGTCCCACGATGAAGCTCTTGAAAGCATTATCCTTGTGCCTAGCTCATGAAGAATAGGTTGGGTAGAAGAAGTGTATTTCCCAAAGTTCACGTGCACTATTTCCGCCGTGAATATGTGAAGGTTTTGTTTCGCTTCCTCTTGGGAAATACCAAATCATTCACGCATGTGCGAAGTGTTATATGTTTTGAAGATTTGTTATCTTCACTTCATATAACTTCTCTTAGCACTCCAAGCCACTGGCTGATTTGATCAAGGAAAAGAAGTTCCTTCATAAGAGCTAATCGAGGCTTACGCAAGGGCCTTGATATCCTCGATGATGGTTCTCAAATCAGAACTCAGTTGCATTGTATTGTAAGAATTCCATGCGGGCACGAATGTCTTGACATTGTGTTCATGTGTCTTACAATCTAACTCATGACCCAAAACTTGCTTTCGTGGATCATATCCCGCTAATCTTGCAATATCATCTCGTATGTTTTTGGTGGCCCCCTTTTATTCTCAAGCACCCTGAGTCTGAGGTATCCTAACACCAACCAGATCTCAATCTCAGGCAGATATGATGGTTGGAACATTTTTTCCAATAATTATAACTTTGGTCTTATGTAACCCGGTACGGTGATGTCTTGTTTGGCACACCGGGCCGCGGGACCTATTGTTACAAATTCTTCCATATGTAAGGTTCGCCATTCTACCATGAGGAAATTGTATGACTTAGCTTTGTAAGTTCTTCCTCATGGTTCCTCTTTGTATACCCGTAAGTCCAACCTTTATCTGATGACCATGTCGGTACTACCTCGAAACATGGATGTGGTACTTCAATGTCAATAGGAACATTGGAGGCGCAATGCTAAATTGTTCCTGATCAATTATCCCAAACCGTATGGTATGGGTAAACATCATGATTCTTCTTGCATCCTTGTCTAAGTGGTTATGTACTTGATGACCTGTCATGTATACCATACTCTATGTTTTCCTCGGGAATGGTATACTTTAATACCTGTGTGTGTGAACACATTTTGCTTCATATTGGTCTATTTGACCTTTCTTGTGGCATAACTTATCTAAGCAGTGTTAATTCCTTGCTTAGGTAAAATTCTCGGTATACAACTCTGTCAGTAAGTCCCTGTTACTATTGTGGATAACATTCCGGTAGCCGCCGGTGGACGAAAACTGTGCCTATTGGCCCGCCTCGTTTCAGCGAGCAGGAAAATGGTTCTATTCGTCCCCCGCCCTTGGTACCGACGTTGTTGCCAACATAACTGACAAGCTATCCTCTGACATGTCTTGCTACCAAGACTGTATAATATGTCACCCCTCTGCCTACTCCCGGCCCACATGGTGGACCCATAACCCAAAGTTCCACAGGATTGAAACCTGACTCTCCTGTACATCTTTTGGCTCCGAAGTATCCTTTGCACTTGGCTTGGTATGGAATTCCCGAGACACCTTCCAATGGAACGATCACTCTTCAGTCCGGATATTATCCAGCATGTTGGATCTCTAGTCCGTAGTATCCATGACAATCTGAAGTCTACTCAGTCCCGTCAGAAAAGTCTGTATAACCGTCATCATCAAGATATGGTCTATCAACCTGGCGAAAGGGCTTATCTTCGTGTCACACCAATGAGAGGCGCACACCGTTTTGGTATCAAGGACAAGTTCGCTCATCGCTATATTGGTCCTTTCACTATTCTCGAAAGGCGTGGAAAAGTGGCTTATCAATTGGAACTACCGACGAACCTTTCTCAGGTTCACGATGTCTTCCATGTGTCACAACTCTGTCGCTGATTTAAGGATCCTATTCGAACAGTGGATCATGATATGCTTGAAATGCAACAAGACCTCTCTTATAAAGAGCATCTGGTCCGCATTCTCGACCAGGCTGAACGTCAGACTCGTCACAAAGTCACCAAGTTCCTTAAAGTGAAGTGGTCAAATCACTCTGAAGGTGAAGCCACTTGGGAACGCGAGGATCATCTTCGTGATGAATACCCCGAGATTTTTCCTTCTACCTCTTCATTCTTGGGGCGGGAATTCTTGTTAGTAGGGGAAAGTTATGACATCCTCAACTTTTGCTACAGTGTTGACTATAATTAAGCTACAATGATCACACGCTAATGATGCCACGTCACCGAGATTTACCTATTGTTGATCTCGCGTTAGTTTAAAACAATTCGGGTTCGAAATTTAAAAATGAAATCAAACGGGGAAAGTTATCAAATGCGAAAATAAAGATGTCGGGTGATTTATAAAAATCCCCTAATGATTTCTAAAAGTAAATCGGACATTTTTGAAATTGTTCATAAACCCTATATATTTAAAAGAGAAACTATAAAACAAAAAATAAACAAAAGGAAGTATTTAAATAAAATAATAAATAATCTAATAATCTAATAAAATAAAATAAATAATGAAATAAAAAAACCTGGCCAACTGGGCCTAGTGGCCGAGCTAGCCACCATCTCAGCCCACCTATTAGGTGGGGTATAAAGCCCCCCACTGGGCCAAACCCTACTGCCCCCGCCGCGAGCGCCCCACTCCCCCTCGTCACCCCACGAACCATGCTCCCCACGCTCCCTCCCCTGATCCCCGTCGCTACTCCCTCCTCTCGCCCAGATTCCACCTACCGCGCCTGGTCCCGCTCGTCTCCCCCACGCCCCGTCTCTCTCTGTGCCTCGCAACACCTCCAGCCCCCGAGACCGAAACCACCGACCCCCCCCCCCCCGGCGCCCCTCTTAGCGTCGCCCCACCAGCCTCCGCCTCACGTCGCCCCTGGCGCTTGCGTCTTCCCCGCCGGCCGAGCTCCCTGCCTCCCGCACCGACGGTCCCCTCATCCGGGCGCCGCACCTCCGGGCCGGTCCCCCCCCCTCGTCACCCCGGCCAGCCCCATCACCACCAGCGCCACCGGACCACTTCACCACGCCGGATCCGCCCCATCCCGGGGCACCTTGACG
Organism: Hordeum vulgare subsp. vulgare; assembly: GCF_904849725.1. Taxonomy (NCBI): domain Eukaryota; kingdom Viridiplantae; phylum Streptophyta; class Magnoliopsida; order Poales; family Poaceae; genus Hordeum; species Hordeum vulgare. Next base: position 121,394,756 of record NC_058524.1, on the reverse strand, counting down.
CGGACACCGCCCCGCATCACCGGAGCCACCTCGTCGACGTCGTCGGCTTCCCCGTCCTCCTCCTCAACGGCTCCACCGAGCCTCGCCGAACCCGCCCCCTACAACATGGGTGAGAACGCCCCTCTCCCTCTCCCGGTTCCATTCCGTCGATCGCTGCCGCATTCCGACGTCGTTAGGCTCCGGTAGATGGAGGTGGACCTTGCCTCCTCTCTCTCCCTCTCTTTAGGTTCGTGTTAGCACACAAATGTCCAAGAGGTTGGAGAAAGAGAGGCTAGAGATGAGAGAAAATTAAAAAAATGAAAAGACGTATATGTGTATATATGTATGTATTAGATGCATGTATGTATTATTATGTATGTATGCATGTATAAAAGAAATACATTATGAATAGGTGGTGTGTGTGTGTGTATTTTGTGTGTGTGTGTGGCCATTGTGCCACTTACCGGTGAGGCCAGCCCCACCCCACTGTCTATGACGGGGAGGCCCCACTCCCTCTTTAAAAGAAATAGATAATAATAATAATAAAGAAAAATTAAATTATAAATATATTTTTTATTAGTAAAGTAAATAAATCCATAATTAGATATATTATTTAATTAATTAGATAATTAAGTAAATAGATTAATTAGATAATCTATTAATTAGGATAATTAAATTATCCTATTAGATCAGTATGACACGTGGGTCCCCCCTAATTTAATCTGATTAATTAATATTAAATCTTAATTAAAAGCTTGTGTCTATGACACATGGGACCCACTAGTGAGTTGACCAGTCAACTCCTGATGTCAGCGTGACATCATGCTGATATCATAATTGCATTTAATCAATTTAATTAAATCTGTTTTTAATTCCTAAATACTGAATAAAAAATTAAAAATTAATATAAAATAATCCGTAAGTCGGATCAAAATATTTTCAACATGAAAGTTGATCAGCAGAATGTGACGAACCCGGATACACGGTCCATTCGTTTGTCACGCGTCCCTAGCATAGCAAACATGGAACTTTTCCATCATTTCTCGACTGACCGGTAGTAGCCACAGACCCGGGAAATATCATCTGATATTTTCCCGACCCGTCTATGACGGATGTTGCTGCGTTAGCTCATGCCTAGTCTGCATATTGTCATGTCATGCTTAGTGTTGCACCTCTTGCTATTATTTATTGTTTCTCCCCCCTCTTCTTACCAGTAGACCTCGAGACTGACGTTGCTGCCGGGTACACCTACGACCCTGCCGACCAGCCCTTTGCCGCAGAGCAACAAGGCAAGCAGACCCCCTTGATCATCCCTATATCGCCTATGTCTTTCTCCCTCATGCTTGCATTAGTATTTTGCTACTGTTGTAGTTAGCTCCTATTTCTGATGCATAGCCTATTTTTGATGAAATGCTACTTTCAGTACCTATACCTTTAAACTATTTAGTATAGGTGGAGTAGTCTTCCCCTCTAACCCCGTAGTCCAGTTGCCCCGCTTTGTTTTCAAATCTCGATCCCTGATCGACGACCCAGACCCGGCACAACACTTACACCCCCTTAGTTGTGCGATGCTACAGAGATAATAACGGGTACCGAGGGTGACACCTCGTGAAGTACTCCTGATGATATCTCTGTAGTACATCTAGTTGGTCGTGGTTATCGAGGGTGATTCCTCTTTCACCATTCCCGACGATGCCTCTGTCGTGCAACCCCTCAAGTGTGGGACCCCCGAGGGTGATTCCTCTAGGTCCACCTTAACGGTTTGTTCGGAATCCAACGAGGGTGATACCTTGTATTCCCCGGGATGTTACAACCACACAGTTACTCGACCATGTTACTGGGATCATTGGTGATTAGTTGTTAGGCGGGTGGATTCCCGCGTGTTTGTGTCGATGGCCTAATTAAAATGATAATGGATTTGGGTATTTGATCTCGGTTGGTTGGAGACCTTTTCGCACTAACCGGTTACGCCGGAAGAATTATGGGTATGTACCAGCAGCTATGTGTTTGATCTCTCTCTCTCTCTCGTGTTCTTGAGATGTCTTGATCTCGATGTACCATGGGCTTTGCTACTATAGTTCGATCTTATGATGTTCTTCCCTCTCTCCTTCTTGTAATGAGTTGATTTTCCCCTTTGGAGTTATCTTATCGGATTGAGTCTTTGAGAACACCTGATGTATGTCTTGCACGTGTCTATCTGCTGTGATCAACTTGCGGGTTTGTGACAATTGGGAACCTATGCATATGGGTTGGCACATGTTTGATTCATGTGAGTACTCAATGTATGTTTTGGTGATCAATTTGCAGGTTCGTCACATTGGGAACCTATGCATAGGGGTTGGCACACGTTTTGACTCTCCGGTAGAAACTTTGGGGCACTCTTTGAAGTTCTATGTGTTGGTTGAATAGATGATTCTGAGATTATGTGATGCATATCGTATAATCATGCCCACGGATACTTGAGGTGACAATGGAGTATCTAGGTGACATTAGGGTCTTGGTTGATATGTATCTTAAGGTGTTATTCTAGTACGAACTCTATGATGGATCGAACGGAAAGAATAGCTTCGTGTTATTTCACTACGGACTCTTGAATAGATTGATCAGAAAGAATAACTCTGTGGTGGTTTTGTACCCGACAACAATTCTTCGTTTGCCCCACTATTAGTGACTTTGGAGTGACTCTTTCTTTCATGTTGAGGGCTAGTTATATGATCCAATTATGTTATCATTGTTGAGAGAACTTCACTAGTGAAAGTATGAACCCTAGGCCTCGTTTCCACGCATTGCAATACCGTCCGTGCTCACTTTTACCATTTGTTACCTTGTTGTTTTTGTAATTTCATATTACAAAAACCTATATCTACCATCCATATTGCACTTGTATCACCATCTCTTCGCCGAACTAGTGCACCTATACAACTTACCATTGTATTAGGCGTGTTGGGGACACAAGAGACACTTTGTTATTTGGTTGCAGGGTTGCTTGAGAGTGACCATCTTCATCCTACGCCTCCCACGGATTGATAAACCTTAGGTCACCCACTTGAGGGAAAATTTCTACTATCCTACAACCCTCTGCACTTGGAGGCCCAACAACGTCTACAAGGAGAAGGTTGCGTAGTAGACATCAAGCTCTTTTCTGGCGCCGTTGCCGGGGATGTTAGCGCTTGAAGGTATATCTTTAGATCTTGCAATCGAATCTTTTTGTTTCTTGTTCTTTCACTAGAAAACTACAAAAAAAATGGAATTGAGGATGCCTCATATGCTCCATCTTTTCAATGTCTTTCGTGAGCATGATGGGAATGAAAATTGTGCTCAAGTGCTGAAAGAAGAATTACATAGAATGCTTGGCATAGAATATGTGAATGATGAGCATGATTGCAATGTTCTTAGCATGAATTCTTTGAATACCCATGATGCTAATGATATGCAAAGCCACAAGCTTGGGGATGCTATATTTGATGAAGATGATATTTTTAGTTCTTCCACTTTGAATGATCAAAATCATTTTGATGAAAGCATGCCCCCTATCTATGATGATTATTGTGATAATACTTATGCTTTGAAGAAGACGGATGATAAAACTTTTCATACTCTCGAGAACCCCTTTGCTAAACCTTGCTTTTTCATTGTGGACACAATTTGTAGTGCTCTAGTCTTTTATGATACTCCCACTACTATTCTTGAGAATAGATTTCTTATGTGGAGAGTAGTAAAATTTCTATGCTTGTAGATCATGAAAAGAATGCTTTAGGTGCTGGTTATATTGTTGAATTCATTCATGATGCTACTGAAAATTACTATGAGAGAGGATCATATGCTTCTACTTATTGCAATAGTATCAAGCTTCCTCTCCATATGTTGAAATTTTTTAAGCTATGCTTGTTTTGCCTTCCTATGCTAGTTGATTCTTGCTCCAATAAAATGTTTGATCACAAAATTCCTATGCATAGGAAGTGGGTTAGACTTAAATGTGCTAGCCATTTGCTCCATGATGCTCTCGTTGTGTTTCAATCCTTACCTTTTATGTGAGCATCATTGAAATCAATGCCTAGCTAAGGGCGTTAAACGATAGCGCTTGTTGGGAGGCAACCCAATGAATAAATTTTTCTTTGCTTTTTGCTTCCTGTTTTGTTTTCTCCACACCATCATAATTCTGTTATAATTGTGTATTTTGTGTTTATTTTTGTGTTTGTGCCAAGCAAAACCGTTATGATTAGTCTTGGTGATGATTGTTTGGTCATGCTGGAAAAAGACAGAAACTTTCTGCTCAAGAAAAGAATTTTCATTTTTATTCTATAAGAGATTTTGAGTTGATTCTTTCTGCTGCTGATTTATATGCAATTTCTTCAGACTGTCATAATTTTTCAGATTTTTTGAAGTACCCTAAGTATACGAAGTATACAGATTGCTACAGGCTGGTCTGCTGTTAACAGATTCTGTTTTTTTTTGAGTTGGTTGCTTATTTTGATGAAACTATGGATAGTATCGGAGGGTACTAGCCATGGAAAAGTGAAAATACAGCAACCCAACACCAACATAAGTAGAATTTAAGTTTGCTACAGTACCTAAGGAAGTGGTGATTTGCTTTCTTATACTAATGATATCACGAGTTACTATTTAAGTTTTGTGTTGTGAAGTTTTCAAGTTCTGGGTGAAGTTCTTATGGACAAAGAGATAAAGAGTGGCAAGAGTTCAAGCTTGGGTATTCCCAAGGTACCCCAAGAGATTCAAGGATGCCGTAAAAGCCTAAGCTTGGGGATGCCCCGGGAAGGCATCCCCTCTTTCGTCTTCGATCCATCGGTAACGTTACTTGGGGCTATATTTTTATTCACCACATGTTATGTGTTTTGCTTGGAGCGTCTTGTATCGTAGGAGTCTTTTATTTTTTGTTGTGTCACAATCATCCTTGATGCACACCTAGAGAGAGAGACATGCACTCACCGTGATTTTGTCGAGCTTCACTTATATCCTTTTGTAGACAATTCAGCTCACATGTGCTTCACTTATATCTTTTGAGCTAGATACTTTTTCTCTATGTGCTTCACTTATATATTTTAGAGCACAGCGGTGCGTGGCTTGGTAGTTGATCTATTCTTTGAAAGTAGTCTCAAAAGGGGTAGTTATCCAAAGGGATACGAAATCTTCCACCTTCATGTGCATTGAATAGTTAGAGAAGTTTGATTCATCTCAATTAGTTTTGAGTTGTGGTTTGGGTAATATTGAAGTCATGCTAGTAAGGTGTTGTGGATCTAGAAATCCTTGTGTTGAAGTTAGTGATTCCCGTAGCATGCACGTATGGTGAACCGCTATGTGATGAAGTCTGAGCATGACTAGTCTTTTGATTGTCATCCTTTGCGTGGATGTCGGGATCGCGCGATGGTTTATACCTACCAACCCTTCCCCTAGGAGTATGCGTTGAATGCTTTGTTTCGATTACTAACAAAACTTTTGCAACAAGTATATGAGTTCTTCTTGACTAATGTTGAGTCCATGGTTTAGATGCACTTTCACCTTCCACCATCACTATCTTCTTTAGTACCGTGCAACTTTCGCCGGTGCATAAACCTACCATATAGCCTCCCTCAAAACAGCCACCATACCTACCTACTATGGCATTTTCAAAGTCATTCCGAGATATATTGCCATGCAACTACCACCATGACATGTGCCACAGCTTCTGCATTGCCATTGCATGATCATAAGATAGCTAGAATGATGTTTCCATTGATGTCTATGCAATGCTAGATCATTTTCACGGTACACTACCGAAGGCATTTCATATAGAGTCATCATTGCTCTAAGTTTTGAGTTGTAAGTGGGATGATCGTCATTGATGGAGCATTGTCCCATGTGAGGAAATAAAAGAGGCCAGTGAAGCCCATTTACAAAAAGAGGCCAATGATGCCCACACAAAAAAAAGAGGCCAAAGAGCCCACCAAAAAGTTGAGAGAAAAAGAGAGAAGGGACAATGCTACCATTTTTCCACACTTGTGCTTATTAAGCACCATGATCTTCATGATTGAGAGTCTCTCGTTTTGTCACCACCATATAGCTAGTGGGAAATTTTCATTATATAACTTGGCTTGTATATTCCAATGATGGGCTTCCTCAAAATTACCTTAGGTCTTCGTGAGCAAGCAAGTTGGATGCACACCCACTATTTTTCTTTAAGAGCTTTCACATACTCTTAGCTCTAGTGCATCATTTGTATGGCAATCCCTACTCATTCACATTGATATCTATTGTTGAGCATCTCCATAGCTCATTGATATGCCTAGTCAATGTGACCATCTTCTCCTTTTTTGGCTCACAACCTCCACCACTCCATTCCACCTATAGTGCTAAAACCATGGCGTGCGTGAGAGTTGAAAAAGTTTGAGAAGGTAAAGGTGTGAAAACAATTACTTGGCCAATACCGAGGTTGTGCATGATTTAAATTCGATGTGCAAGGATGATAGAGCATAGCCAGACTATATGATTTTGTAGCGATAACTTTCTTTTTGGCCTTGTTATTTTGAAAGTTCATGATTACCTTGCTAGTTTGCTTGAATTATTATTGTTTCCACGTCATTAGCAAACTATAGTTTTGAATCTAATGGATCTGAACATTCACGTCACATAAGAGGAGTTACAAAGGACATCTATGCTAGGTAGCATGAAAGCATCAAAAATTCATTCTTTATCACTTCCCTACTCGAGGACGAGCAGGAGTTAAGCTTGGGGATGCTTGATACGTCTCAAACGTATCTATAATTTTTTATGGTTCCATGCTATTATCTTGTCAACTTTGGATGTTTTATATGCATGAATATGCTATTTTATATCTTTTTGGGACTAACCTATTAACTCAGTGCCAAGTGCCAGTTTCTGTTTTTTCCTTGTTTTTGACCCTTTTTCAGACGGAGCCCAAATGGAATGAAATTTTACGATGATTTTTTGGACCAAAGGAGACCCCCGAAGCTTTGGAAGAATGCCAGAAGAGCCACGAGGGAGTCACAAGCCCTGACGCCGCCACCACCCCCTAGGTGGCGCGGGGCAGGCTTGTGACCTCCTCGTGGGCCCAACCGACGTAATTCCACCGCCATAAATTCCTATAAATTCAGAAACCTCCAGAAAGAAACCTAGAGCGGGAGTTCCGCCGCCGCAAGCCTCTGTAGCCACCAAAAACCAATATGGAGCCCATTCCAGCACCCTGCCGGAGGGGGAATCCATCTCCGGTGGCCATCTTCATCATCCCAGCGATCTCCATGACGAGGAGGGAGTAGTTCTCCCTCGGGGCTGAGGGTATGTACCAGTAGCTATGTGTTCGATATCTCTCTCTTTCTCTTGTGTTCTTGAGATGTCTTGATCTCGATGTACCATGGGCTTTGCTAGTATAGTTCGATCTTATGATGTTCTTCCCCCTCTCCTTCTTGTAATGAATTGAGTTTCCCCTTTGGAGTTATCTTATCGGATTGAGTCTTTGAGAACACTTGATGTATGTCTTGCACGTGTCTATCTGTTGTGATCAACTTGCGGGTTTGTGACAATTGGGAACCTATGCATATGGGTTGGCACACGTTTGATTCATGTGAGTACTCGATGTATGTTTTGGTGATCAACTTGCGGGTTCGTGACATTGGAAACCTATGCATAGGGGTTGGCACACGTTTTGAATCTCCGGTAGAAACTTTGGGGCACTCTTTGAAGTTCTATGTGTTGGTTGAATAGATGATTCTGAGATTATGTGATGCATATCGTATAATCATGCCCACGGATACTTGAGGTGACAATGGAGTATCTAGGTGACATTAGGGTCTTGGTTGATATGTATCTTAAGGTGTTATTCTAGTACGAACTCTATGATGGATCGAACGGAAAGAATAGCTTCGTGTTATTTTACTACGGACTCTTGAATAGATCGATCAGAAAGAATAACTTTGTGATCGTTTCGTACCCGACAATAATCTCTTCGTTTGTTCCCCACAACTAGTGACTTTGGAGTGACTCGTTTTTGCATGTTGAGGGCTAGTTATATGATCCAATTATGTTATCATTGTTGAGAGAACTCCACTAGTGAAAGTATGAACCCTAGGCCTCGTTTCCACGCATTGCAATACCGTTCGTGCTCACTTTTACCATTTGTTACCTTGCTTTTTTGTAATTTCAGATTACAAAAACCTATATCTACCATCCATATTGCACTTGTATCACCATCTCTTCGCCGAACTAGTGCACCTATACAACTTACCATTGTATTAAGTGTATTGGGGACACAAGAGACTCTTTGTTATTTGGTTGTAGGGTTGCTTGAGAGAGACCATCTTCATCCTACGCCTCCTGCGGATTGATAAACCTTAGGTCACCCACTTGAGGGAAAATTGCTACTGTCCTACAACCCTCTGCACTTGGAGGCCCAACAACGTCTACAAGGAGAAGGTTGCGTAGTAGACATCTTGGCCTTGTATATAAAAATGGAGGGAGTACTATGGTAGAGGAAAAGTTGCGTAAAGTTGATGATATGGCTAAGAATATGGATAGATAATTTCTCTTGATGTGGAAACTCTCGAGAATAATTTTTCCACCATATCGTGATATCAACGAGTACATTAAATCCATCAAATAAATATTAAGGAAAGTAAGTAGAGGACCACTAGGTTGAGAGCTAAGCAAAAATTCTTAGAAAAAGGTCTTCCACCCGGTTTTTGCCGTAATCATGATGAAGATCTTAAAATGATTGGTTCTTATCTTGAAATATGCCCTAGAAGAAATGATAAAAATAGTTATTATTATATTTCCTGTTTCAAGATAATCCTTTATTATCCATGCTATAATTGTATTGAATGAAAGCATAGAGACATGTGTGGATATATAGACAAAAACAATGTCCCTAGTAAGCCTCTAGTTGGCTAGCCAGTTGATCAAGGATGGTTATGGTTTTATGAACATATGCAAGTGTTGTCACTTGATAACTGGATGACATCATTAGGAGAATGATGTGATGGACAAGACCCAAACTATAAACGTAGCATATGATCGTGTCATTTTGTTGTTATTGTTTTCTAAATGTCAAGTATTCATTCCTATGACCATGAGATCATGTAACTCACTGACACCGGAGGAATACCTTCTGTGTATCAAACGTCACAATGTTACTGGGCGGCTATAAAGGTGCTCTACAGGTATCTCCGAAGGTGTCCGTTGAGTTAGCATGGATAAAGACTGAGATTTGTCACTCCGTGTGACGGAGAGGTATCTCGGGGCCCACTCGATATATAAGCCTTGCATGCAATGTGACTCAAGTGTTAGTCACGGGATCTTGTATTACGGAACGAGTAAAGAGACTTGCCGGTAATGAGATTGAAATAGGTATAGGGATACCGACGATCAAATCTCGGGCAACTAATATACCGGAGGACAAAGAGAATGTTATACGGGATTATATGAATCCTTGGCATAGAGGTTCAACCGATAAGACCTTCATAGAATATGTAGGATCTAATATGGACATCCAGGTCCCGCTAATGGATATTGACCGGGGAGTGTCTCGGGTCATGTCTACATAGTTCTCGAACCCGCAGGGTCTGCAAACTTAAGGTTCGATGATGTTTCGGTATAGTTGAGTTATAGGTGTTGGTGACCAAAGGTTGTTCGGAGTCCCGGATGAGATAATGGATGTCATGAAGGTTTCCGGAATGGTCCGAAAACGAAGATTGATATATAGTATGGTTTCCTTTGGTCACCAGAAAGATTTCGGGCATTACCGACAGTGTACCTGGAGTGACGAATGGGTTCCGGGTTTTCATCGGGAGGGGCCCACCCACCTTGGAGTGAGCCTAAGAGCCCAAGGGTGGCGCCCCAGCCCTTAGTGGGCTGGTGAGGCCAGCCCAAGTGGGCTATGGCACCAGAAGAAGAAAACCAAAGAAAAAAAAGAGGGAGGTGGGAAGGAAGAGGAGGACTCCTCCTTCCCCAAACCGTATTGGAAAACAACTTTGCCCCAAGGCTAGCCCGTCCCCTCCTCCTATATATACTAGAGGTTTTAGGGTTTTTGAAAAACAACTTTGCCACGTGCAACTCAAACCTATACCTCATAGTTCTTCCTCTAGATCGGATTTCTGTGGAGCTCGAGCGGAGCCGTGCAGGAATAGACCATCACCATCACCGGCACGCCGTTGCGCTGCCGTAGAACTCATCTACTTCCCCGTCTCTCTTGCTGGATCAAGAAGGCGAAGATCGTCATCGAGTTGTACGTGTGCTGAATGCGGAGGTGTCGCCCGTTCGGTGCTAGATCGGGACGAATCGTGGGATGGATCACGGGACGACGGTGATTTGAATCACGAAGCTGTACCACTACATCAACCGCATTTCTTAATGCTTCTTGCTTAGCGATCTACAAGGGTATGTGGATTCGATCTCCCTCTCGTAGATGAACATCACCATGATAGGTCTTCGTGTGCGTAGGAAAATTATTGTTTCCCATGCAACGTTCCCCTATAGTGGCATCATGAGCTAGGTTCATGCGTATATGTAATCTCGAGTAGAACACAAAAGTCTTTTCTCGATTCGGCGGTATTTTTGGATTGAAGCGGCCCAGACCAACATTACTCATACGCTTACGAGAGACCGGTTTCATCGACCAACATGCAACTCGTTGCATAAAGATGACTGGCAGGTGTCGGTATCTTCAACTTTAGTTGAATTGGATTTGACCAAGGCGGTCCTTGGAGAGAGGTTAAATAGCAATTTGCACATCTCCGTTGTGGTTTTTGCGTAAGTAAGATGCGATCATACTTGATACCCATAGGAGCCACGTAAAACATGCAACAACAAATTAGCGGACGTCTAACTTGTTTTTGCAGGGTATGCTTGTGATGTGATATGGCCAAATACATGATCTGATATATTCAATGTATGAGATGATCATGTTGTAATAGTTAATATCGACTTGCATGTTGATGCTACAGCAACCGGCAGGAGCCATAGGGTTGTCTTTAAACTAACGTTTGTGTTTGTAGATGCGTTTACTATATTGTTAGGTTGTAGCTTTAGTAGTAATAGCATAGATAGCATGACAACCTCGATGGCGGCACGATGATGGAGATCTTGGTGTGGCGTTGGTGACGATGAAGATCATGCTGGTGCTTTGGTGATGGAGATCAAGAAGCACAAGATCATGGCCGTATCATGTCACTTATGAATTGCATGTGATGTTAATCCTCTTATGCACCTTATCTTGCTTAGAACGACGGTAGCATTATAAGGTGATCCCTCGCTAAAATTTCAAGATAAAATTGTGTTCTCCCCGACTGTGCACCGTTGCGACAGTTCGTCGTTTTGAGACACCACGTGATGATCGGGTGTGATAGACTCAACGCTCACATACAACGGGTGCAAAACAGTTGCACACGCGGAACACTCGGGTTAAACTTGACGAGCCTAGCATGTGCAGACATGGCCTCAGAAAACAAGAGATCGAAAGGTCGAGCATGAATCGTATAGTTGATATGACTAGCATAGAGATGTTTACCACTGAAACTATGCTCAACTCACGTGATGATCGGATTTGAGTTACTGAATTTGGATCATGCCACACTCAAGTAACTAGAGGGATGTCTATTTGAGTGGGAGTTTGTTTGTAATTTGATTAGTTAAACTCTAATTATCTTGAACATAGTATAAGTCCACTTAGCAATATTGTATGTTGTAGATCAATGGCTCACGCAGTAGCAACCCTGAATTTCAATACGTTCCTAGAGAAAGCTAAGCTGAAAGATGATGGTAGAAACTTTGTAGACTTGGCTCGTAATCTTAGGCTCATCCTACAAGCTGGGAAAAAGAATTAGTTCCTTGATGCTGCGCTAGGAGATGGACCGCCCGCTACGTATGACCAAGATGTTTTGAACCCTTGGCAATCACGTAAGGAGGACTACTCAGTAGTTCAATGTGCAGTCTTGTATGGCTTGGAACCGGGACTTCAACGATGCTTTGAGCGTCATGGAGCATATGAGATGTTCTAGGAGTTGAAGTTTATCTTTCAGAAGAACGCTCGAATCGAGACGTATGAGACTTCCAATAAATTCTATGCTTGCAAGATGGAGGAGAATTCGTCTGTCAGGGAACATGTGCTCAAAATGTGTGGGTACTCAAACCGTCTAGCTGAGCTGGGGATTGAACTCCCGCAAGAGGCTATCACTGACATAATTCTTCAATCACTGCCACCTAGCTACAAGAGTTTTGTGTTGATCTATAACATGCAAGGGATGAACAAGTCACCCGGTGAGTTATTCGCGATGCTGAAAGTCGCAGAGTCAGAACTCCGGAAAGAGCATCAAGTGTTGATGGTCAATAAGACCACTGGTTTTAAGAGAAATGGCAAAGGCAAGAAGGGTAACGCCAAGAAGAGCGGCAAAACTGTTGCTAATCTGACGAAGTAACCAAAGGCTAGACCTAAGCCGGAAACAGAGTGCTATTATTGCAAGGGGATGGGTCACTAGAAGCGCAACTACCCCAAGTATTTGGTTGATAAGAAGGCGGCCAACGTAAAACCAGGTATATATCATATACATGTTATTAATGTGTACCTAACCAACTCTCATAGTAGTCTCTGGGTATTTGATACCGGTTATGTTGCTCATATTTGCAACTCGAAGCAGGAATTGCGGAATAAACGAAGGCTCGCGAAGGATGAAGTGACGATGCGCGTGGTAAATGGTTCCAAGGTTGATGCAATCGCCGTCGGCACAGTCTCACTTCAATTACCATCAGGATTAGTTATGAACTTAAATAATTGTTATTTAGTGTCTGCGTTAAGCATGAACATTATATCTGGATCTTGTTTATTGCGAGACGGTTACTCATTTAAGTCAGAGAATAATGGTTGTTCTATTTTTATGAGTAATATCTTTTATGGCCATGCACCCAATGTGAGGGGTTTGTTCATATTGAATCTTGATTGTGATGACACACATATACATAACATTGAGACCAAAAGATGTAGAGTTAACAATGATAGCGCCACGTTTTTGTGGCACTGTCACTTAGGTCATATTGGAGTAAAGCACATGAAGGAACTCCATACCGATGAGCTTTTGGAGTCACTTGATTTTGAATCACTTGACACGTGTGAACCATGCCTCATGGGCAAGATGACTAAGCCTCCGTTCTCCGGAACAATGGAGCGTGCAAGTGACTTGTTGGAGATCATACATACTGATGTGTGCGGTCTAATGAGTGTCGAGGCACACGGCGGATATCGTTATTTTCTCACCTTCACTGATGATTTGAGTAGGTATGGATATATCTACTTGATGAATCACAACTCCGAAACGTTTGAGAAGTTCAAGCAATTTCAGAGTAAAGTTGAAAATCATCGTAACAAGAAGATCGAGGGGGTGAATATCTGTGTTTCGAGTTTGGTGCTCACTTAAGACAATGTGGAATCGTTTCACAGTTGACACCGCCTGGAACACCACAGCGTAATGGTGTGTCCGAACGTCGTAATCGCACTTTGTTAGATATGGTGCGATCTATGATGTCTCTTACCGATTTGTCGTTATCTTTTTGGGGTTATGCATTAGAGACAGCTGTATTCACTTTAAATAGGGCACCGTCAAAATCCGTTGAGACGACACCATATGAGCTATGGCATGGCAAGAGGCCAAAGTTGTCATTTCTTAAAGTTTGGGGATGCGATGCTTATGTCAAAAAGCTTCAGCCTGAAAAGATGGAACCCAAAGCGGAAAAGTGCATCTTCATAGGTTACCCAAAGGAGACAGTTGGGTACACCTTCTATCTCGGATCTGAGAGCAAAGTGTTTGTTGCTAAGAATGGAGCTTTTTATTGAGAAGGAGTTTCTCTCAAAAGAATTGAGTGAGAGGAAGATAGAACTTGATGACGTTGTAGAACCACTGCTCCCTCTAGATGATGGCGCATGGCAAGGGGAAACCTCTATCGAAGCGACGCCAGTTGAGGAGGAAGCTAATGATGATGATCATGAAGCTTCGGATCAAGTTACTACCGGACCTCGCAGGTTGACAAGATCACGTAGTGCTCCTGAGTGGTACGGTAATCATGTCTTATCTATCATGTTGTTAGACAACAATGAACCTGCGAATTATGAAGAAGCGATGGTGGGCCCGGATTCCAACAAATGGCTGAAGGCCATGAATTCCGAGATAGGATCTATGTATGAAAGCAAAGTGTGGACTTTGGAAGTATTACCTGAAGGTCGCAAGGCTATTCAGAACAAATGGATCTTTAAGAAGAAGATGAATGCGGACGGTAATGTGACCATTTATAAAACTCGACTTGTGGAAAAGGGTTTTTCACAAGTTCAAGAAGTTGACTACGATGAGACGTTCTCACCGGTAGCGATGCTTATGTCCGTCCCAATCATGTTAGCAATAGCTGCATTTTTCGATTGTGAAATCTGGCAGATGGATGTCAAAATGGCGTTCCTTAATGGTTTTCTTAAGGAAGAGTTGTATATGATGCAACCCGAGGGTTTTGTCAATCCAAAGAATGCTAACAAAGTATGCAAGCTCCAACGATCCATTTATGGACTGGTGCAAGCATCTCGGAGTTGGAATAAGCGCTTTGATGAGGTGATCAAAGCATTTGGGTTTATACAAGTTGTTGGAGAATCTTGTATTTACAAGAAAGTGAGTGGGAGCTCTGTGGCGTTTCTAATATTATATGTGGATGACATATTGCTGATTGGAAACAATGTGGAGTTTTTAGAGAGCGTAAAGGATTACTTGAACAAATTTTTTTCAATGAAGGACCTAGGAGAAGTTGCTTACATATTAGGCATTAAGATCTATAGGGATAGATTGAGGCGCCTAATAGGACTTTCACAAAGCACATACCTTGATAAAGTTTTGAAGAAGTCCAAAATGGAGCAGTCCAGGAAGGGGTTCTTGCCAGCATTACAAGGTATAAAGTTGAGTAAGACTCGGTGTCCAGTAACTGCGGAAGATAGAGAAAAGATGAGTATCGTCCCCTATGCTTCAGCCATAGGGTCTATCATGTATGCAATGTTGTGCACAAGACCGAACGTCAGCCTGGCCATAAGTATGGCAGGTAGGTTTCAAAGTAATCCAGGAGTGGATCATTGGACGGCGGTCAAGAATATTCTGAAGTACCTGAAAAGGACTAAGGAAATGTTTCTCGTTTATGGAGGTGACGAAGGGCTCGTCGTAAAGGGTTACATCGATGCAAGCTTTAACACTAATCCGGATGACTCTAAGTCTCAAACCGGATACGCATTTATTCTTAATGGGGGTGCGGTAAGTTGGTGCAGTTCCAAGCAAAGCGTAGTAGCAGATTCTACATGTGAAGCAGAGTACATGGTTGCCTCACAGGCAGCTAAGGAGGGTGTGTGGATGAAGCAGTTCATGACGAATCTTGGAGTGGTGCCGAGCGCACTAAATCCAATAACTTTGTTCTGTGACAACACTTGTGCCATTGATTTAGAAAAGGAACCAAGGTTTCACAAGAAGACCAGACACATCAAATGATGCTTCAACCTCATCTGCGACTATGTCAAAGGAGAGGACGTAAATATTTGCAAAGTGCACACGGATCTGAATGTAGCAGATCCGCTGACTAAACCTTTTCCACGAGCGAAGCATGATCAACACCAGAACTCTAGGGGTGTTAGATTCATTCCAATGTAAATCACATAGCGATGTGAGACTAGATTATTGACTCTAGTGCAAGTGGGAGACTGTTGGAAATATGCCCTAGACGCAATGATAAAATAGTTATTATTATATTTCCTATTTCAAGATAATCGTTTATTATCCATGCTATAATTGTATTGAATGAAAGCATAGATACATGTGTGGATATATAAACAAAAACAATGTCCCTAGTAAGCCTCTAGTTGGCTAGCTAGTTGATCAAGGATGGTTAAGGTTTTCTGACCATATGCAAGTGTTATCACCTGATAACTGGAGCACATCATTAGGAGAATGATGTGATGGACAAGACCCAAACTATGAATGTAGCATGTGATCGTGTAATTTTGATGCTATTGTTTTCTGCGTGTCAAGTATTCATTCCTATGACCATGAGATCATGTAACTCACTGACACCGGAGGAATACCTTCTGTGTATCAAACGTCACAACGTTACTGGGTGACTATAAAGGTGCTCTACGGGTATCTCCGTAGGTGTCCGTTGAGTTAGCGTGGATCAAGACTGGGATTTGTCACTCCGTGTGACGGAGAGGTATCTCGGGGCCCACTCGGTAATACAACATCACATATCAGCCTTGCAAGCAATGTGACTCCAGTGTTAGTCACGGGATCTTGTATTACAGAACGAGTAAAGAGACTTGCCGGTAACGAGATTGAAATAGGTATAGGGATACCGACGATCAAATCTCGGGCAAGTAACATACTGAAGGACAAAGGGAATGTTATACATGATTATATGAATCCTTGGCACAGAGGTTCAACCGATAAGATCTTCGTAAAATATGTAGGATCCAATATGGACATCTAGGTCCCGCTATTGGATATTGATCGGGGAGTGTCTGAGGTCATGTCTACATAGTTCTCGAACCTGCAGGGTCTGCACACTTAAGGTTCGGTGATGTTTCGATATAGTTGAGTTATAGGCGTTGGTGATGAAAGGTTGTTCGGAGTCCCGGATGAGATCACGGACGTCACGAGAGTTTCCGGAATGGTGCGGAAACGAGATTGATATATAGGATGGTTTCATTTGGTCACCGGAAAGATATCGGGCATTACTGGTTGTGTACCAGGAGTGACGAATGGGTTCCGGATTTTCACCGGGAGGGGCTCACCCACCCGGGAGTGAGCCTAAGAGCCCAAGGGTGGCGCACCAGCCCTTAGTGGGCTGGTGAGGCCAGCCCAAGTGGGCTATGGCGCCAAAAGAAGAAAACCAAAGAAAAGAAGGAAAAAGAGGGGGTGGGAAGGAAGAGGAGGACTCCTCCTTCCCCAAACCGGATTGGAGTTGGAGTCCTCCTCCTCCTTTCAGCCGGTGCCCTTGGGGCTCCTTTGAGCCCTAAGGCTAGCCCCTCCCCTCCTCCTATATATACTAGAGTTTTTAGGGTTTTTGAAGAACAACTTTGCCTCGTGCAACTCAAACCTATACTTCGTAGTTCTTCCTCTAGATCGGATTTCTGCGGAGCTCGGGCGGAGCCCTACCGGAATAGATCATCACCATCACCGGCGCACCATCGCGCTGCCGGAGAACTCATCTACTTCCCCGTCCCTCTTGCTGGATCAAGAAGGCAGAGATCGTCATCGAGCTGTACGTGTGCTGAACGCGGAGGTGCTGTCCGTTCGGTGCTAGATCGGGACGGATCGTGGGACGACGGTGATTTGAATCACGAAGTTGTACCACTACATCAACCATGTTTCTTAACGCTTCCCGCTTAGCGATCTACAAGCGTATGTGGATCCGATCTCCCTCTCGTAGATGAACATCACCATGATAGGTCTTCGTGTGCGTTGGAAAATTTTTGTTTCCCATGCAACGTTCCCCAACATCTTAACCCATTGAATCTTTGTTTAATAATCTCAAAATAGATGTTAAAGGGACTAGAGATGATTTAACTTTAGCTAGAAGGCATCCCATTTTTTCGAATGGTGGTGATTCTATTGGTAAAAATGAAAAGTGGGTTTCGAGAGATCAAAACTTTAACTAGTGATGTGCCCACTATCTTGGATTAGAAGGAGTTTATGAGAGTTGTTCTTTAGTAGTATGTATTTCCTTGTTGCAATCCATTATTAGCTCAACCAATGCCTATGAACAAAATAAAGCTTTTACTAAACATATTGTAGAAGCAATGATAAAAGCTTATGATGAGAAACTTGAGCTAGAAGTTTCTATACCTAGAAAGTTGCATGATGAATGGGAATCAACTATCAAAATTAATCATAAAGAATATAAATGCAATGCTTTTTGTGACCTTGGCACTAGTGTTTCAACTATACCTAAATCTCTTTGTGATGTACTCGGTCTCACCGATATACAAGATTGTTCCTTTAACTTGCACCTTGCGGATTCTACCATTAAGAAAGCTTCGAGTAGAATAAATGATGTGCTTATTCTTTATAATAGAAATTATGTGCCTACATATTTCATTGTGCTTGATATTGAATGCAATCCCTCTTATCCAATAACACTTGGAAGACCTTTCTTACGAACTATATGTGCTATTATTGATATGAAAGAAGGAAACATAAGATTCCAATTCCCATTAAAGAAATGGATGAAACACTTACCTAAAAAAAAGAATTGAACTACCTTATGAAGCTATTATGAGGATACTTATGGATTGAGTGTCAAAGATGACAACATTAGAAAGTATGCATTATGCCAAGCTAGGGGCGTAAAACGATAGCGCTTGTTGGGAGGCAACCCAATAGTTATCTTATTTTTCTTGTTCTGATTTCTGTTTGTGTGAGTCAGCATAATTATTGCTACTGTAATGATCGTGTTTTTCTGTTTAAATTAGTGTTTGTGCCAAGTAAAGCCTTTGGGGTGATTTGAATGATAAGTAGAACTGATACGGTGCAAAAACGGAAACTTTTACGCCGAGTGCAGGCTTTGTGTGATTTTTACAAGAACGTTTTTTTGATCTGAATAATTACAAACTATTGGTATACAAATTCCTCAGGTTTTCCTAATTGTTTAGAATTTTCGTAGTTACAAAAGTATGGTGTCTTTGCCGATCACTACAAATTGTTCCGTTTTAGAGAGATTCTGGTTTTTGGTTGCATAGTTTGCTTGTTTTGATGATGCTATGGATTATATCGGGGGGTATTAGTCACGTGTAACAGCCCGGAACGGAGGCTCCAGAAGATTCCCTTGTTATTCCATTGTCGCCGTGTTAATTATTTGGTTGTCGCATTCATCATCGCATCATTCGCATCATCTGCATTGCATTGACACTCCGTTGCCGCCAAGTTGAATCATTAAAATATTGTTTTTAAAAGTGTGTATAAAAATTTCTTGGATTGGGTTGAAACTTGGTGTGCGTTCTTATTTTAATGTAGGTAGGCCGCCTGCCAAATTTCGTCGCAATCGGAGTTTGTCTGATACCCGAGCCGTTAAACCTATAGCGGCACTATAACCGTCCAACATCGGACGTTTCGTTGTTGTAAACTCTGATATTCGGCGGCCCGTTTTCCCTCTCATCTCCTCATAGCCTCTGTGCACACTACACCGACATGCCCGCAACCTAGTCCGAAAACTTCCCCCGGACCCGAACCAGGCGGTCGTGATCGTTGGGTCCGGATCAACCCTGTTTTATCCCAAATCATCATCGGTTTGTCAATTGGACTTCCTAACCTATCTAACCCCGACCGTCCGGTTTAGATCGGAGCGGCCAAAGCTAGCCAAATCTGGTATTTATATACGAATGTAGTCCAATCCTACCCTAACCCTAGCTAACCAATTCCCCTCCCGACAACGCCGCCACCCCACCTCGTTTTCCCCACCGGGCTAACCCGGACCCGCTTCCTCCTTCCTCCCGCCCGTGCACACCCGAGCCATCTCCTAGGTCAGATGCAGCTGTTGGGGAACAATGCATGGGAACCAAAAAAATTCCTACGCACACCAAGACCTATCATGGTGATGTCCATCTACGAGAGGAGATTTGGATCTACGTACCCTTGTAGATCGCACAGCAGGAAGCGTTAAGAAACGCGGTTGATGTCGTGGAACATCTTCACGTCCCTCGATCAGCCCCACGAACCGTCCCGCGATCCGTCCCACGATCCGTTCCGATCTAGTGCCGAACGGACAGCACCTCCGCATTCAGCACACGTAGAGTTCGACGATGATCTCGGCCTTCTTCATCCATCAAGCAAGACGGAGAAGTAGATGAGTTCTCCAGCAGTGTGACGACGCTCCGGTGGTGGTGACGATCTACTCCTGCACGGCTCCGCCCGAGCTCCGTAGAAATACGATCTAGAGGAAGAACTATGGTGTCTAGATCTGAGTTGCACGTGGCAAAAGTTGTCTCAAATTAGCCCTAAATCACCACTATATATAGGAGGGAGGGGGAGGAGGCTTGCCTTGATGGCCAAGCCCTCAAGGTTTGTCGGCTAGGAGGAGAGGAGGAATCCTACTCCAATTAGGATTGGAAAGTGGAGTCCTTCTCTTCCTTCCCACCTCCCTTTTTTTCTTTCTCTTTGGTTTTCTTCTCTTGGCGCCAAGGCCCTCTTGGTCTGTCCCACCAGCCCACTAAGGGCTGGTGCGCCACCCCTAAGGCCATTGGGCTTCCCCCGGGTGGGTTGCCCCCCTCCCGGTGAACTTCCGGAACCCATTCGTCACTCGCGGTACAATGCCGGTAATGCCCGAAAACCTTCCGGTAACCAAATGAAACCATCCTATATATAAATCTTCGTTTCCGGACCATTTCGGAAACCCTCGTGAAGTCCGTGATCTCACCCGGGACTCCGAACAACATTCGGTAACCACACATATAACTAAACTATACTAAAACATCATCGAACCTTAAGTGTGCAAACCTGCGGGTTCGAGAACTATGTAGACATGCCCCGAGGCACTCCTCGGTCAATATCCAATAGCGGGACCTGGATGCCCATATTGGATCCTACATATTCTCTGAAGATCTTATCGGTTGAACCTCAGTGTCAAGGATTCATATAATCCCGTATGTCATTCCCTTTGTCCTTCGGTATGATACTTGCCCGAGATTTGATCGTTGGTATCCGCATACCTATTTCAATCTCGTTGCCGGCAAGTCTTGTTACTCGTTCTGTAATACAAGATCCCATGACTTACACTTAGTCACATTGCTTGCAAGGCTTGTTTGTGATTTTGTATTACCGAGTGGGCCCCGAGATACCTCTCCGCCACACAGAGTGACAAATCCCAGTCTTGATCCATACTAACTCAACGGACACCTTCGGAGATACGTGTAGAGCACCTTTATAGTCATCCAGTTACGTTGTGACGTTTGATGCACACAAGGTATTCCTCCGGTGCCAGTGAGTTATATGATCTGATGGTCATAGGAATAAATACTTGACACGCAGAAAACAATAGCAATAAAACGACGCGATCAATATGCTACGCTCATAGTTTGGGTCTATTCCATCACATGATTCTCCTAATGATGTGATCCAGTTATCAAGTGACAACACTTGCATATAGCCAGAAGACCTTGACTATCTTTGATCAACTGGCTAGCCAACTAGAGGCTTGCTAGGGACATTTGTTTTGTCTATGTATCCACACATGTATCTATGTTTTCATTCAATACAATTATAGCATGGATAATAGATGATTATCTTTAAACAGGAAATATAATAATAACTATTTATCATTGCCTCTAGGGCATATTTCCAACAGCAGCCGCTCGAGCAGGAGGCCTCGTGCTCGTCCGTGAGCTGCCCACTCCCTGAGGCCTCCTCTTGACTCGCGTTGTCCGTCCGGCCGGCGAGCTTCCAGCGCTAGGCTGCTGACGCCCCGCCATGCGCCTCGTGGCCTCGTCCTCGAACTCTCGCAGCGGCCGATACAGGGGATGCTGAGGCCCAACATTCCCAGTGCCGCACCCTCGCTCGCCGCTCTGCTGCTTCGGTAGGCTAGCGCTGCTATCGAATCTCGCCTCTCCGCATGCGCCCCCGCAGCTGGACGAGCACAGCCGCCGGTCGTGCCGCACAGCTGCCGCAGCACCCCCGCGCGCCCTTTTGCCCGCGCACCATCCTGCCGCATGGAGTCCGCAACCCCGCTCCTCCTGTTGCCCCTCACCACTCCCTGCCGCCGGGGTTACCTGCTGCCCCACGCCGCCATGGCCTCCCGAGACTGGTGCTGGATCAATGAGACAACGATGCGCCGCTCACCTCGAGTCCCCATGGGTCGCGCCATCTCCTGCGTTGACCTCACCCTCTCCTCCTACTGCATCCGCTCCATCCCCACAGCCGTGGCTTGCCTGCTACCGCTGCTACCTTTTGTTGTCGTTGCCAGCTATCATTGCATGTTGCCCACTGCTGCAGCCCTGCCATCCCATCTGCCATGTGCCATATGCATCGTTGCCCGGCCCGTTCATCCTTTGCTCGCACCTCTAGCCATGTCCGCCCATGTCGCTGCTCCTTTGGCCATCGTGACCTTGCCTGGGCCTCTCTTTTGGCTGCTACGCCCACTGTTGTTGTTGGTTCAGCCGAGCCTAATGGCCATGAGCAGTCGCGCCACCGAGGCCTTGTGTTGCCTCATTTTGGTTCGACTACACAGCAAGACCCGAAAGCCGCATAGTACCCGAGCCACTGGCGATCTGATCATCTACGAACGTGTACGAGTATGTGGATTCGCCAAATTCCTCTCCAACCCGTGTACGACTACCGTCGCCGAAGAATCGTGTACGACTACTTCCACTACGACCGTCGTGAAGCGTCTACTTCATCTACACCGCAACGACTCGATCTGCTCCAAATTGCACGCTTCAAAGGTATAACCACCGAGACGATCACCCGTGGACTGAATGCATTGTTGTATGAGCTGCGATATTGTCCGTTTTGTAGATGCCATGTTAGTTGTAGGTACCCCATATTCATGCCTCCGAGACATGGGAACACCCCGTCATTCTTTGGCATGACACGCACACACTCCTAATTCGTTTGCACCAGTATCTCGTCGATTTATCGGAACCAGAACGTGTCGTGGCTGTCATTTGCATGCATGTTGCATTCATGGCATAATATCTTGTGTTGCTCGTATCTTTTAGACCGTAACTCCATTGGAGTTGAGCTATATATGTAAATCGACTAGAATAACGTGTAGAATCACATGCTCCACTTTATTTTGCCGTTCAACAAACATAAAATGCGTTTAGGACAGATCTGGACAGATTTCGAATTAACATATGGGATCATTTTGGACATACTATAAGTTGTTTTCGACCTCATTTAATATGCCTAGATAGGTAGTTTATTTATGATTCACCTCTTGCCATGTTTAACAACATTTAATATTGTCGTGTACCTAAACAGGAGTGAACTAAGTAATTAAATGTGGAGTTTCGTCAATATGCAACTCGTTGCATATTGAGCTTCATTTAATGTGCAGTAATAAATTGTTGTGCTTTGTCGTGCCATGCATCATTAGACCGATCATGCATCATATGTGTTGTGCATTATGTTATGCATATGTTGTGGTGTTATCATGTGTTGATTGTGGTTTTGTATTGTTTCTTCTTGATAGAGTTCCGAAACGCTTCGGAGTGTGAGGATTCGTTCGACTACGTCGATTCGTCTGCTTCACGGATTTGTTCTTCTTCCAAGAGGGATCACAGGAAAGATGATCGTTTCCCTAGATACCATTACTATCATTGCCATGCTAGTTGTTTCATTTCTATCACTATGTCTCGCTACCTACCACCTGTTTAATAAGCCTCCCAACATTGCCATGGAAAATCTCTAACACCTCCACTACCCAGCAAACCTTGTTTGGCTATGTTACTGCTTGCTCATCCTTTTGATAGCGTTGCTAGTTGCAGGTGCAGTTGCTTCCATGTGAAAACATGGGTTCCTTGGTATATCACCATATAATTGCTATTTAATTTAATGCACCTATATACTTGGTAAAAGGTGGAAGGCTCGGCCTTCTAGCCTCGTGTTTTGTTCCACCTTTGTCGCCTTAGTTTCCGCTATCCGTATTATATTCCATAATTGAGCGCTCCTAACACGCTCAGGGTTGTTATGGGGACCCCCTTGATAATTCTTCTTAGTTAAAACTTGTGTGGCGATACCCAACTTTGGTACTACATTTGCCTAATAACTAATAAAATGCATAGGGACCCGCCGGCACCCTCGGAGTAATTAATCAACCCCCCGGTCCAGTGCTCGTCATGAGTGTTAGTCCAAACTAGAGAACTGCGTGGGGCCACCCCAGGGCAACTCTGGCGATGTCTATCGGGCCCTGTACACTAGCTTATCCGGTCATGTCGTGAGAACAAGATACGTGACTCCTAGCTGGTTCGTCGACACGTCAGGCGGCCTTGCTGGACTTGTTTTACCTTTTGCGAAATATCTTGTGCATCGGGGTTCCGGTGATGCTTTGGGCTATCTCAGAGTTGAGGTTTCCTACTAAGGAATCCGAGGAGATCACAAGTTCCGTGATCGAGGCTTTCTATGCAGCTTGTGGCAATTTGTGATGGATTAGTTGGAGCACCCTTGCAGGGTTAAATCTTTCGGAAAGTTGCGCCCATGGTTATGTGGCAAACTTGGAAACTTTGTTTAACATCTGGTTATACATAACTTGAAGTAAACTTAATTAAAACTTGCCAACTGTGTGCGTAACCGTGATTGTCTCTTGTCGTGAGTTCTGTATCCGGAAGAGGACACGGTGGGGTTATGTCTGACATAAGTAGGTGTTCAGGATCATTTATTTGATCATTACTAGTTCACGTTGGATTATGCGTAGATCACCCCCTCTTATTATTGTACTTGTAAGTTAGCCACCCAAATAATGTTTTGTCGCTTGTTGCAGCCTCACCACTTAACCATACCTCACCCATTAAGCTTTGCTACTCTTGATACATTTGGAAATGAGATTGTCGACTCCATGTGGCTCAAAGATTACTACAACAACAGTTGCAGGTGCAGGTAAATAAATACTTTGACGTGAGCGTGATGATTGTGCTATTTGGAGTTTCTTCTTCTTCTTCCTCATCGATCTAGGTTGGGTTCCATGCCGACAGCCTGGGATAGCAAGGATGGACTTCGTTCTTTTATCGTTTGTTTTTCGTCCGTAGTCGGACCCTGCTCTTCTACATGGTGATTGGATATGTTGTTGTATTGATGTGATATTGTTGTAGCTTGTGGAAAGTGTAAGCCAATTCCATATATTTATCCCTTCAGTACATGTACTTGTAACGATATCCATTCTTGCAAAATGACGAGATGTGCTTCTATCCCTGTCGAGGCCCTCGTGCCAAAATAAGGATAGGATTGCATCTTGGGCATTACATCACGGGGAGGTTAGAATGCAATACCTTATGCAATAATAATATATGAATCAATTTATAATAGTACATAATGTTTATGGTTCTCCTATCATAATAACGGATCTCATGAGTTTTTTGTTGAGTTTTGTGTGATGAAGTTTTCAAGTTTTCGGTGTTATCACAATGGATGAAGGAATAAGGAGCGGCAAAGAGCCTTAGCTTGGGGATGCCCAAGGCACCCCAAGTCAAATTCTAGGAAGACTCAAGCGTCTGAGCTTGGCGATGCCCCGGAAGGTATCCCCTCTTTCATCTCAATCGATTAGTATGTCACCTAGAGCTAGTTTTTATTCATCACATGATATGAGTTTTGATTGGAGCATAGTGTATTATAGTTTGCTTTAATTTTAGTTTTTCACAATAATTGTTTGCTGGACACAATCACATGAGAGAGACACATGTTCATCATGATTTATTAGAATACTCTATGTGCTTAACTTATATCTTTTGAGCTAAGCAGTTGCTCTAGTACTTCACCTATATCCTTTATAGCACGGTGGCATATAGATTTTATATAAATAATTGCACTCTCGTTCTTCACTTAAATTTGTTTAAGAGTTAATAAATAGTGATGGTAATTTGTATGTGTTATAAGACTAGCCTAAAAATAATAGGTATTCAAGGAGTGCATAATCAAAACCTTCATGTAGCACATAAAAGAGAACTTGTGGGTTGATGATATCAATGTGGTAATATGAAAGGGCGTGAGTGCATGGTTGTTGGCTAGTAAAATATTGATAGTAAAAGGGTGTTAATTTGTTGTTCATCTAAATATTGGTTATGGCATGGTGATGATGTGTGAGGAGTCTTATTCCTTGTTGAAATCCTAGTGTTGTCTAGGTTGGGGCCACGAGATGGTTAACTCCTACCAACCTCCTCCCTAGGGGAATGCGAGTAGTACCTTGCTTCAAGAGTGCTAATAAAACCTTGGGATAAGTATGTGAGTTCATTATGACTAATGTGAATCCATGTATGTACGTACTCTCACCTCCTCATATTTGCAAGCCTCTTCGGTATCGTGAATTTCCCATTCTCACCTGAAGGATCGGTGCAAACTTTGTCGGTGCATCCAACCCCACGACATGATACACTCTGTTGCACATAAGCCACCTTATATCTTCCTCGAAACATCCACCGTACCTACTTATCATGTCATTTCCATAGCCATTCCGAGATATATTGCCATGCAACTTCCACCGTTACATCATATGACTAGTACACTCATTGTCATATTGCTTTGCATGATCATATAACTGACAAAGTATTTGTGACAAAGCCACCGTTCATCATTGTTTAGATGTTATGCTAGATCATTGCACATCCTGGTACACTGTGAGAGGCATTCATATAGAGTCATATTGTTTAGTAGTTTTTCATATCGAGTTGTAAGTAAATAGAAGTGTGATGCTTCTCACTAGTAGGGCATTGCCTCAATGAGGAAAGGATGAGGGAGACAATGACTCGCCCACAAGTAGGGATGAGACTCTTGACGGAAAAAAAGATAAAAAGGAAAAAATAAAAACAAGGAAAACAACTAAATAAAACGAAATAACACTACTAGGGAAAACCCTAGTTGTAGCACGGGGTAAAGGGCTACCAGTAGCGTGGGGTCCCGCACTACTGCTACGATACTACACCTAACTTTTAGCAGTAGCGCGGGTATCACCCCATGCTACTGCTACTTCTGGTAGTAGTAGCGCATTTTCCACCCACACTACTACTAATTAGTTGTAGCGCGGATCAGGCCCCATGCTAATACTAACTAAATAGGAATTAAAAAATTAAATTACATCCTTGGTGGTTGTTGGACGTCATTGTGCTATCCATTCATGGTTTCTACTCGTCATGGAGGGGATGAAGTTGTCCATGGTGATGGTGCTTCTTCACCCAACTAGTGCCCCACCTCTCTGTTGGAATTATGCCCTAGAGGCAATAATAAATATAGTTATTATTATAATTCCTGTATCAAGATAATAGTTTATTATCCATGCTATAATTGTATTGAATGAAGACTCATTTACATGTGTGGATACATAGACAAAACACCGTTCCTAGCATGCCTCTAGTTGGCTAGCCAGTTGATCAATGATAGTCAGTGTCTTCTGATTATGAACAAGGTGTTGTTGCTTGATAACTGGATCACATCATTGGGAGAATCACGTGATGGACTAGACCCAAACTAATAGACGTAGCATGTTGATCGTGTCATTTTGTTGCTACTGTTTTCTGCGTGTCAAGTATTTATTCCTATGACCATGAGATCATATAACTCACTGACACCGGAGGAATGCTTTGTGTGTATCAAACGTTGCAACGTAACTGGGTGACTATAAAGATGCTCTACAGGTATCTCTGAAGGTGTTAGTTGAGTTAGTATGGATCAAGACTGGGATTTGTCACTCCGTGTGACGGAAAGGTATCTCGGGGCCCACTCGGTAATACAACATCACACACAAGCCTTGCAAGCAATGTAACTTAATGTAAGTTGCGGGATCTTGTATTACAGAACGAGTAAAGAGACTTGCCGGTAAACGAGATTGAAATAGGTATGCGGATACTGACGATCGAATCTCGGGCAAGTAACATACCGAAGGACAAAGGGAATGACATACGGGATTATACGAATCCTTGGCACTGAGGTTCAAACGATAAGATCTTCGTAGAATATGTAGGATCCAATATGGGCATCCAGGTCCCGCTATTGGATATTGACCGAGGAGTCTCTCGGGTCATGTCTACATAGTTCTCGAACCCGCAGGGTCTGCACACTTAAGGTTCGACGTTGTTTTATGCGTATTTGAGTTATATGGTTGGTTACCGAATGTTGTTCGGAGTCCCGGATGAGATCACGGACGTCACGAGGGTTTCCGGAATGGTCCGGAAACGAAGATTGATATATAGGATGACTTCATTTGATTACCGGAAGGTTTTCGGAGTTACCGGAAATGTACCGGGAATGACGAATGGGTTCCGGGAGTTCACCGGGGGGGGGGGGCAACCCACCCCGGGGAAGCCCATAGGCCTTGGGGAGACACACCAGCCCTTAGTGGGCTGGTGGGACAGACCACAAGTGGTCTATGCGCCAAGAGAAGAAAAATCAAGAGGAAAAGAAAAAAAAAGGGAGGAGGTGGGAAGGGAGGAGGACTCCCTCCCACCAAACCTAGTCCAACTCGGTTTGGGGGGGAGAGTCCTCCCCCTTGGCTCGGCCGGCCCCCTTGAGGGTCCTTGGACCCCAAGGTAAGGCCCCCTCCCTCCCACCTATATATACGGAGGTTTTAGGGCTGATTTGAGACGTCTTTTCCACGGCAGCCCGACCACATACCTCCACGGTTTTTCCTCTAGATCGCGTTTCTGCGGAGCTCGGGCGGAGCCCTGCTGAGACAAGGTCATCACCAACCTCCGGAGCGCCGTCACGCTACCGGAGAACTCTTCTACCTCTCCGTCTCTCTTGCTGGATCAAGAAAGCCGAGATCATCATCGAGCTGTACGTGTGCTGAACGCGGAGGTGCCGTCCGTTCGGTACTAGATCGTGGGACTGATCGCGGGATTGTTCGCGGGGCGGATCGAGGGACGTGAGGACGTTCCACTACATCAACCGTGTTCTCTAAGGCTTCTGCTGTATGGTCTACAAGGGTACGTAGATCACTCATCCCCTCTCGTAGATGGACATCACCATGATAGGTCTTCGTGCGCGTAGGAAAAATTTTGTTTCCCATGCGACGTTCCCAACAGTGGCATCATGAGCTAGGTTCATGCGTAGATGTCTTCTCGAGTAGAACACAAAAGTTTTTGTGGGAGGTGATGTGCGTTTTGCTGCCCTCCTTAGTCTTTTCTTGATTCCGCGGTATTGTTGGATTGAAGCGCCTTGGACCGACATTACTCGTACGCTTACGAGAGACTGGTTTCATCGTTACGAGTAACCCCCTTTGCTCAAAGATGACTGGCAAGTGACGGTTTCTCCAACTTTAGTTGAATCGGATTTGACCGAGGAGGTCCTTGGATGAGGTTAAATAGCAACTCATATATCTCCGTTGTGGTGTTTGCGTAAGTAAGATGCGATCCTACTAGATACCCTTGGTCACCACGTAAAACATGCAACAACAAAACTAGAGGACGTCTAACTTGTTTTTGCAGGGTATGATTGTGATGTGATATGGCCAATGATGTGATGTGATATATTGGATGTATGAGATGATCATGTTGTAATAGAAATATCGACTTGCATGTCGATGGTACGGCAACCGGCAGGAGCCATAGGGTTGTCTTTATACTAACGTTTGTGCTTGCAGATGCGTTTACTATTTTGCTAGGATGTAGCTTTAGTTGTAACAGCATAAGTAGCACGACAACCCCGATGGCAACACGTTGATGGATGATCATGGTGTGGCGCCGGTGACAAGAAAATCGTGCCGGTGCTTTGGTGATGGAGATCAAGAAGCACGTGATGATGGCCATATCATGTCACTTATGAATTGCATGAGATGTTAATCCTTTTATGCACCTTATTTTGCTTAGAACGACGGTAGCATTATGAGGTGATCTCTCACTAAAATTTCAAGACGAAATTGTGTTCTCCCCGACTGTGCACCGTTGCTACAGTTCGTCGTTTCGAGACACCACGTGATGATCGGGTGTGATAGACTCAACGTTCACATACAACGGGTGCAAAACAGTTGCACACGCGGAACACTCGGGTTAAGCTTGACGAGCCTAGCATGTGCAGACATGGCATCGGAACACATGAGACCGAAAGGTCGATCATGAATCATATAGTTGATATGATTAGCATAGGGATGCTTACCACTGAAACTATACTCAACTCACGTGATGATCGGACTTGGGATAGTGTAAGTGGATCATGAACCACTCAAATGACTAGAGAGATGTACTTTTTGAGTGGGAGTTTAGCATATAATTTGATTAAGTTGAACTCTAATTATCTTGAACATAGTCTAAGTCCACTTTGAATATATTTGTGTTATAGATCATGGCTCACGCAACAGTCATCCTGAATTTTAATACGTTCCTAGAGAAAGCTAAGTTGAAAGATGATGGAAGCAACTTTGTAGACTGGGCTCGTAATCTTAAGCTAATCTTACAAGCTGGGAAGAAGGATTATGTCCTTAATGCTGCGCTAGGAGATGAACCACCCGCTACGGCTGATCAGGATGTTAAGAACGCTTGGTTAGCACGTAAGGAGGACTACTCAATAGTTCAATGTGCAGTCTTGTATGGCTTAGAACCGGGACTTCAACGTCGCTTTGAGCATCATGGAGCATTTGAGATGTTCCAGGACTTGGAGTTTATCTTTCAGAAGAACGCCCGGATCGAGAAGTATGAGACCTCCGATAAATTCTATGCTTGCAAGATGGAGGAAAACTCGTCTGTCAGTGAACATGTGCTCAAAATGTCTGGGTACTCAAACCGTCTAGCTGAGCTGGGGATTGAACTCCCGCAAGAAGCTATCACTGACAGAATCCTTCAATCACTTCCGCCAAGCTATAAAGGCTTTGTGTTGAACTACAACATGCAAGGGATGAACACGTCTCCCGGCGAGTTGTTTGCGATGCTGAAAGTCGCAGAGTCTGAACTCCGTAAAGAGCATCAAGTGTTGATGGTGAGCAAGACCACTAGTTTCAAGAGAAACGGCAAAGGCAAGAAGGGCAATTCGAAGAAGAGCGGCAAGCCTGTTGCCAATCCGCCGAAGAAACCCAAGGCTGGACCTAAGCCTGAAACAGAGTGCTTCTATTGCAAGGGTATGGGACACTGGAAGCGCAATTGCCCCAAGTATCTGGCAGATAAGAAGGCGGGCAAAGAAAAATCAGGTATATTTGATATACATGTTATTGATGTGTACTTAACCGGCTCTCGTAGTAGTGCCTGGGTATTCGATACCGGTTCTGTTGCTCACATTTGCAACTCGAAGCAGGAACTGTGGAATAGACGAAGGCTGGCAAAAGACGAAGTGACGATGCACGTAGGAAATGGTTCCAAGGTTGATGCAATAGCCGTCGGCACAGTGGCACTTCAGCTACCATCGGGATTAGTGATGAACTTAAATCATTGTTATTTAGTGCCTGCGTTGAGCATGAACATTATATCTGGATCTTGTTTATTGCGAGACGGTTACTCTTTTAAGTCTGAGAATAATGGTTGTTCTATTTCTATGAGTAACATCTTTTATGGTCATGCACCCAATGTGAGAGGATTGTTCAGATTGAATCTTGATAGCGATACACATATACATAACATTGAGACCAAAAGAGTTAGAGTAAACAATGATAGCGCCAAATTTTTGTGGCACTGCCGCTTGGGTCATATTGGTGTAAAGCGCATGAAGAAACTCCATGCTGATGGACTTTTGGAGTCACTTGACTTTGATTCACTTGACACGTGCGAACCATGCCTCATGGGCAAGATGACTAAGACTCCGTTCTCCGGAACAATGGAGCGTGCAAGTGACTTGTTGGAAATCATACATACCGATGTGTGTGGTCCAATGAGCGTAGAGGCACACGGCGGATATCGTTATTTTCTCACCTTCACTGACGATTTAAGTAGATATGGTTATGTCTACTTGATGAAGCACAAGTCTGAAACATTTGAAAAGTTCAAGCAATTTCAGAGTGAAGTGGAAAATCATCGTAACAAGAAGATCAAGTTCCTACGGTCTGATCGTGGGGGTGAATATCTGAGTTTCGAGTTTGGTGCTCACTTAAGACAATGTGGAATTGTTTCGCAGTTAACACCGCCTGGAACACCACAGCGTAATGGTGTGTCCGAACGTCGTAATCGTACTATGTTAGAGATGGTGCGATCTATGATGTCTCTTACTGATTTGCCGTTATCATTTTGGGGTTATGCATTAGAAACAGCTGCATTCACTTTAAATAGGGCACCATCAAAATCCGTTGAGACGACACCATACGAACTGTGGTATGGCAAAAGGCCAAAGTTGTCGTTTCTTAAAGTTTGGGGATGTGATGCTTATGTCAAAAAGCTTCAGCCTGAAAAGCTGGAACCCAAAGCGGAAAAGTGCGTCTTCATAGGTTACCCAAAAGAGACAGTTGGGTACACCTTCTATCTCAAATCCGAGGGCAAAGTGTTTGTTGCTAAAAACGGCGCTTTTCTCGAGAAGGAGTTTCTCTCGAGAGAATTGAGTGGGAGGAAGATAGAACTTGACGAGGTTGTCGAACCTCTCATCCCTCTGGATGGTGGCGCAGGGCAAGGGGAAACCTCTGTCGTTGCGACGCCGGTTGAGGAGGAAGTTAATGATGATGATCATGAAACTCCAGTTCAAGTTTCTGTTGAACCACGCAGGTCGACGAGATCACGCACTGCTCCAGAGTGGTACGGTAATCCCGTCTTATCAATCATGTTGTTAGACAACAATGAACCTGCGAATTATGAAGAAGCAATGGTGGGCCCAGATTCCAACAAATGGCTAGAAGCCATGAAATCCGAGATAGGATCCATGTATGAGAATAAAGTGTGGACTTTGGAGATACTACCTAAGGGCCACAAGGCTATTCAGAACAAATGGATCTTTAAGAAGAAGACGGACGCTGACGGTAATGTGACCGTTTATAAAGCTCGACTTGTGGCAAAGGGTTTTTCACAAGTTCCAGGAGTTGATTACGATGAGACTTTCTCACCCGTAGCGATGCTTAAGTCCGTCAGAATCATGATAGCAATAGCTGCATTTTTCGATTATGAAATCTGGCAGATGGATGTCAAAACGGCGTTCCTTAACGGTTTCCTTAAGGAAGAGTTGTATATGATGCAACCCGAAGGTTTTGTCGATCCTAAAAATGCTGACAAGGTGTGCAAGCTCCAGCGATCCATTTATGGACTGGTGCAAGCATCTAGGAGTTGGAACAAACGCTTTGATGAGGTGATCAAAGCATTTGGGTTTATACAAGTGGTTGGAGAATCTTGTATTTACAAGAAAGTGAGTGGGAGCTCTGTGGCGTTTCTAATATTATATGTGGATGACATATTACGGATTGGAAACAACGTAGAGCTTTTGGAGAGCATAAAAGGTTACTTGAATAAAAGTTTCTCTATGAAGGACCTAGGAGAAGCTGCTTACATTCTAGGCATTAAGATCTATAGGGATAGATCAAAACGCCTGATAGGACTTTCACAAAGCACATACCTTGATAAAGTTTTGAAGAGGTTCAAAATGGAGCAGTCCAAGAAAGGGTTCTTGCCAGTTTTACAAGGTACGAGATTGAGTAAGACTCAGTGCCCAGCAACTGATGAAGATAGAGAGCATATGCGCTCCGTCCCCTATGCTTCAGCCATAGGTTCTATCATGTATGCGATGCTGTGCACTAGACCGGATGTTAGCCTGGCCATAAGTATGGCAGGTAGGTTCCAGAGTAATCCAGGAGTGGATCACTGGACAGCGGTCAAGAATATCCTGAAGTACCTGAAAAGGACTAAGGAGATGTTTCTCGTGTATGGAGGTGACGAAGAGCTCGCCGTAAAAGGTTACGTCGATGCAAGCTTTGACACAGATCCGGACGACTCTAAGTCGCAAACCGGATACGTATTTATTCTTATTGGGGGTGCAGTAAGCTGGTGCAGTTCCAAGCAAAGCGTCGTAGCAGATTCTACATGTGAAGCGGAGTACATGGCTGCCTCGGAGGCGGCTAAGGAGGGTGTCTGGATGAAGCAGTTCATGACGGATCTTGGAGTGGTGCCAAGTGCACTGGATCCAATAACCCTGTTCTGTGACAACACGGGTGCCATTGCCTTAGCAAAGGAACCACGTTTTCACAAGAAGACCAGACACATCAAACGACGCTTCAACCTCATCCGCGACTACGTCGAGGAAGAGGACGTAAATATATAAAAAGTGCACACGGATCTGAATGTAGCAGACCCGCTAACTAAACCTCTTCCACGGCCAAAACATGATCGACACCAGAACTGTATGGGTGTTAGATTTATTACAATGTAATTCACATAGTGATGTGAGGGCTAGATTATTGACTCTAGTGCAAGTGGGAGACTATTGAAATTATGCCCTAGAGGCAATAATAAATATAGTTATTAGTATAATTCATGTATCAAGATAATAGTTTATTATCCATGCTATAATTGTATTGAATGAAGACTCATTTACATGTGTGGATACATAGACAAAACACCGTCCCTAGCATGCCTCTAGTTGGCTAGCCAGTTGATCAATGATAGTCAGTGTCTTCTGATTATGAACAAGGTGTTGTTGCTTGATAACTGGATCACGTCATTGGGAGAATCACGTGATGGACTAGACCCAAACTAATAGACGTAGCATGTTGATCGTGTCATTTTGTTGCTACTGTTTTCTGCGTGTCAAGTATTTATTCCTATGACCATGAGATCATATAACTCACTGACACCGGAGGAATGCTTTGTGTGTATCAAACGTCGCAACGTAACTGGGTGACTATAAAGATGCTCTACAGGTATCTCCGAAGGTGTTAGTTGAGTTAGTATGGATCAAGACTGGGATTTGTCACTCCGTGTGACGGAAAGGTATCTCGGGGCCCACTCGGTAATACAACATCACACACAAGCCTTGCAAGCAATGTAACTTAGTGTAAGTTGCGGGATCTTGTATTACAGAACGAGTAAAGAGACTTGCCGGTAAACGAGATTGAAATAGGTATGCGGATACTGACGATCGAATCTCGGGCAAGTAACATATCGAAGGACAAAGGGAATGACATACGGGATTATACGAATCCTTGGCACTGAGGTTCAAATGATAAGATCTTCGTAGAATATGTAGGATCCAATATGGGCATCCAGGTCCCGCTATTGGATATTGACCGAGGAGTCTCTCGGGTCATGTCTACATAGTTCTCGAACCCGCAGGGTCTGCACACTTAAGGTTCGACGTTGTTTTATGCGTATTTGAGTTATATGGTTGGTTACCGAATGTTGTTCGGAGTCCCGGATGAGATCACGGACGTCACGAGGGTTTCCGGAATGGTCCGGAAACGAAGATTGATATATAGGATGACCTCATTTGATTACCGGAAGCTTTTCGGAGTTACCGGGAATGTACCGGGAATGACGAATGGGTTCCGGGAGTTCACCGGGGGGGCAACCCACCCCGGGGAAGCCCATAGGCCTTGGGGAGACACACCAGCCCTTAGTGGGCTGGTGGGACAGCCCACAAGTGGTCTATGCACCAAGAGAAGAAAAATCAAGAGGAAAAGAAAAGAAAAAAGGGAGGAGGTGGGAAGGGAGGAGGACTCCCTCCCACCAAACCTAGTCCAACTCGGTTTGGGGGGGAGAGTCCTCCCCCTTGGCTCGGCCGGCCCCCTTTTGGGTCCTTGGACCCGAGGCAAGGCCCCCTCCCTCCCACCTATATATACGGAGGTTTTAGGGCTGATTTGAGACGACTTTTCCACGGCAGCCCGACCACATACCTCCACGGTTTTTCCTCTAGATCGCGTTTCTGCGGAGCTTGGGCGGAGCCCTGCTGAGACAAGGTCATCACCAACCTCCGGAGCGCCGTCACGCTGCTGGAGAACTCTTCTACCTCTCCGTCTCTCTTGCTGGATCAAGAAGGCTGAGATCATCGTCGAGCTGTACGTGTGCTGAACGCGGAGGTGCCGTCCGTTTGGTACTAGATCGTGGGACTGATCACGGGATTGTTCGCGGGGCGGATCGAGGGACGTGAGGACGTTCCACTACATCAACCGCGTTCTCTAACGCTTCTGTTGTATGGTCTACAAGGGTACGTAGATCACTCATCCCCTCTCGTAGATGGACATCACCATGATAGGTCTTCGTGCGCGTAGGAAAAATTTTGTTTCCCATGCGACGTTCCCAACACTCTCGTCTATTGCTGTTGGAAAATAAGAGAAAATACTAGAAAGTGGAAGAGACTGGTAGAGAGGAGTAGGAGGAGGAACTCACCGATGGTCGTCGGAGTTGGAGTCGACGCCCGAATCCCTAGACAAAACCCGGTGATCTGCATCTTCTTGTTGTTGGACCCTTGACCATGGTGTTCGCATGTCCTCGGGAGGTGCAAGTGGTTGTATCCATGGCAAATCTGGTCGCCGCCCTGGACGACGCTCTACTATTCTTGCTCTCCTTCCAGCAACGGAGAAGGATGAGGAAGAAGGGGGAGGGGAGGGGGTTGTGGTGGGAGAGGAGGTCGCTGGATTTTGGAGGGGGAGCATTGAAAGGGAAAACCAACAAGCAACTGCAAGAGGAGGGGGATAAAGGAAGTGGGAGGAAGAAGGGGGGCAAAATGTGGTATGTATTTTGGTTGGCGACCATAGCAGTAGCGTTGGCCACCAATGCGCGCTACTGCTATCGTTGCTAGCCAAAATATCTACTGGTAAAGTTCTACTAGCTATAGCACCGAGTGGAAAAGAAGGCTACTCCTACAAGGGCCCACAAGTTTACACACAGAAGAAGTAGCAGTAGCGCGTTGGCAAGACCAGGCGCTATAGATCTGGCATTAACAGTAGCGTTGGGCGGACGACTCACGCTGCTAATATCTCTTTACGTGACGGTGTAGTGTGGCACACTTACTAGTAGTGTGTGTTGGAAATATACCCTAGAGGCAATAAGAAATTAGTTATTATTATATTTCCTTGTTCATAATAATCGTTTATTATCCATGCTAGTGTATTGATTGGAAACTCAAATACATGTGTGGATACACAGACAACACACTGTTCCTAGTCAGCCTCTAGTTGACTAGTTCGTTGATCAAAGATGGTCAAGGTTTCCTGGCCATAGGCAAGTGTTGTCACTTGATAACGGGATCACATCATTGGGAGAATGATGTGATGGACAAGACCCAAACTATAAACGTAGCATATGATCGTGTCAGTTTATTGTTATTGTTTTCTGCATGTCAATGTATCTGTTCCTATGACCATGAGATCATGCAACTCCCCGACACCGGAGGAATACCTTGTGGGTTATCAAACGTCGCAACGTAACTGGGTGACTATAAAGGTCCTCTATAGGTATCTCCAAAGGTGTCTGTTGGGTTGGCATGGATCAAGACTGGGATTTGTCACTCCGTGTGACGGAGAGGTATCTCGGTGCCCACTTGGTAATAAAACATCACAACAAGCCTTGCAAGCAATCTGACTAAGGAGTTAGTTATGGGATCTTGTATTACGGAACGAGTAAAGAGGCTTACCGGCAACGAGATTGAACTAGGTATAGTGATATCGACGATCGAATCTCGGGCAAGTAACATACCGAAGGACAAAGAGAACAATATACGGGATTATATGAATCCTTGACATAGAGGTTCAACCGATATAGATCTTCATAGAATATGTAGGAACCAATATGGACATCCAGGTCCCAATGTTGGTTATTGACCAGAGAGTGTCTCAGGTCATGTCTGCATAGTTCTCGAACCCGCAGGGTCTGCACACTTAAGGTTCGGTGACGTTTCGGTATAGTTGAGTTATATGTGTTGGTGACCGAAGTTTTGATCGGAGTCCCGGATGAGATATCGGACGTCACGAGGAGTTCTGGAATGGTCCGGAAACAAAGATTGATATATAGGAAGTTGGTATTTGGATTCCGGAAGGTTTTCGGGCA
This sequence comes from Hordeum vulgare subsp. vulgare, assembly GCF_904849725.1. Classification (NCBI taxonomy): domain Eukaryota; kingdom Viridiplantae; phylum Streptophyta; class Magnoliopsida; order Poales; family Poaceae; genus Hordeum; species Hordeum vulgare. Next base: position 121,357,204 of record NC_058524.1, on the reverse strand, counting down.
TTGTCGGCAGTGTATCGGGAGAGACAAATGGGTTCCGGGGAGCCACTGGGTGGGCCCACCATGCCCCAAGGGGTCCACATGGGTTTATTGGATGCACAATAAGGTATAATGTGCTGACAAAGTCATCCAAGGAAAGCCATGAGGAAAAAGTGGAAAATCCAAAAGAGGTGGGAAAATGAGGAAGGAGTCCTAATCCAAGTGGGATTGGAGGAGGACTCCTCCCTTCCCCACTTCGGCCGACCCAAGGAGGCCTTCCTTGGCGCGCCAAGGCTGCCTCCCCGTCCTCCTATATATACTAGAGGTTTAGGGCTTTTGAGACACAACTTTGCCACATGCTGCCCTCTCCTCTAGATCGGTTTTCTACGGAGCTCGCGCGGAGCCCTGCAGGAATACATCATTGCCATCACCGGCGCGCCGTCACGCTACCGGAGAACTCATCTACTTCCCCGTCTCTCTTGCTGGATCCAGAAGGCGGAGATCGTCATCGAGTTGTACGTGTGCGGGATGCGGAGGTGTCGTCCGTTCGGCACTTGATCGGGACGGATCACGAGATGGTTCATAGGACGAATCATGGGACGGTTCGTGGGACGGATCGTGAAGACGTACCACTACATCAACCACATTTAATAACGCTTTTGCTTAGCGATCTACAAGGGTATGTTGATCCGATCTCCCTCTCGTAGATGATCATCACCATGATAGGTCTTCATGGGCGTAGGAAATTTTTTGTTTCCCATGCAACGTTCCCCAACAATGGTATCAGAGCTAGGTTCATGCGTAGATGTAATCTTGATTAGAATACAAAAGTTTTTGTGGGCTTTGATGTTCGATTTTGTTCCCTCCTTAGTCTTTTCTCGATTCGGCGGTATTGTTGGATTGAAGCGGTCCGGTCCAACCTTACTCGTACGCTTATGAGAGACCGGTTTCATCTACTAAGATGCAACTTGTTGCATATAGATGACTGGCGGGTGTCTATTTCTTCAACTTTAGTTGAATCGGATTTGATCGAGGCGGTCCTTGGAGAGAGTTTAAATCGCAATTTTCACATCATCGTTGTGGTTTTGCGTAAGTAAGATGCGATCATACTAGATACCCATAGCAGCCACATAAAACATGCAACAACAAATTCGAGGACGTCTAACTTGTTTTTGCAGGGTATGCATGTGATGTGATATGGCCAAAGACATGATGTGATATATTTGATGTATGAGATGACCATGTTGTAATAGTTAAATATCGACTTGCATGTCGATGCTATAACAACCGACAGGAGCCATAGGGTTGTCTTTAAACTAATGTTTGTGTTTGCAGATGCGTTTACTATATTGCTAGGTTGTAGCTTTAGTAGTAATAGCATAGATAGCACGGCAACCTCGATGGCGGCACGATGATGGAGATCATGGTGTGGTGCCGGTGACGATGAAGATCATGCCGGTGCTTTGGTGATGGAGATCAAGAAGCACAAGATCATGGCCATATCATGTCACTTATGAATTGCATGTGATGTTAATCCTTTTTATGCACCTTATTTTGCTTAGAACGACGGTAGCATTATAAGGTGAGCCCTCACTAAAATTTCTAGATAAAATTGTGTTCTCCCCGACTGTGCACCATTGCGACAGTTCGTCGGTTCGAGACACCATGTGATGATCGGGTGTGATAGACTCAACATTCACATACAACTAGTGCAAAACAGTTGCACACGCGGAACACTCAGGTTAAACTTGACGAGACTAGCATGTACAGACATGGCCTCGAAACACAAGAGACCGAAAGGTCGAGCATGAATCATATAGTTGATATGATCAACATGGAGATGTTTGATACGTCCATTTTGCATCATGCTTTTATATTGATATTTATCGCATTATGGGCTGTTATTACACATTATGGTATAATACTTATGCATTTTCTCTCTTATTTTATAAAGTTTACATGAAGAGGGAGAATGCCGGCAGCTGGAATTCTGGGCTGGAAAAGGAGCAAGTTTGACATACCTATTCTGCACAACTCCAAAAGCCGTGAAAATCAGCGAGGAATTATTTTGGAATATATAAAAAATATTGGGCGGATGAAATACTAGAGGGGAGCCACGAGGAGGTCATGAGCCTGCCAGGCGCGCCCCACCCCCCCCCCCCCCCCCCGGCGCGCCTAGGGGGCTCGTGGGCCCCCTGTTACCCCTACGGCTCCCATCTTCTGCTATACACAGGGTTTCGTCCCAGAAAAAATCAAGGAGAGCTTTTGGGAAGAAACGCCGCCGCCACGAGGCGGAACTTGAGCAGAACCAATCTAGAGCTCCGGCAGGGCCGTCCTACCGGGGAAATTTCCCTCCCGGAGGGGGAAATCGTTGCTATCGTCATCACCAACACTCCTCTCATCGGAGGGGACTCATATCCATCAACATATTCATCAGCACCATCTCATCTCCAAACCCTAGTTCATCTCTTGTACTTAATCTCCGTTTGGCGACTCCGATTGGTACTTGTAAGGTTGCCAGTAGTGTTAATTACTCCTTGTAGTTGATGCTAGTTGGATTACTTGGTGGAAGATCATGTGTTCAGATCCTTAATGCTATTCAATACCTCTCTGATCATGAACATAATTATGCTTTGTGAGTAGTTACGTTTGTTCCTGAGGACATGGGATAAGTCTTGCTACAAGTAGTCATGTGAATTTGGTATTGTTTGATATTTTGATGTGTTGTATGTTATCTTTCCTCTAGTGGTGTTATGTGAACGTCGACTACATGACACTTCACTGTTATTTGGGCCTAGAGGAAGGCATTGGGAAGTAATAAGTAGATGATGGGTTGCTAGAGTGACAGAAGCTTAAACCCTAGTTTATGCGTTGCTTCGCAAGGGGCTGATTTGGATCCACCAGTTTAATGCTATGGGTAGACTTTGTATTAATTCTTATTTCGTAGTTGCGGATGCTTGCGAGAGTGTTTAATCATAAGTGGGATTTTTTTCCAAGTAAGGACAGCACCCAAGCATCGGTCCACCCACATATCAAACTATCAAAGTAGCGAACGCGAATCATATGAACATGATGAGAACTAGCTTGATAGAAATTCCCATGTGTCCTCGGGAGCACTTTACCTTATATAAGAGTTCGTCCAGGCTTGTCCCTTGCTACAAAAGGGATTGGGCCATCTTGCTGCACCTTTGTTACTATTGTTACTTGTTACCCATTACAAATTATCTTATCCCGCAACTATCTGTTACCGATAATTTCAGTGCTTGCAGAGAATACCTTGCAGAAAACCACTTGTCATTTCCATCTGCTCCTCATTGGGTTCGACACTCTTACTTATCAAAAGGAATACGATAGATCCCCTATACTTGTGGGTCATCAAAACTCTTTTCTGGCGTCGTTGCCGGGGAGTGAAGGGCCTTTGGTGAGTGGAATTCGTTAAGGAAACATTTATATAGTGTGCTGAAATTTATTGTCACTTGTCACTATGGAAACTAATCCTTTAAGGGGCTTGTTCGGGGTATCTTCACATCGAACGAAGCACAAAGAGTTTCTCCTCAACCTACTGCATCTACTGAAAATATTTATTATGAAATTCCTTCGAGTATGCAAGATAAACTGTTGGCTAATCCTTTTACAGGAGATGGAACATCACATCCCGACTTGCATCTAATCTATGTAGATGAAGTTTGTGGTTTATTTAAGCTTGCAGGTTTGCCCGGGGATGAGGTCAAGAAGAAGGTATTTCCCTTATCTTTGAGGGATAAAGCATTGACATGGTATAGGCTATGTGATGATACTGGATCATGGAACTACAACCGATTGAAATTGGAATTTCATCAAAAGTTTTATCCTATGCATTTGGTACATCGTGATCGGAATTATATCTATAATTTTTGGCCTCGTGATAGAGAAAGTATCGCTCAAGCTTGGGGATGCTGAAGTCAATGTTATATTCATGCCCCAACCATGAGCTCCCTGGAGAAATTATTATTATGAACTTTTATGCTCGGCTTTCTCATGACAATCGCACCATGCTTGACACTTCTTGTACGGGTTCTTTTATGAAGAGAGATATTGATTTCAAATGGGATTTATTTGAAAGAATTAACCGCAACTCTGAATATTGGGAGTTTGATGAAGGTAAGGAGTGAGGTATGAATCTTAAGTTCGATTGCGTTAAATCCTTCGTTGAAACAAATACTTTTCGTGATTTTAGCGCTAAACATGGATTTGACTCTGAGATAGTAGCTTCTTTATGTGAATCATTTTTTGTTCATATTAATCTCCTGGAAGCAGGTATTATTTATCATGTTGCTCATGGTGATTGGGTAAGTCCGGTGCATTGTGTCCCTAAGAAGGGATGTATTACCGTTGTTCCTAATGATAAAGATGAATTGATCCCACAAAGAATTGTTACTGGCTATAGGATGGTAATTGATTTTAGGAAATTAAATAAAGATATTAAGAAAGATCATTACCCTTTACCTTTTATTGATCAAATGCTAGAAAGATTGTCTAAACATACACACTTTTGCTTTCTAGATGGTAATTCTGGTTTCACCCAAATACGTGTTGCACAATCTGATCAGGAGAAAACCACTTTTACTTTCCCTTTCGGTACCTTTGCTTATAGACATATGCCTTTTGGTTTACGTAATGCACCTGCTACCTTTCAAAGATGTATGATGGCTATATTCTCTGACTTTTATGAAAAGATTGTTGAGGTTTTCATGGATGATTTCTCCGTTTACGGATCTTCTTTTGATGATTGCTTGAGCAACCTTGATCGAGTTTTGCACAGATGTAAACATACTAACCTTGTCTTGAATTGGGAGAAGTGCCACTTTATGGTTAATGAAGGCATTGTCTTGGGACATAAAATTTCTGAAATAGGTATTGAAGTCGATAAGGCTAAAGTTGATGCGATCGAGAAAATGTCATGCCCTACAGACATTAAAGGTATAAGAAGTTTCCTTGGTCATGTTGGTTTCTATAGAAGGTTTATGAAAGACTTATCTAAGATTTATAGGCCTCTCACCAATTTCTTGCAAAAAGATATTCCATTTGTTTTTGATGATGATCGTGAAGAAGCATTTGAAATACATAAGAAGGCCTTGATAACTGCACCTATTGTTCAACCACCTGATTGGAACCTACCTTTTGAAATTATGTGTGATGCTAGTGATTATGCTATTGGTGTTGTTCTAGGACAAAGAGTTGATAAGAAATTAAATGTTATTCATTATGCCAGTAAAACTCTAGACAGTGCCCAAAGAAACTATGCTACTACTGAAAAAGAATTATTAGCAGTTGTCTTTGCATGTGATAAGTTCAGATCTTATATTGTTGATTCCAAAGATACTATTCACACTAATCATGCTGCTATTAAATATCTCATGGAAAAGAAAGATGCTAAACCTAGACTTATTAGATGGGTTCTCTTGCTACAAGAATTTGATTTGCATATTGTTGATAGGAAGGGTGCTGAGAACCCCGTAGCAGATAACTTGTCTAGGTTAGAGAATGTTCTTGATGACCCACAACCTATTGATGATAGCTTTCCTGGTGAACAATTGAATGTCATCAATGCTTCACGTAGTACACCATGGTACGTTGATTATGCTAATTATATTGTTGTTAAATATATACCACCTAGTTTCACATACCAACAAAATAAAAAGTTCTTTTATGATTTGAGACATTACTTTTGGGTTGATCCTCACCTTTATAAAGAAGGACTAGATGGTGTTATTAGACGTTGTGTACCTGAGCATGAACAGGGACAGATCCTAAAGAAGTGTCACTCCGAGGCTTACGGAGGACACCATGCGGGAGATAGAACTGCACACAAGGTATTGCAATCCGGTTTTTATTGGCCTACTCTCTTCAAGGATGCTCGTAAGTTTGTCTTGTCTTGTGATGAATGTGAAAGAATAGGTAATATCAGTAAACGTCAGGAAATGCCTATGAATTATTCACTTGTTATTGAACCATTTGATGTTTGGGGTTTTGATTATATGGGACCTTTTCCAAAGTCCAACGGGTACACTCATATTCTAGTTGTTGTTGATTACGTTACTAAGTGGGTAGAAGCTATTCCAACTAGTAGTGATGATCATAACACCTCTATTAAGATGCTTAAAGAAGTCATTTTTCCTAGATTTGGAGTCCCTAGATATTTAATGACTTATGGTGGTTCACATTTTATTCATGGTGCTTTCCGTAGAATGCTTGCTAAGTATGATGTCAACCATAGAATTGCATCTCCTTATCATCCTCAGTCTAGTGGGCAAGTAGAGTTAAGTAATAGAGAAATTAAATTAATTTTGCAAAAGATTGTTAATAGGTCTAGAAAGAATTGGTTTAAGAAACTTGATGATGCACTGTGGTCTTATAGAACTGCTTATAAGAATACCATGGGCATGTCTCCGTATAAAATGGTTTACGGTAAAGCATGTCATTTACCTCTTGAGCTAGAGCATAAGGCTTATTGGGCAATCAAATAGCTCAACTTTGATTTCAAACTTGTTGGTGAGAAGATGTTATTTGATATTAGCTCACTTGATGAATGGAGAACTCGGGCATATGAAAATGCCAAGTTGTTTAAAGAAAAAGTTAAGAGGTGGCATGATAAAAGGATACAAAAACGTGAGTTCAATGTAGGTGATTATGTCTTGCTATACAATTCTCGTTTAAGATTTTTTGCAGGCAAACTTCTCTCTGAATGGGAAGGACCTTACATAGTTGAGGAAGTATATCGTTCCGGTGCCATAAAAATCAACAACGCGGAAGGTAATTTTCCGAGAGTTGTAAATGGGAAAGAATCAAGCATTATATCTCAGTTACTCCTATAAATGTTGAAAGCAATATTATTAATACCATAACTCCGGAGGAGTACATAAGGGATATTTACCAGCTTGTTTCAGACTCCAAAAACGAAGAGGTATGTGATAAGGTAAGTAAACTGATACGTCTCCAACGTATCTATAATTTTTGATGGTTTCATGCTATTATCTTGTCAAACTTTGGATGTTTTGTATGCCTTTTATATATTTTTTGAGACTAACCTATTAACTCAGTGCCAAGTGCCAGTTCCTGTTTTTTCCATGTTTTTTACCCCTTTCAGAGGTGGATTCTAAGCGGAGTACAAACGGAACGAAACTGCCAAAAAGATTTTTTCCGAAACAGAAAATGATCGGGAAGCCTAAGAATCAGGGCAGGGGGCCACTAGGGACCCCACAAGCTCCCTAGCCGCGGCCATGGGGGCCGCGCCTCCCATGCTTGTGGGCTCCCTAGGCCTCCTCTACCCTAGGTCTTTCGCCTGTAAATGCCCTAAAATCCCAGAAAAAATCAAGAGATCATCGAAAGTACTTTTCCGCCGCCGCAAGCTTCTGTCTCCGCAAGATCCCATCTCGGGCACGTTCTGGTGCCCTGTCGGAGGGGGGATTCGGATACGGAGGGCTTCTTCATCAACACCATGACCTCTCCGATGATGCGTGAGTAATTCACCATAGACCTACGGGTCCATAGCTAGTAGCTAGATGGCTTCTTCTCTCTCTTGGATCTTCAATACAAAGTTCTCCATAATATTCATGGAGATCTATCCGATGTAATCTTCTTTTGCGTTGTGTTTGTCGAGATCCGATGAATTGTGGATTTATGATCAGATTATCTATGAATCTTATTTGAGTTTATTCTAATCTCTCTTATGCATGATTTCATATCCTTGTAATTCTCTTCGAGTTGTGGGTTTTGTTTGGCCAACTAGATTTATGATTCTTGCAATAAGAGAAGTGCTTGGTTTTGGGTTCATATCGTGTGGTGACCTCACCCAGTGACAGAAGGGGTAGCGAGGCACGCATCGTGTTGTTGCCATCAAGGGTAAAAAGATGGGGTTTTCATCATTGGTTTGAGATTATCCCTCTACATCATGTCATCTTGCTTAAGGCGTTACTCTGTTCGTCATGAACTCAATACACTAGATGCATGCTGGATAGCAGTCGATGTGTGGAGTAATAGTAGTAGATGCAGAAAGTATCGGTCTACTTGTCTCGGACGTGATGCCTATATGTATGATCATTGCCTTAGATATCGTCATGACTTTGCGCGGTTCTATCAATTGCTCGACATTAATTTGTTTACCCACCGTGATATTTGCTATTTTGAGAGAAGCCTCTAGTGAACACTATGGCCCCCGGGTCTACTCCACACCATATTTTCAGCCTTACACTTTTTCTTCGTTTCACTTTTCGCCTTCAGATCTCACTTTGGAATCAATCTCGAAGGGATTGACAACCCCTTTATAGTGTTGGGTGCAAGCTCTTTGTGTTTGTGCAGGTACTCTGTACTTGACGAGATTCTCCTACTGGATTGATACCTTGGTTCTCAAACCGAGGGAAATACTTATTGCTCCTGTGCTGCATCAACCTTTCCTCTTCAAGGGAAAAACCAACGCAAGCAAGTCTCCGTCAACGTGTCAATTTCTGGCGCTGTTGTTTGAGAAGTAGCAGAAGGATTTCTAGCGCCGTTGCCGGGGAGGATCAAGTCAACAACTCATCCAAGTAAGTGTCGCAAACTCATCTCTTGCATTTACTTTTTTGCCTCTCGATTTCCTCTCCCCCACTTCTGAAAAACAGAAATTTACAAAAAAATATTTGCCTTTTTCGTTCGCCCTTTTCTCTCGCTTGATTTTTGTTCGTCTGTGTGGGATAGTCTACCTATACTCATGGCTAGATCCACCACTTCGAACGATACTCCCGAGAGCGAAGTTCTTAATTTCAAACAAATTGAGGAAGAAAACTTAAAGGACGCTTGGTATAGGATTTGCAATGCTCAGAGTACATCTACTCATAAGCAATCCACTGCCGTCCTGCTTCGCAGTTTTTATGTGGGTGTTTCTCCTTGGAATAGGTATATTCTTGGCACCATCGTAGGTGGAAATTTCTTGGGTAGCCATACCGTTGATTCTTACGGAGCTGTAATAAATTTGGTAGGCTCACCCCCACTCATGGTTAATGGAACCACCTTAACACTTGAACATGTGATGCGTAGGCTGGACGTCATTGAAAATAAAGTTGCTACGATCGAACTCATTGAGAATTTGGATAAAAAGATCCACAATCAAATCACTCAGTACGGATCCAAGGTGGGAATGGTTTTGAAAAATTTAAAGGAGAAGGAACCCACAGTTAACAAAAAACTAGGTCATGGGTCCGCTAGGATTGGCAAACTAGAGGACGTTATAACCAACTTGGGTTCCGCTTTTGCCGCTATGCAGAATACTCCAAACTTTGCCCACAATAAGGTCACCAAGTCTGTTTATGTTCCCAAAAATAGTGGTGAATCATCTAGCAAGAAAGATGAAAACCTTAAGATGATAAGTGATCACGCTACTTATGGTTTGAGCACCAAAGACGACGATACGTGATTCTATCGCCTTATGCCTAGCTAAGGGCGTTAAACAATAGCGCTTGTTGGGAGGCAACCCAATGAATTTATTTATTTTTATTTATGTTTTGTTGCATCCACACCATCATAATTCTGTTATGATTGTGTTTTTTGTGTTTCTTTTTGTGTTTGAGCCAAGCAAAACCTTTATGATTAGTCTTGGTAATGGTTGTTTGATCCTGCTGGAAAAAGACAGAAACTTTTCGCTCACGAGATGATTTTTCATTTTTATTAAGAAATAGATTTTGAGTTGATTCTTTTTGCTGCTAGTTTATATGCCTTTTTCCCAGTCCGTCGTAACTTTTTAGAGTTTTTGAGGTACCAGAAGTATACGAAGTATACAAATTGCTACAAACTGGTCTGTTTTTGACAGATTCTATTTTTGTTGAGTTGGTTGCTTGTTTTGATGAAACTATAGTTAGTATCGGGGGGTACTAACCATGGAAATGTGAGAATACAGTAGCCCAACACCAATATAAATATAGATCAAGATTTCTACAGTACCTAAAGAGGTGGTAGTTTGTTTTCTCGTGCTAATGATATCACGAGTTTCTGTTTAAGTTTTTTGTGAATTTTTCAAGTTTTGGGTGATGTTCTCATGGACAAAGAGATAAGGAGTGGAATGAGCTCAAGCTTGGGGATTCCCAAGGCATCCCAAGCCAAATTCAAGGACACCAAAAATCCTAAGCTTGGGGATGCCCCGGGAAAGCATCCCCTCTTTCGTCTGCAATCCATCGGTAACGTTACTTGGAGCTATATTTTTATTCACCACACGATATGTGTTTTGCTTGGAGCGTCTTGTATCTTAGGAGTCTTTTCTTTTTGTTGTGTCACAATAATCCTTGTTGCACACCTTTAGAGAGAGACATGCACTCATCGTAATTTTGCTAGAATGCTCATTGTGCTTCACTTATATCTTTTGAGCTAGATAGTTTTGCTCTATTTGCTTCACTTAGATCTTTTAGAGCACGGCGGTGCGTGACTTGGTAGTTGGCTCATGCTTTGAAAGTAGTCCCAAAGGTGATAGGTACCCAAAGAGGATACAAAAACCTCCATCTTCATGTGCATTGAGTAGAAAGAGAAGTGTTGATTCCTCTCAATTAGTTTTGAGACGTGGATTTGGTAATACTAAGAGTTATGTTAGTAGGGTGTTGTGAATCTAGAAATACTTGTGTTGAAGTTAGTGATTCCCGTAGCATGCACATATGGTGAATCGCTATGTTAGGAATTCGAAGCATAATTGATCTATTGATTGTCATCCTTTGTGTTGAGGTCGGGATCGCGCGATGGTTAACACCTACCAACCCTTCCCCTAGGAGTATGCGTTTAGCATTTTGTTTCGATTAATAATAAAAACTTTCGCAACAAGTATGTGAGTTCTTCATGACTAATTTGAGTCCATGGTATATATTCACTTTCACCTTCCACCATTGCTAGCCTCTCCAGTGCCGCGCAATTCTCGCCGGTGCACAAACCCACCATATGCGTTCCTCAAAACAGCCACCATACCTACCTACTATGGCATTTTCATAGCCATTCCAAGATATATTGCCATGCAACTCCCGCCGTTGCATCTCATGACTTGTGCCGTCACTCTCATATTGCCATTGCATGATCGTAAGATAGCTAGCGAGATGTTTCAACATCATACGTCAAGCTAGATCGTTGCACATCCCGGTACACTGCCGGAGGCATTTCCTATAGAGTCATTTCTAAGCTTTGAGTTGTGAGTAAATAAAAGTGTGATGATCATCATTATTAGATAATTGTCCCATGTGATAAAAAAAAGGAGGCCAAAGAGCCCAAATAAAAAATAAAAAAAGAGAAAAAAAGAGGCCCAAGAGCCCAAATAAAAAAAGAGAGAAAAAGAGAGAAGGGACAATGCTACTATCTTTTTCCACACTTGTGCTTCATAATAGCACCATGTTCTTCATGATTGAGAGCCTCTTGTTTCGTCACCACCATATGCTAGTGGGAATCTTCATTATATAACTTGGCCTGTATATTCTAATGATGGGCTTCCTCAAAATTGCCCTAGGTCTTCGTGAGCAAGCAAGTTGGATGCACACCCACTAGTTCTCCTTTTGAGCTTTCACATACTTATAGCTCTAGTGCATCCTTTGTATGGCAATCCCTACTCATTCACATTGATATCTATTAATGGGCATCTCCATAGTCTTTTGATATGCCGAGTCAATGTGACCATCTCCTCCTTTTTTGTCTCACAACCACCACCACACTCTATTCCACTTATAGTGCTATATCCATGGCTCACGCTCATCTATTGCGTGATAGTTATAAAAAGTTTGAGAAAGTAAGAGTGCGAAAACAATTACTTGGCCAATACCGAGGTTGTGCATGATTTACATTAGTTGTGTGAGGATGATGGAGCATAGCCAGACTCGATGATTTTGTAGGGATAACTTTCTTTGGCCTTGTTATTTCGAAAGTTCATGATTACCTTGCTAGTTTGCTTGAAGTATTATTGTTTTCATGTCAATAGCAAACTATTGTTTTGAATCTTACGGATCTGGACATTCATGTCACATGAAAGAAGTTGCAAAGGAAAACTATGCTAGGTAGCATTCCACATCAAAAATTCATTCTTTATCACTTCCCTACTCGAGGACGAGCAGGAGCTAAGCTTGGGGATGCTTGATACGTCTCCAACGTATCTATAATTTTTTATGGTTTCATGCTATTATCTTGTCAAACTTTGGATGTTTTGTATGCCTTTTTTATCTTTTTTGAGACTAACCTATTAACTCAGTGCCAAGTGCTAGTTCCTGTTTTTTCCATGTTTTTGACCCCTTTCAGAGGAGGATTTTAAAAGGAGTCCAAACGGAACGAAACTACCAAAAAGAATTTTTCCAAAATAGAAAAAGATTGGGAAGCCTGAGAATCAGGGCAGGAGGGCACCAGGGACCCCACAAGCCCCCTAGCCGCGACCAGGGTGGCGCGCCTCCCAGGCTTGTGGGCTCCCTGGGCCTCCTCTGCCCTAGGTCTTTCGCCTATAAATTCCCTAAAATCCTAGAAAAAATCAGGAGATCATCGAAAGTACTTTTCCACCACCGCAAGCTTCTGTCTCCGTAAGATCCCATCTGGGGCACGTTCTGGTGCCCTGTCGGAGGGGGGGATTCGGATACGGAGGGATTCTTCATCAACACCATGACCTCTCTGATGATGCATGAGTAGTTCACCATAGACCTACGGTCCATAGCTAGTAGCTAGATGGCTTCTTATCTCTCTTGGATCTTCAATACAAAGTTCTCCATGATCTTCTTGGAGATCTATCCGATGTAATCTTCTTTTGCGGTGTGTTTGTCGAGATCCGATGAATTGTGGATTTATGATCAGATTATCTATGAATCTTATTTGAGTTTCTTCTGATCTCTCTTATGCATGATTTCATATCCTTGTAATTCTCTTCGAGTTGTGGGTTTTGTTTGGCCAACTAGATCTATGATTCTTGCAATGGGAGAAGTGCTTGGTTTTGGGTTCATACCATGCGGTGACCTCACCCAGTGACAGAAGGGGTAGCGAGGCATGCATCGTCTTGTTGCCATCAAGGGTAAAAAGATGGGGTTTTCATCATTGGTTTGAGATTATCCCTCTACATCATGTCATCTTGCTTAAGGCGTTACTCTGTTCGTCATGAACTCAATACACTAGATGCATGCTGGATAGCGGTCGATGTGTGGAGTAATAGTAGTAGATGCAGAAAGTATCGGTCTACTTGTCTCGGACGTGATGCATATATGTATGATCATTGCCTTAGATATCGTCATGACTTTGCGTGGTTCTATCAATTGCTCGACAATAATTGTTTACCCACCATGATATTTGCTATTTTGAGAGAAGCCTCTAGTGAACACTATGGCCCCCGGGTCTACTCCACACCATATTTTCAGCCTTACACTTTTTCTTCGTTTCACTTTCCGCCTTCAGATCTCACTTTGCAATCAATCTTGAAGGGATTGACAACCCCTTTATAGCGTTGGGTGCAAGCTCTTTGTGTTTGTGCAGGTACTCTGGACTTGCCGAGATTCTCCTACTGGATTGATACCTTGGTTCTCAAACTGAGGGAAATACTTACTGCTCATGTGCTGCATCACCCTTTCCTCTTCAAGGAAAAAACCAACGCAAGCAAGTCTCCGTCAACGTGTCAATTTCTGGCGCTGTTGTTTGAGAAGTAGCATAAACCGACTCCAAAACTTTTCCAATAGCATTTCTTCTCTGTTTTGGAATATTTAGAAAAATAGAAAAAATTATAGTCCGGAAAGCGCACGAGGAGGTGACAAGCCTGCCAGGCGCGCCTAGGGAGCTCGTGAGCACCTCGTGTGTCTCCCGGACTCCGTTTTCTTGTGGAATACTCCTTATGGTCGGTAAAAATTCATTATATAATCTCCCAAAAGGTCTGACCCTCGTATCACGCAAATATCCTTTGTTTTCGTTTCAAGCTGTTGTGCTGACAGATCCAGATCGCTATGGCGTCCCCAAAAGTTCCGAAGGACAAGTTCTTCGAGAAGGTCATCAATCCCTACCTCGCAGAGGTGCTCCAACACCCTCAATCTATCGAGATGCATGAGGGGGTGCTCACGTTAGTGATGTTGAGGGGCCCAAGAGGGCTGGAAGCGTAGAGGCGAGGCTCGAAGCAATGGAGCAGCAAGTATTCAAGTTCCAAGGGATGGTGGAACGTGGACTCAATGCCAACCACATCATGATCACGGAGTTCACCAACAAGCACAAGATCGATGCCAAGGACATCGGGGAGCACCTCTTCAAGCTCTATGACAGAATCGATCATCTCCAAGCCCAGATCTACGACCAGCAGAACCAAAACTGTGAGTATGAGTATAGATTTAAAGCAATGCGGTTGGCTGCAAATTTGAGGATTCCGGAGACTCGATCATCTTTCCATGATGGAGAACCTATGCCTTGGAAGATGGAGAATCAACCCCAGACTCCAACAACTCCACCACCATCACCTCTGTAGGAAGATAATTAAACACATGGGTATGGGCACTCCCCTTGGCTTGTGCCAAGCTTGGGGGAGTTGCCCCGGTATCGTATCACTATCACATCTTTTGCCTTTACCTTTATCTTAGTTCGATCCTTTTTGGTAATATCTTTATCTAGTAGAATAAAGTTCTTAGTATGATCTAGGCTTGAGTTTTGCTTTGTGTTACCCCCAATGTAATCGAGTTCGTGAGTTATATAATAAAGAATGTTTTAGTTAAGGGCTTTGCTTCATGCCATGATCTAAAGAAAAGAATAATAATAGAACAAAAGCATGAAAGATCATATGATGATCCTATGGGAAGTGGTGGCCTCACATATAAAAAGAATGTTGATTGAAACTTGTTGTGGGTGGACAAACGTAGACCTTGGTCGTTGTTGCAATTAATAGGAAGTAATAAAGAAAGAGAGGTTCACATATAAATATATCATCTTTGACACCGTCTATGATTGTGAACACTCATTAAACTATTACATGCTAAGAAGTAGATGTTGGACAAGGAAGGCAACATAATGAATTATGTTTGCTTGGTTCCGAACAATGTTATATGACTAGAGATCCCTTAGCATGTGACGCTTGCTTCCACCTCATATCAGCCAAAACTTCCGCACTAAGTAGAGGTACTACTTGTGCATCCATAAACCCTCAACCCAGTTTTGCCATGAGAGTCCACCATAACTACCTATGGATTGAATAAGATCCCTCAAGTAAGTTGCCACCGGTGCAAGCAATAAAAATTGCTCCCTAAATATGTATGATCTATTTGTGTGTGGAAAATAAGCTTTGTACGAACCTGTGATGAGGAAGACATAAAAGCGACAGACTGCATAATAAAGTTCTTTAACACAGGAGGCAATATAAAGTGACGTTACTTCACACTAAGAGATCACACATCCAAACCTCAAAAGCGCATGACAACCTCTGCTTCCCTGTGCGAAGGGCCTATCTTGTACCTTTACTTTTTATCTTTAAAAGAGTCATGGTGATCGACACCAATTCCTTATAACGCCATTATCTTGGCAAGCGTCATGTGCTAGGGAAAGATCTATATTCATATATCAACTTGGAAGTAAGTAATCATGAATTATTATTGTTGACATTACCCTTGAGGTAAATAGTTGGGAGGCGAAACTATAAGCCCCTATCTTTCTCTGTGTCCAACTGAAACTTTGATCTCATGAGTACCGCGTGAGTTTTAGCAATTGTAGAAGACTAAAAGATGATTGAGTATGTGGATTTTCTCTACAAGCTCTTATTTGACTCTTTCCAATGTTATGATAAATTGCAATTGCTTCAATGACTAAAGACTATTGGTTTTTAATTCTCAATAAGGTTCTTGATCCATACTTTACATTGTGAAGGAATTGTCACTTTAGCATAAGAGATTATATGACGATATTGTTGTTCTAAATATGACCAAGATGCCTGCATGTCTGTATTTTATTTTATCGACACCTCTATCTCTAAACATGTGGGCATATTAATTGATCTCGGCTTTCGCTTGAGGACAAGCGAGGTCTAAGCTTGGGGGAGTTGATACGTCCATTTTGCATCATGCTTTTATATTGATATTTATCGCATTATGGGTTGTTATTACACATTATGGTACAATACGTATGCCTTTTCTCTCTTATTTTATAAGGTTTACATGAAGAGGGAGAATGCCGGCAACTGGAATTCTGGGCTGGAAAAGGAGCAAGTTTGAGATACCTATTCTGCACAACTCCAAAAGCCATGAAAATCAGCCAGGAATTACTTTGGAATATATAAAAAATACTAGAGGGGAGCCACCGGGAGGTCACGAGCCTGCCAGGCGCGCCCCACCCCCCTGGGCGAGCCTAGGGGGCTCGTGGGCCTCCCGTTACCCCTCCGTCTCCCATCTTCTGCTATATAGAGGGTTTCGTCCCAGAAAAAATTAAGGGAGAGCTTTCGGGGTGAAACGCCGCCGCCACGAGGCGGAACTTGAGCAGAACCAATCTAGAGCTCCGGCAGGGCCGTTCTGCCGGAGAAACTTCCCTCCCGAAGGGGGAAATTGTCGCCATCGTCATCACCAACACTCCTCTCATCGGACAGGACTCATCTCCATCAACATCTTCATCAGCACCATCTCATCTCCAAACCCTAGTTCATCTCTTGTACCCAATCTCCGTCTCGCGACTCCGATTGGTACTTGTAAGGTTGCCAGTAGTGTTAATTACTCCTTGTAGTTGATTCTAGTTCGATTACTTGGTGGAAGATCATATGTTCAGATCCTTAATGCTATTCAATACCTCTCTGATCATGAACATAATTATGCTTTGTGAGTATTTACGTTTGTTCCTGAGGACATGGGATAAGTCTTGCTATAAGTAGTCATGTGAATTGGGTATTCGTTCGATATTTTGATGCGTTGTATGTTGTCTTTCCTCTAGTGGTGTTATGTGAACGTCGACTACATGACACTTCACCATTATTTGGGCCTAGAGGAAGGAATTGGGAAGTAATAAGTAGATGATGGGTTGCTAGAGTGACAAAAGCTTAAACCCTAGTTTATGTGTTGCTTCGCAAGGGGCTGATTTGGATCCACCAGTTTAATGCTATGGTTAGACTTTGTCTTAATTCTTCTTTCGTAGTTGCGGATACTTGCGAGAGGGGTTAATCATAAGTGGGATGTTTGTCCAAGTAAGGACAGCACCCAAGCACCGGTCCGCCCACATATCAAACTATCAAAGTAGCGAACGCGAATCATATGAACATGATGAAAACTAGCTTGACAGAAATTCCCATGTGTCCTCGGGACCGCTTTACCTTATATAAGAGTCCGTCTACGCTTGTCCCTTGCTACAAAAGGGATTGGGCCATCTTGCTTCACCTTTGTTACTATTGTTACTTGTTACCCGTTATGAATTATCTTATCCCGCAACTATTTGTTACCAATAATTTCAGTGCTTGAAGAGAATACCTTGCTGAAAACCACTTGTCATTTCCTTGTGCTCCTTGTTGGGTTCGACACTCTTACTTATTGAAAGGACTACGATAGATCCCCTATACTTGTGTGTCATCAATGTTCACCACTGAAACTATTCTCAACTCACGTGATGATCGGACTTGAGTTAGTGGATTTGGATCATGCGCCACTCGAATGACTAGAGGGATGTCTATTTGAGTGGGAGTTCTTAAGTAATATGATTAATTGAACTAATTATCATGAACACAGTCAAAAGGTCTTTGCAAATTATGTTGTAGCTTGTGTTCTAGCTCTACTGTTTTTATATGTTCCTAGAGAAATTTTTATTGAAAGATGATAGTAGCAATTTTTCGGACTGAATCCGTAAACTGAGGATTGTCCTCATTGCTGCACACAAGGCTTATGTCCTTAATGCACCACTCGGTGTGCTGCACCTCGAGTGTCATCTGTGGATTTTGTGAACATCTGACATACACGTTTTTTATGACTACGTGATAGTTCAGTGTGTAATACTTAACGGCTTAGAATTGAGGCGCTGAAAACGTTTTTTAAACGTCACGAAACATATGAGATGTTCTAAAAGATGAAATTGGGATTTCATGCTCGTGCCCTTGTTGAAAGGTATGAGACCTCCGACAAGATTCTTTGTCTACAAAGTAAAAGGAGAAAAGCTCAATCGTTGATCATGTGCTCAGATTGTCTAAGTGCAACAGTCGCTTGAATCAAGTGGGAGTTGATCTTCCAGATGAGATAGTGATGGTTCTCCAAAGTCACTGCCACCAAGCTGCTAGAGCTTCGTGATGAAATATAACATATCAAGGATAGATATGATGATCCTTCAGCGATTCACATTGTTTGACACTGCGAAAGTAGAAATCAAGTAGGAGCATCAATTGTTGATGGTTAGTAAAACCACTAGTTTCAAGAAGGGCAAGGGCTAGAAGGGATACCTCATGAAACGACAAACCAGTTGCTGCTCTAATGAAGAAAACCAAGGTTGAACCCAAACCCGAGACTAAGTGCTTTTGTTATGAGGGAAACGGTCACTGAGGCGGAACTACCCTAGATACTTGGTAGATGAGAAGGTTGGCAAAGTCGACTAAAAGTATATTGGATATACCTGATATTGATGTGTACCTTACTAGTATTCCTAGTAGCACCAGGGTATTAGATATAGCGGTTCAGTTGCTAAGTGTTAGTAACTCGAAGTTATAGCTATGGATTAAAAGGATACTAGCAAGGGTGAGGTGATGATGTGTGTTGGAAGTAATTCTAATGTTGATGTGATCAAACATCGCACGCTCCCTCTACCATCAGGATTGGTGTTAAACCTAAATAATTGTTATTTGGTGTTTGCGTTGAGCATGAACATGATTGGATCATGCTTATTGCAATACGATTATTCATTTGAAGAGAATAATGGTTATTCTATTTGCTTGAATAATTACCTTCAATGGTTTATTGAATACCGATCGTATTGATACACATGTTCATAATATTGATGCCAAAAGATACAAAGTAGTAATGATAGTACCACTTACTTGTGGCACTGCCGCTCGAGTCATGTCAGTAAAAAAATGCATGAAGAAGCTCCATAGTGATGGATCTTTGTACTCACTCATTTTTGAAACGTCTGAAACATGCAAACCCTACCTATTGGTATTAACGCATGAAGAAACTCCATACAGATGGATCGTTTGGACTCACTTGATTTTAAATCACTTGAGGCATGCAAAACATACCACATGGGCAAGATGACTGAAGGCCTCGTTTTCCAGTGAGATGGAACAAGAAAGTAACTTGTTGGAAGTAATACATTTTTATGTGTGCAGTCCAATGAGTGCCGAGGCATGAAGTGGATATCGTTATGTTCTTACTTCACTGATGATTTGAGTAGATACAGGAGTATTTACTTGATGAATCACAAGTCTCAAATATTGAAAAGTTCAAATCTATTTCAGAGTGAAGATCGTCGTGACAAGAGGATAAACTGTCTACGATATGATCATAGAGATGAATATATGAGTTGCGAGTTTTGGTACACAGTTAAGACAAATGTGGAAATTGTTTCGCAATTCATGCCACCTAGGACACCATAGTGTGATGGTGTGTCCGAATGCCATAGCCGTGCCCTATTTGATATGGTGCATACTATGGTGTTTCTTATCGAATTACCACTATCGTTTATGGTTTATGCATTAGAGACAACCGCATTCACTTTAAATAGGGCACCGCGTATTTCTGTTGAGATTACATAGTATGAACTATGGTTTGGAGAAACCTGAGGTGTCGTTTCTTGAAAGTTTGGGTCTATGGCGCTTATGTGAAAAAGTTTTAATCTGATAAGCTTGAACCCAAAGCGGATAAATGCATCTTCATAGGATATCCAAAACAGTTGGGTACATCTCCTATCTCAGATTCGGAAGCAAAGTGTTTGTTTCTAGAAACGGGTCCTTTCTCGAGGAAAGGTTTCTCTCCAAAGAACTGAGTGGGAGGGTGGTGGAAATTGATGAGGTTATTGAACCGCCACTTCAACCAGTGTGTAGCAGGGCGCAGGAAGTTGTTCCTGTGGGGCCTACACCAATTGAAATGGAAACTAATGATGGTGATCATTAAGCTTTGGATCAAGTTACTACAAACTTCGTTGGCTACAAGGTCGCGTACTAGTACAGAGTGGTACGGTAACCCTGTCTTGGAAGTCATGTTGTTGAACAACAATGAACCTACGAGCTATGGAGAAGCGATGGTGGGCCCGGATTCCGGCAAATGGCTAGAGGCCATGAAATCCGAGAGAGGATCCATGTATGAAAACAAAGTGTAAACTTTGGAAGAACTACTTGATGGTCATAGGACTATTAAGTAAAGATGGATCTTTAAAAGGAAGACAAGCGATGATGGTGAAAAGTCACCATTAAGAAAAGCTCGACTTACCGCAAAGATGTTTCCGACAAGTTCAAAGACTTAACTATGATGAGACTTTCTCATTCGTAGCGATGCTAAAAGTATGTTGGAATTATGTTAATGGTTGCTGCATTGTTTATAAAATATTGCACATAGGATGTCAAAACATTGTTTCCTCGACGGTTTCCTTGGGGAAAGGTTGTATATGTGATACAACCAAAACGTTTTGTTGATCCTAAGGATGCTAACAAGTATGCAAGCTCTAGCGATCCTTCTATGGACTGGTGCAAGAATCTTGGAGTTGGAATATACGCTTGGATGAGATGATCAAAGCTTTTGGGTTTATACAAGGTTTATGAGAAACTTGTATTTCCAAAGAAGTGAGTGGGAGCACTATAGAATTTCGGATAAGTATATGTGGTTGACATATTGTTGATTGGAAGTAATGTATAATTTCTGTAAAGCATAAAGGGTTGTTTGAAAGGAGTTTTTCAAAGGAAGACCTGGATAGAGCTACTTGAACATTGAGGTGTTGGTTATGGGTTGCATGGGAAACAAAAAGTTCCTACGCACACGAAAACCTATCATGGTGATGCCCATCTACAAGTGGAGATTTGCATCTACGTACCCTTGTAGATCGCACAGCCGGAAGCATTAAGAAACGCGGTTGATGTAGTGGAACGTCTTCACGTCCCTCGAACCGTCCCATGAACCGTCGCGCGATCCATCCCACGACCCGTTCTGATCTAGCGCCGAACGGACGACACCTCCGCGTTCAGCACACGTACAGCTCGACGATGATCTCGGCCTTCTTGATCCATCAAGCAAGACGGAGAAGTAGATGAGTTCTCTGGTAGCGTGACGACGCTCAGGTGGTGGTGATGATCTACTCCTGCAGGGCTCCGCCCGAGCTCCGCAGAAATCTGATCTAGAGGTGAAATTGTGTTGTTTAGGCTAGAGTTGCACGTGGCAAAGTTGTCTCAAATCAGCCCTAAACCACCAATATATATAGGAGGGAGGGGGAGGGCTAGCCTTGAGGCACAAGGCCTCAAGGTGCGCTGGACAAGGGAGGAGGAGGACTCCTCCTCCAATTCGGTTTGGGAAGGAGGAGTCCTCCTCTTCCTTCCCACCTCCCTCTTTCCCTTTTCTTTTTATTTTCTTTTTGGTATTTTCTTATGTGGTGCCATGGGCCCCTTGGGATGACTCCACCAGCCCACTAAGGACTTGTGGCGTCACCCTAGTGCCTTGGGCTCACTCCCGGGTGGGTGGGCAACTCCCGGTGAACTCCCGGAACCCATTCGTCACTCCCGGTACACTGCCGAAATTGCCCAAAACTTTCCGGTGACCAAATGAAACCATCCTATATATCAATCTTCGTTTACGGACCATTCCGGAAACCCTCGTGACGTCCATGATCTCATGCGAGACTCCGAAAAACATTCGATAACCACACATATAACTCAACTATACTAAAACATCATCAAACCTTAAGTGTGCACACCCTGCGGGTTCGAGAACTATGTAGACATGCCCCGAGGCACTCCTCGGTCAATATCCAATAGCGGGACCTGGATGCCCACACTGGATCCTACATATTCTCCGAAGATCTTATCGGTCATTATCAAGTAGCTGGACCTGGATGCCCATACTGGATGAGGTTGAAGCGTCGTTTGATGTGTTTGGTCTTCTTGTGAAACCTTGGTTCCTTTGCTAAGGCAATGGCACCAGTTTTGTCACATAACAGAGTTATTGGATTTAGTGCGCTTGGCACAACTCCAAGATCTGTCATGAACTGCTTCATCCAGACACCCTCCTTTAATGCCTCTGAGGCAGCCATGTACTCCGCTTCACATGTAGAATCTGCTACGACGCTTTGCTTGGAACTGCACCAGCTTACCGCACCCCCGTTAATAATAAATATGTATCTGTTTGCGACTTAGAGTCATCCGGATCGGTGTCGAAGCTTGTGTCGACGTAATATTTTACGACGAGCTCTTTGTCACCTCCATAAACGAGAAACATTTCCTTAGTCCTTTTCAGGTACTTCAGAATATTCTTGACCGCTGTCCAGTGATCCACTCCTGGATTACTCTGAAACCTGCCTGCCATACTTATGTCCAAGCTGACGTCTTGTCTAGTGCACAGCATTGCATACATGATAGAACCTATGGCTGAAGCATAGGGGACAGAACTCATTTGTTCTCTATCTTCCGCAGTTGTTGGGCACTGAGTCTTACTCAATTTTATACCTTGTAACACTGGCAAGAACCCTTTCTTGGACTGGTCCATTTTGAACTTCTTCAAAACTTTATCAAGGTATGTGCTTTGTGAAAGTCCTATCAGGCATCTCAATCTATCCCTATAGATCTTAATGCCTAGAATGTAAGCAGCTTCTCCTAGGTCCTTCATAGAGAAACTTTTATTCAAGTAATCCTTTATGCTCTCCAAATACTCCACGTTGTCTCCAATCAGCAATATGTCATCCAAAAATAATATTAGAAACACCACAGAGCTCCCACTCACTTTCTTGTAAATACAAGATTCTCCAACCACTTGTATAAATCCAAATGCTTTGATCACCTCATCAAAGCGTTTATTCCAACTCCGAGATGCTTGCACCATTCCATAAATGGATCGCTGGAGCTTGCACACTTTGTTAGCATTCTTTGGATCGACAAAACCTTCGGGTTGCATCATATACAACTCTTCCTTAAGAAAACCGTTAAGGAACGCCGTTTTGACATCCATGTGCCATATTTCATAATCGAAAAATGCAGCTATTGCTAACATGATTCGAACGGGCTTAAGCATCGCTACTGGTGAGAACGTCTCATCGTAGTCAACTCCTTGAACTTGTGAAAAACCCTTTGCCACAAGTCAAGCTTTATAAACGGTCACATTACCGTATGCGTCCATCTTCTTCTTAAAGATCCATTTGTTGTGAATAGCCTTGCGGCCTTCAGGTAGTACTTCCAAAGTCCACACTTTGTTCTCGTACATGGATCCTATCTTGGACTTCATGGCCTCCAGCCATTTTTTGGAATCCGGGCCCACCATTGCTTCTTCATAATTCGCACGTTCATTGTTGTCTAACAACATAATTGATAAGACAGGATTACCGTACCACTCAGGAGTAGTACGTGATCTTGTCGACCTGCGAGGTACGATAGGAACTTGATCCGAAGTTTCGTGATCATCATCATCAACTTCCTCCTCAACCGGCGTCGCAACGACAGGGGTTTCCCCTTGCCCTGCGCCACCATCCAGAGGGATCAGAAGTTCGACAACCTCATCAAGTTCTATCTTCCTCCCACTCAATTCTTTCGAGAGAAACTCCTTCTCAAGAAAAGCTCTATTTTTAGCAACAAACACTTTGCCCTCGGATTTGAGATAGAAGGTGTACCCAAGTGTATCCTTTGGGTAACCTATGAAGACGCACTTTTCCGCTTTGGGTTCGATCTTTTCAGGCTGAAGCTTTTTGACATAAGCATCACATCCCCAAACTTTAAGAAACGACGACTTTGGTATTTTGCCATACCACAGTTCGTATGGTGTCGTCTCAATGGATTTTGATGGTGCCCTATTTAAAGTGAATGCAGTTGTCTCTAATGCATAACCCCAAAACGATAACGGCAAATTGGTAAGAGACATCATAGATCGCACCATCTCTAATAAAGTACGATTACGATGTTCGGACACACCATTACGCTGTGGTGTTCCAGGCGGTGTCAATGTGAAACAATTCCACATTGTCTTAAGTGAGCACCAAACTCAAAAATCAGATATTCACCCGCACGATCAGACCGTAGGAACTTGATCTTCTTGTTACGATGATTTTCAACTTCACTCTGAAATTGCTTGAACTTCTCAAACGTTTCAGACTTGTGCTTCATCAAGTAGATATAACCATATCTACTCAAATAATAAGTGAAGGTGAGAAAATAACGATATCCATCGCGCACCTCCACACTCATCGAACCGCACACATCGATATGTATGATTTCCAACAAGTCACTTGCACGCTCCGTTTTTCCGGAGAACGGAGTCTTAGGGTGTGTTTGGTTGGAGGGATAGACTAGGGTGGTTGTGGGTATCCCCAACCAGGTGGTTGGGGATAGCCCTTTTTTTGTTTGGTTGTAAGGGTAGGGTTATCCTTTTTTTGTTTGGTTGGGAGGATGGATCCTCCCGCGCCGGCCGCCGGCCACCTCCCGCGCCCTACCCCGCCGGCCACCTCCCGCGCCGGCCGCGCCGGCCGCCCAGAGATGTTGCCACCGCCCGCCCATTTATGGCGGTTGGCCACATCCCTTTTTTTGAGAATATGACCAGCATCTGGTTGACTCTGTCCCTCCTCGCCCCAGATCCAAACACATGGCAACCACAGAAAAAAAAAAGTGGTTATCCCTGTCCCTGGGAAGATATCCCTCCAACAAAACACACCCTTAGTCATCTTGCCCATGAGGCATGGTTCGCACGTGTCAAGTGAATCAAAGTCAAGTGACTCTAAAAGTCCATCGAAATGGAGTTTCTTCATGTGCTTTACACCAATATGACCTAAGCGGCAGTGCCACAAAAACATGGCGCTGTCATTGTTAACTCTAACTCTTTTGGTCTCAGTGTTATGTATATGTGTATCATCGCTATCAAGATTCAATATGAACAATCCTCTCACATTGGATGCATGACCATAAAAGATATTACTCATAGAAATAGAACAACCATTATTCTCTGACTTAAACAAGTAACCGTCTCGCAATAAACAAGATCCAGATATAATGTTCATGCTTAACACACGCACTAAATAACAATTATTTAAGTTCATAACTAATCCTGATGGTAACTGAAGTGAAACTGTGCCGACGGCGATTGCATCAACCTTGGAACCATTTCCCACGTGCATCGTCACTTCATCTTTCACCAGCCTTCGTTTATTTCGCAGTTCCTGTTTCGAGTTGCAAATATGAGCAACAGAACCGGTATCGAATACCCAGGCACTACTGCGAGAGTTGGTTAAGTACACATCAATAACATGTATATTGAATATACCTGATTTTTCCTTGGCCGCCTTCTTATCAGCCAGATACTTGGGGCAGTTGCGCTTCAAGTGACCCAGTCCCTTGCAATAATAACACTCTGTTTCAGGCTTAGGTCCAGCCTTGGGTTTCTTCGTTGGATTGGCAATAGGTTTGCCGCTCTTCTTGGAGTTACCCTTCTTGCCTTTGTCATTTCTCTTGAAACTAGTGGTCTTATTCACCATCAACACTTGATGCTCTTTACGGAGTTCTGACTCTGCAACTTTCAGCATCGTGAATAACTCGCCGGGTGACTTGTTCATCCCTTGCATGCTATAGTTCAACACAAAGCTCTTCTAGCTTGGTGGCAGTGATTGAAGAATTCTGTCAGTGATAGCCTCTTGCGGGAGTTCAATCCCCAACTCAGCTAGACGGTTTGAGTACCCAGACATTTTGGGCACATGTTCACTGACAGACGAATTCTCCTCCATCTTGCAAGCATAGAATTTATCGGAGGTCTCATACCACTTGATCCGGGCGTTTGATACGTCTCCAACGTATCTACTTTTCCAAACTCTTTTGCCCTTGTTTTGGACTATAATTTGCATGATTTGATTGGAACTAACTGGACTAACGCTGTTTTCAACAGAATTGCCTTGGTGTTATTTTTGTGCAGAAATCACAGTTCTCCAAACGTCCTGAAAATTTACGGGGAGCAGTTTAGGAAAATATCAAAAATACCTGCTCCAAGTTCCACCTCTGGGGGTGGGCCAGTGGGCCACAAGCCCCTGCTCCGCCACCACCCCCTGGTGGCGGTGGGCAGGCTTGTGGGGCCCACAGGCACCTGCCGCCCCCAACTCCAGCTCTATAAGTTGTCTTTCATCCCAGAAAAAATAAAAAGAGAAGTTTTTGTCGCGTTTTCGATACGGAGGCGCCGCCACCTCCTGTTCTTCATCTAGAGGGCAGATTTGGAGTCCGTCTTGGGCTCCGGAGAGGGGAAATCGTCACCATCGTCATCATCAACCTTCTTCCCTCTCCAATTCCATGAAGCTCTTCGTCGTTCGTGAGTAATCTATTCGTAGGCTCGCTCGGCGGTGATGAGTAGGATGAGATCTATCATGTAATCGAGTTAGTTTTGATGGGGATTGATCCCTAGTATCCACTATGTTCTGAGATTTGATGTTGCTACTACTTTGCCATGCTTAATGCTTGTCACTAGGGCCCGAGCGCCATGATTTCAGATCTGAAATTATTATGTTGTCACCAATATATGTGTGTTTTAGATCCGATCTTGCAAGTTGTAGTTACCTACTATGTGTTATGATCCGGCAACCCCGGAGTGACAATAACCGGAACCACTCCCGGTGATGATCATAGTTTGAGGAGTTCATGTGTTCACCAAGTGCTAATGCGTTGGTCCGGTTCTTTATTAAAAGGAGAACCTTAATATCCCGTAGTTTCCTTTTGGACCCCGCTGCCACGGGAGGGATGGACAATAGATGTCATGCAAGTTCTTTTCCCTAAGCACGTATGACGACACACGGAATGCATGCCTACATCACATTGACGAACGGGAGCTAGCCACATATCTCTCCAAGTTATAGTTGTTGCATGATGAGTATCGTCCAAACAAATCACCGACCCAATGCCTACGAGTTTGTCCTACTGTTGCTACTGCCGTTACTTGTCTTGCTCTGCTGCTACTACTGTTGCTACTGTTGTTACTTGACTTGCTCTGGTGCTGCTACTACTGTTGCTACTGATGTTACTTGCTTTCCTCTGCTGCTACTGTTGGTACTACTGTCGCTTGCTATTGTTGCTACTTGCTACTGCTGTCACCACTGTTGTTCCTTGCCACTGCTATTGCTCGTTACACTCCCGATACCCGCTACTTCGTTGTTACTACTTCGCTATTACTATTATGCTTGCAGATACTAATCTTTCAGGTGTGGTTGAATCTGACAAATTCAGCTGCTAATACTTGAGAGTATACTCTCACCTCCTGACTGGCGTACCTACAAATTGGGTCGAATACTCTACCCTCGAAAACTGCTGCTAACCCACGCGCTGGTGGGCTATCAACAACATTCTTCCAGTTTCATTGCCGGAGAGTGCTATCAGCATTCTTCTGGTGCCGTTGCAGGAGAAGGTTAGTTGTTATAAGCATTCGTCTAGCTAACACTAGAGATTGCAGGATCATCACTTTTCTGGAGCCATTGCCAGAGAAGCACAGCTGACGTCAGCATTCTTCTGGCGCCGTTGCCGGGGAGGTATTGATATATTCTCTGAGTTACTTGGGATTTATATCTGCTGATCATTATGAAGAATCTGAAGGATCCGAAGACTAAAGTCTTGCCCTGAACTACGAGGGGAGGTAAGGAATTGCCATCTAGCTCTGCACTTGATTCACCTTCAGTTATGAGTAAGTTTGCGACATCACCTCCTGCTAGAAATCTTGATATGTCGCATGTGCTTGATGATGCTTGTGATACTACTGCTAGAGGTGCTATGCTTGATACTATGCCTGATGATGCTATGCTTGATACTATGCTTGATACTGCTAGAGATGCTATGCTTGATACTGCTAGAGATGCTATGCTTGATACTGCTAGAGATGCTATGCTTGATACTGCTTTGCCTGATGATGCTAGAGATGCTACTATGCCTGATGATGCTATGCTTGATACTGCTAGAGATACTCTTTTGCCTGATGTTCCACTAGGAGCATTCCTTGATGCTCATATTGCTAGAGTTACTGCCAATGCTCGTGATGCTTCTGATACTGCCGATGCTATTGAGATAGAACCTGCTTTTGCTCCTGTTAGATCTAGCTCTCCTAGATATGAATTGCATGTTATACCTGAGGGTTACGTTATGGAGGGAGAGATAGCTGAGGATTTTCTTGCGTGTAAGGATGCCTACGACGCTAAGAAATTAGTTCTCAAGTGGAAGGAAAAATCTCAGGAAGTTAGGATGAAAAATGATCTGAAGTTTGCCACTTCGCCTATCTTTGTCAGCGATAAGGATTATGAATTCTCTGTCGACCCTGAGATAATCTCTCTAGTCGAATCTGATCCTTTTCACGGTTATGAGTCTGAGACGGTCATAGCCCATCTTGCCAAACTATTCGAAATAGCCAACCTTTTCACTAATGAGGAGAAGATCCGACACTACTATATCCTTAAGCTGTTTCCTTTCTCTCTAAAGGATGATGCTAAAGTCTGGTTCACCTCTCTTGCTCCTGGATGTGTGCGTAGTCCCCAGGAGATGGTCTACTACTTCTGTGAGAAATATTTCCCTGCCCATGAGAAGCAAGCTACCTTGCAGGAAATATACAACTTTGCTCAACTCCAAGAAGAGAGTCTTCCACAAGCTTGGGGCAGGCTCGTCCAGCTACAGAATGTTTTGCCAGATCACCCTCTTAAGAAGAACGAGATACTTGATATCCTTTATAGCGGACTTACCGATGCCTCTAGAGACTATCTAGATAGTTGTGCCGGTTGTATTTTTAGGGAATGAACTGTAGAACAAGCTGAGACTCTACTGAATAACCTATTGATCAACGACAATGCTTGGACTATTCCTGAACCACCTCCTAAGCCAACTCCTAAGAAAAGAGGTATTCTATTCCTCAGTCCCGAAGATATGCAAGAAGCCAAGAAATCTATGCAAGACAAAGGCATTAGATCTGAAGACGTCAAGAATCTACCACCTATCGAAGAGATCCACGATCTCGATAACCCGATACAGGTAGTAGAAGTGAATTCTCTGCGTAGGTTTGACGAGAGTGATATTCCTTTTGATAAACCTGCTAGCCTATGCTTTGATGAATTTGACAACTTTGTTGCCAAACAACAGAGTTTCAATGATTATGTTAGCAGACATTTGGAACAAAGTACTCGTATGCTTAGCCATTTAAGTGCTTGTGTAGACAGAAATGTCAATGCGCTGAAGCTTCTGAGTAAACATGCCTCCATGATTACTACTCAGGTAGAACAAGTACTTAAAGCTCAGAATGACCTGCTCAATGAATTAAATGACAACTCTGTCAGAGTCATTACTAGAGGAGGCAAAATGACTCAGGAACCTTTGTATCCTGAAGGTCAATGCAAGAGAATTGATCAAGATTCTCAAGGAATCAATGCTGATACACCTAGTCATCCTAAGGAGAAGAAGAAGGATGATAGTAGCCTGCACGCCAGTTCGCCAAATACTGTCACACCTGAAGAACTTAATGGTATTTCTGCGTCTGATGCGTAAACACAATCAGATGATGAACATGAACCTGGTGACAATGTGGACAGTGATGTTCATAATAATGCTCAACCTAGCCATGATGAGGATGTGGAGATTGAACCTACGGTTAATCCTGATAATCCACAACCTAAGAGATACGACAAGAATGACTTTACTGGTAGGAAGCATGGTAAAGAAAGAGAGCCATGGGTTCAGAGACCTGTGCCCTCTACTCCTAAGCCATCCAAGAAAAAGGATGATGAGGATTTTGAGCGCTTAGTTGAAATGATAAGACCCGTCTTTCTACAGATGCGGTTAACTGATATGCTCAAGATGTCTCTGTATGCCAAGTACATGAAAGATATCGTGACTAATAAACGGAAGATACCAGATCTTGAGATCTCCACCATGCTTGACAATTACACTTTCAAAGGTGGAACTCCTTAGAAACTTGGTGATCCCAGAGTGCCCACTATACCTTGCTCCATTAAAGGAAATCATGTAAGAACTGCCTTATGTGACCTTGGAGCCAGTGTTAGTGTTATGTCGTTCTCTCTTTATCGTAGACTTGAGTTGGATAAGTTGACACCCACTAAAATTTCTCTGCAAATGGCCGACAAATCAACTGCTTTCCCTATCGGCGTTTGCGAGGATGTGTCTGTTGTGGTTGCTAATACCACTATCTTAACAGACTTTGTTATCTTGGATATTCCCAAGGACGATGTCATGGCTATCATCCTCGGAAGACCCTTTTTAATCATTGCAGGGGTTGTTATAGATTGCAACAAAGGCAATGTCACTTTCCATGTCAACGGTAATGAGCACACAGTGCACTTTCCGAAGAAACGATATCCAGTACATCGCATCAATGCTATTGAAAAGACTTCATCAATACTTATTGGGAGCTTTGAATGCCCTATTCCTCGTGTCAAGATGAAGTATGATTTGCTTGTTGGGGAGATTCATATCCCCATTGAGGTGACTTAGTGGCTATTCAAAAAATTCTCCGTTCTCTCTTGCGATTCGAGAAGGTTTTGTCATAAGGACTTGATCAACCCCATTGACGAATTTCTTCCGATGACCATGAAACGGATGAATCACAGAGTCACATACCTTTGTTTTGAGTCTTCATTTTCTGTTGCTTAGAAGAAAAATGATGGAATTAGTTTAGCTTTTCCTGTTTTCTGTTTTAGCGTCCCGGAGAAAATTACCTCGAAAATAAAAGTTCTCCGATGGTCCTAAAAATTTAGTATGATTTTTTCTGGAATTTTTGAAAATTTCTGGGCCTGAGAGCTGGTCAGGGGGCCTGACCAGTGGGCCACAAGCCCCCCCACCGCCACCTACCCCCTGGTGGCGGGGTGCAAGCTTGTGGGGCCCACAGGGACCCCCTCCACTCATTCCAACTCCCAACCTCTTCTTCCACCTCCAGAAAAAATTGTTTCGCAGCTCAAACCCGTGTTCTTGCTCATTTGGCTCGGATTTTTTATCTCCTTGCTCAAAGCACCATTCTCCGAACTGTTTTGGGGAAATTACTCCTTGGTAAGTGACTCCTCCATTGGTACAATTAGTTTTTGCTCTAGTGCTTTATCCTTCGCGAATTCTTGCTACCTTGGTGGCCCTGTTCTTGAGCTAGAAAAGTTGATTTTAGCTGGTCCCAAGTAGTTTTAGCGCGTGATGCGGTCTCTAGGCACTAGTAGGAGTAGTTGCTACAAGGTAAGGTGTGGTGGGTATTTATTCACTTTTCTCTTGAACTTCAAAAATTTCAGCATAAGGAAATTATGTTCAGGTGGAAGTTTCATGGTGGTTCCTCAAGTAAGAAGGGTCCTCGTCTCTCCTTTCGGGAGCCCGAACCTTTTCAACTAAGGGACGCACCGGTCCAACCATGTGAATGGCCTTCCGATGAGTTCATGATCGAAGCAGGCTTCAAGGATGAGTTTGATGCACTTGTTCGCAATGCCGAGTTAGAAGAATTCCTCTCAGATAAATGTGAACAGTATGCTATGCTCACTGCCTCTTTCGTGCATAGATTTAAATTTTTAGCTCGCCATGAGTCATCCATATTGTTTGATGTGTACGATAAATCCTATACCGTGGGTCTGGAGGATTTCAATAGGATTTGCAAGATACCCGATGGAGGTAGTGTTATTGATCCTCCTAAGTCTTCGGTCAGAGACTTTGTCTCCAGTATAATTGTTGGAGAAACTAGAGATATCACGCAAGCCACCATAGGAAGCATCCATTTCCCTGCCTTGCACTACCTTGCCCTCTTCATAGGTAGGTGCATTAACGGCAAGGGTGCACATTGTCACCTATGCACTTCCGACCTTAGTATCCTTAAGAGCGCAGTAACAGGTGACAGGAGCTTCAATATGGGAGCTATTATAGCAAGGAGGCTGAATAAAAATGCCAGTGAGGGGGATTTCTTTGGCGGAGTTTATGCTACACGCTTAGCAAATTTTCTGGGAGTATCCATCCGTCCACAAGACCCTCCTCTCCGTACAGCCTACCTTGATCGTGTCGCTCTAACATGCTACCAGTTCCTTGAGAGAGATCATGGATCCCTTCTATACTGCTTGATATTTAACCGGCAGGGTGTTTTCCATATTACCCTTCCTACTCCTGCTTTCTTTGACTTTCAGGTTAAACGAAGATAATACATAACCATAGGAGAGGCAGAGGAGTATGAGAGGGAGGCGACGGCTGCTCGACTTTGCGAGACACCTATTCAGGTAGTGGCTGCAGCACTCCCGTATAACACCCATTATGACTTTGGGTTTCGCCAGGATCATCCATGGGAGTAGAGCAAGCTAGGCCAAAAGCCTAAGCTTGGGGGAGTACGTGTTCTCACCGACTTTACATTCATGCTTATGCTTTCACTTTGTTAGCCGGTGTTTACACTTTTCCACTGTATTATCCATGCTAGTTTCTTTTTGTTTTCTTGTTCTTGTTTTGTGTCCTTTTGAGAAAATCCAAAAAGATTTTTCTTTCTTCTTTTGCTTGTTGGGAGCTTTCTCGTGTAGATAGTTTTCTTTTTCTTTGTGTCAAGGTAGAAGATACTGGTTACAATGTTTAGTGGTTCTTGCATGCTTACCTGTTTAGCTTTCCAAGAGCCATATTATTTTGTCTTCTCCCTTGTGTTTGCCTGCAGATTCAGCTTAGCCCAATGCGCTTATTATCGTTTTCATCGTTTGATCGTGCAAATGAAAGGCGACAATGATGATATATGATGAAGTGACTGAGACTGAAAAGCTCGTATGAACTCTATCTATTTTGTTTTTGTAAATATGACTAGCTTGTCGACCCAGATTTAGCTTTTTTGTGAGAGAACCATGTTTGCAATGACAACTTATAGATCATAGTTTCTGATGCCATGCTTATTTAGCTGAGAGCTTATAACGGTTTGTCTTGATTGCCAACATAGATTTTGAGATAACTATGATGTAGTATGATAGGATGGTCTTCTCCTTTGAATGTTTCAAGTGGCTTGACTTGGCGCATGTTCATGCATGTAGTTGAAACAAAATCAACATAGCCTCTATGATGTTCGTGTTCATGGTGATTTATATCTTGTTCATGATTTCATTCAATGTTAGTCAAACTCATTGCATCTTGATGACTGTTGTCGCTCTCTAGTTGGTCGCTTCCCAGTCTTTTGCTAGCCTTCACTTGTACTAAGCGGGAATGTTGCTTGTGCATCCACTTCCATAAACCCAAAAGATTTTCCATGAGAGTCCACCATACCTACCTATTTGCGGTATCTACCTGTTGTTCCAAGTAAATTTGCACGTGCCATTCTCTAAACCTTCAAGAAATAAATCGGTTTTGCATGCCCGAACCGCTCATGTGGTGACAGAGAGCTATTGATATCTTCCATGCTAGGAGTGTTATCCTCGACATGTGTTTATTCACAGCCATTCACGAGAAAGGGGCCGGTATTTGGGATGCCCGGTTCCATGATTAAGTCAAAAACATAACTGTAAAACAAGACTCCCCCCGGATTGATGTTAGTATGGACGGTACCCGAGGATTCGGCTAGCCGTGGAGTGTGATTGATTGGTGGTGGGGGAGTTAAAACTTTACTTTTCTGTTTGGGAACCGCCTATAGCATGAGTAGCATGGAAGATATTGAGAACTCTTGGTCATTGCATTGACAATGAAAGCATGCCACCCAAAATTATTATCTCTGTTTTCAAAGCTTGAGCTCTGGCACCTCTGCAAATCAATGCTTCCCTCTGCGAAGGGCCTGTCTATTTATTTTCCTGTCGAGTCATCCTCCTCTTTTATAAGCACCGATTAGAGAGCACCTCTGTCATTTTTATGCTTTGCTTTTGATTGATATTGAGTATGACTATGACTGGATCTTCGTTGCTATGAATTACAATGTTTAGTCATCCCTTGATCTTTTAAAGTGCTCTGCATTTATGTTTTGCGGTCTCAGAAAGAGCTAGCGAGATACCACCTATTCATATTGCTTCATGCTTGTTTTGATTGAAGTGTTGGTATTTGAAACTCGTTATTATTTGCTCGTTAGCTGATTATAACATTGATATTTGTTTACGTGAGACCTTTGTGTCATTTGCTTATGGTGGTTAACTTGTGATATTGCTGAAATTCTGGTTATGAGTTAGACATAGTTGCAACAACAAGATCAAACACAGTTTATCAAAGTTTTTCTTTCTCTCTCAGTTTGTCAACTGAGTCGCTTGAGGACAAGCAAGGTTTTAAGCTTGGGGGAGTTGATACGTCTCCAACGTTTCTACTTTTCCAAACTCTTTTTCCCTTGTTTTGGACTATAATTTGCATGATTTGATTGGAACTAACATGGACTGACGCTGTTTTCAGCAGAATTGCCTTGGTGTTATTTTGTGCAGAAATCAAAGTTCTCCAAACGTCGTGAAAATTTACGGGGAGCAGTTTTGGAAAATATCAAAAATACCTACGCCAAGTTCCACCTCAGGGGGTGGGCCAGTGGACTACAAGCCCGTGCTCCGCCACCACCTCCCCTGGTGGCGGTGGGCAGGCTTGTGGGGCCCACAGGCACCTGCCGCCCCCAACTCCATCTCTATAAGTTGTCTTTCGTACCAGAAAAAATAAAAAGAGAAGTTTTCGTCGCGTTTTTGATACGGAGGCGCCGCCACCTCGTGTTCTTCATCTGGAGGGCAGATCTGCAGTCCGTCTTGGGCTCCGGAGAGGGGAAATCATCGCCATCGTCATCATCAACCTTCTTCCCTCTCCAATTCCATGAAGCTCTTCGTCGTTCATGAGTAATCTATTTGTAGGCTCGCTGGGCGGTGATGATTAGGATGAGATCTATCATGTAATCGAGTTAGTTTTGATGGGGATTGACCCCTAGTATCCACTGTGTTCTGAGATTTGATGTTGCTACTACTTTGCCATGCTTAATGCTTGTCACTAGGGCCCGAGTGCCATGATTTCAGATCTGAAATTATTATGTTGTCACCAATATATGTGTGTTTTAGATCCGATCTTGCAAGTTGTAGTTACCTACTATGTGTTATGATCCGGCAACCCCGGAGTGACAATAACTGGAACCACTCCCGGTGATGATCATAGTTTGAGGAGTTCATGTGTTCACCAAGTGCTAATGCGTTGGTCCGGTTCTTTATTAAAAGGAGAACCTTAATATCCCGTAGTTTCCTTTTGGACCCCGCTACCACGGGAGGGATAGACAATAGATGTCATGCAAGTTCTTTTCCCTAAGCACGTATGACGACGCACGGAATGCATGCCAACATCACATTGACGAACGGGAGCTAGCCGCATATCTCTCCGTGTGATAGTTGTTGCATGATGAATATCGTCCAAACAAATCACCGACCCAATGCCTACGAGTTTGTCCTACTGTTCCTACTGTCGTTACTTGTCTTGCTCTGCTGCTACTACTGTTGCTACTTCTGTTACTTGTCTTGCTCTTCTGCTGCTACTACTGTTGCTACTGTTGTTACTTGCTTTGCTCTCCTGCTACTGTTGGTACTACTGTCGCTTGCTACTGTTGCTACTTGCTACTGCTGTCACTGTTATTGTTCCTTGCCACTGCTATTGCTCGTTACACTGCCGATACCCGCTACTTCGCTGTTACTACTTCGCTGTTACTATTGTGCTTGCAGATACTAATCTTTCAGGTGTGGTTGAATCTGGCAAATTCAGCTGCTAATACTTGAGAGTATACTCTCACCTCCTGACTGGCGTACCTACAAATTGGGTCGAATACTCTACCCTCTAAAATTGCTGCAAACCCACGCACTGGTGGGCCATCAACAACATTCTTCCAGTTTCATTGCCGGGGAGTGATATCAGCATTCTTCTGGTGCCGTTGGAGGAGAAGGTTAGTTGTTATAAGCATTCGTCTAGCTAACACTAGAGATTGCAGGATCAGCACTCTTCTGGAGCCATTGCCATTGAAGCACAACTGACGTCAGCGTTCTTCTAAAAGATAAACATCAACTCCTGGAACATTTCATATGCTCCATGACGCTCAAAGCGACGTTGAAGTCCCGGCTCTAAGCCATACAAGACTGCACATTGAACTACTGAGTAGTCCTCCTTACGTGTTAACCAAGTGTTCTTAACATCTTGGTCAGCAATAGCAAGTGGTTCATCTCCTAGCGCAGCATTAAGAACATAATCCTTCTTCCGAGCTTGCAGGAGCAACTTAAGATTATGAGCCCAGTCTACAAAGTTGCTTCCATCATCTTTCAACTTAGCTTTCTCTAGGAACGTATTAAAATTCAGGGTGACTGTCGCGTGAGTCATTGATCTACAACACAAATATTTCAAAGTGGATTTAGACTATGTTCAAGATAATTAGAGTTTAACTAATCAAATTACTTGCTAAACTCCCACTCAAAAAGTACATCTCTCTAGTCATTTGAGTGGTACATGATCCAAATTCACTAACTCAAGTCCGCTCATCATGTGAGTTGAGAATAGCTTCAGTGGTAAGCATCTCTATGCTAATCATATCAACTATACGATTCATGCTCGACCTTTCGGTCTCATGTGTTCCGAGGCCATGTCTGGACATGATAGGCTCGTCAAGCTTAACCCAAGTGTTCCGCGCGTGCAACTGTTTTGCACCCGTTGTATGTGAACGTTGAGTCTATCACACCCGATCATCACGTGGTGTCTCGAAACGACGAACTGTAGCAACGGTGCACAGTCGGGAAGAACACAATTTCGTCTTGAAATTTTAGTGAGAGATCACCTTATAATGCTACCGTCGTTCTAAGCAAAATAAGGTGCATAAAAGGATTAACATCACATGCAATTCATAAGTGACATGATATGGCCATCATCGTGTGCTTCTTGATCTCCATCACCAAAGCACCGGCACGATCTTCTTGTCACCGGCGCCACACCATGATCTCCATCAACGTGTCGCCATCGAGGTTGTCGTGTTATCTATGCTATTACTACTAAAGCTACGTCCTAGCAATATAGTAAACGCATCTGCAAACACAAACGTTAGTTTAAAGACAACCCTATGGCTCGTGTCGGTTGCCGTAGCATCGACGTGCAAGTCGATATTAACTATTAAAACATGATCATCTCATACATCCAATATATCACATCATGTCATTGGCCATATCATATCACAAGCATACCCTGCAAAAACAAGTTAGACGTCCTCTAATTTGTTATTGCATGTTTTACGTGGCTGCTATGGGTATCTAGTATGATCGCATCTTACTTAAGCAAAAACCACAACGGAGATGTGCAAATTGCTATTTAACCTCTCCAAGGACCGCCTCGGTCAAAACCAATTCAACTAAAGTTGGAGAAACCGACACCCACCAGTTATCTTTATGCAACGAGGTTGCATGTCAATCGATGAAACCAGTCTCTCGTAAGCGTACGAGTTATGTCGGTCCGGGGCGCTTCGATCAAACAATACCGCCGAATCGAGAAAAGACAAAGGAGGGCAGCAAATCGAACATCACCATCCACAAAACCTTTTGTGTTCTACTCGAGATAATATCTACGCATGAACCTAGCTCATGATGCCATTGTTGGTTATGGGTTGCATGGGAAACAAAAAAAATCCTACGCACACGAAAACCTATCATGGTGATGTCCATATACGAGTGGAGATTTGGATCTACGTACCCTTGTAGATCGCGCAACAGGAAGTGTTAAGAAACGTGGTTGATGTAGTGGAACGTCTTCACATCCCTCGAACCGTCCCACGAAGCATCCCGCGATCCGTCCCACGATTCGTTCCGATCTAGCGCCGAACGAACGGCACCTCCGCGTTCAGCACACGTACAACTCGACGATGATCTCGTCCTTCTTGATCCAGCAAGCAAGATGGAGAATTAGATGAGTTCTCCGGCTGCGTGACAGCGCTCTGGTGGTGGTGATGATCTACTCCTGCAGGGCTCCGCCCGAGCTCCGCAGAAATCCGATCTAGAGGTGATACTGTGTGGTTTAGTCTAGAGTTGCACGTGGCAAAGTTGTCTCAAATCAGCCCTAAACCACCAACATATATAGAGGGAGGGGGAGGGCTAGCCTTGACGCCCAAGGACTCAAGGTGCGCCGGCCAAGGGAGGAGGAGGACTCCTCCTCCAATTCGGTTTGGGAAGGAGGAGTCCTCCTCTTCCTTCCCACCTCCCTCTTTCCTTTTTTTTCTTTTCTTTTTGGTATTTTCTTATGTGGCGCCAGGGGCCCCTTGGGCTGACTCCACCAGCCCACTAAGGACTTGTGGTGTCACCCTAGTGCCTTGGGCTCACTCCCGGGTGGCTGGGCCCCTCCCGGTGAACTCATGGAACCCATTCGTCACTCCCCGTACACTGCCGGAATTGCCCGAAACTTTTCGGTGACCAAATGAAACCATCCTATATATCAATCTTTGTTTCCGGACCATTCTGGGAACCCTCGTGACGTCCGTGATATCATCCCGGACTCCGAACAACATTCGGTAACCACACATATAACTCAACTATACTAAAACATCATCGAACCTTAAGTGTGCAGATCCTGCAGGTTCGAGAACTATGTAGACATGCCTCGAGGCACTCCTCGGTCAATATCCAATAGCGGGACCTGGATGCCCATATTGGATCCTACATATTATCCGAAGATCTTATCGGTTGAACCTCAGTGTCAAGGATTCATATAATCCCCTATGTCATTCCCTTTGTCCTTCGGTATGTTACTTGCCCGTAATTCGATCATCGGTATCCGCATACCTATTTCAATCTCGTTACCGGTAAGTCTCTTTACTCGTTCCATAATACAAGATCCCGTGACTTACACTTAGTCACATTGCTTGCAAGGCTTGTGTGTGATGTTGTATTACCCAGTGGGCCCCGAGATACCTCTCCGTCACACGGAGTGACAAATCCCAGTCTTGATCCATACTAAGTCAATGGACACCTTCGAAGATACCTGTAGAGCACCTTTATGGTCACCGAGTTACGTTGTGACGTTTGATGCACACAAGGTATTCCTCTGGTGCGAGTGAGTTATACGATCTCATGGTCATAGGAACAAATACTTGACACGCAGAAAACAATAGCAATAAAAGGAGACGATCAATATGCTACGTTCATAGTTTGGGTCTATTCCATCACATGATTCTTTTAATGATGTGATCCAGTTATCAAGTGACAACACTTGCATATAGTCAGAAAACCTTGACTATCATTTATCAACTGGCTAGCCAACTAGAGGCTTGCTAGGGACATTGTTTTGTCTATGTATCCACGCATCTATCTATTTTTCATTTAATACAATTATAGCATGGATAATAAATGATTATCTTTAAACAGGAAATATAATAATAACTATTTATCATTGCCTCTACGGCATATTGCCAACATGAGCATCAAGATCTAAAGAGATAGATCAAAACGCTAAATAGAACTTTCAACGAAATGCATGCCCTGACAGGTTTTTGAAGGAGTTCAAAATAGATCAGCAAAGATGGAGTTCTTGGCTGTGTTTTAAGGTGTGAATTTGAGTAAGACTCAAAGCCCGACCACGGCAGAAGAAAGAGATATGATGAAGGTAGGGATGGCACCCGCAGGGTATGGGTACGGGTGGAGCCTCCCCATACCCTGATCCATCCCATCTTATATTACCCATCACCCTTACCCATACCCGTCAACGCGTACAATTTTTTCCCATACCCGTTACCCGACAGGGTAGACGGGTACCGGCGGGTAAAATTACCCATATTTGCAAACATCAATTTAAACGACTTAAAGTTATAAAATGCATTGTATCGTATATTTTACAAAGATAGATTATAACTACAAACATACTTAAAAAACAACATCATATAGTCATAAACAACAACACATAGGCATACACTTTCAATTCATAAATTATTGACATAGTGTAGATTGTAGAGATAATTTTGAATTTGCATAGATTTTATATGGGTACATGGGTATATGGATATGGTTTATATGATCTCATACCCGTACCTGCTCTACCCAATGGGTTTCAGATTTTTCCTATTTATATTCCCATGGGTAAGTTTTTGTCCCATACCCTTACCCTAATAGGGTTTTTACCCGCGGGGTACGTGGGTAATGGGTACCCATTGCCATCCCTGGACAAAGGGCGTCCCCTATGCCTTAGCCGTAGACTCTAAAGTATGCCATGCTGTGTACCGCACCTGATGTGTGCCTTGCCATGAGTGTGTCAAGGGGTACAAAGAGTGATCCAGGATTGAATCACTGAACAACGGTCAAAGTTATCCTTAGTAACTAATGGACTAAGGAATTTTCTCGATTATGGAGGTGATTAAAGAGTTCTTCATAAAGGGTTACGTCGATGCACGTTTTGACACTAATCCGAACAACTGTGAGTAGTAAACCGGATTCATATAGTAGAGCAGTCATTTGGAATATTTCCAAATAGCACATAGTAGCAGCATCTATAGGATGACATAAAGATTTGTAAAGCACACACGGATCTGAAAGGTTCAGAACCATTGACTAAAACCTCTCTCACAAGCAAGACATGACCGAACCCCAGAACTGTATGGGTGTTAGATTCATTACAATCACATAGTGATCTAAACTAGATTATTGACTCTAGTGCAAGTGGGAGACTGTTGGAAATATGCCCTAGAGGCAATAATAAATTACTTATTATTATATTTCCTAGTTCATAATAATATTTTATTATCCATGCTAGAATTGTATTGATTGGAAACTCAAATACATGTATGGATACATAGACAACACACTGTCCCTACTGAGCCTCTATTTGACTAGTTCGTTGATCAAACATGGTCAAGGTTTCCTAGCCATAGGCAAGTGTTGTCACTTGATAACGGGATCACATCATTGGGAGAATCATGTGATGGACAAGACCCAAACTATAAACGTAGCATATGATCGTGTTAGTTTATTATTAGTGTTTTCTGCATGTCAATGTATTTGTTCCTATGACCATGAGATCATGCAACTCCCGGACACCGGAGGAATACCTTGTGGGTTATCAAATGTCGCAACATAACTGGGTGACTATAAAGGTGCTCTACAGGTATCTCCATAGGTGTCTGTTGGGTTGGCATGGATCAAGACTAGGATTTGTCACTCCATGTGACGGAGAGGTATCTCGGGGCCCACTCGGTAATACAACATCACAACAAGCCTTGCAAACAATGTGACTAAGGATTTAGTTACGGGATCTTGTATTACGGAATGAGTAAAGAGACTTACCGGTAATGAGATTGAACTAGGTATGTGATACCGACGATAGAATCTCGGGCAAGTAACATACTCAAGGACAAAGGGAATAGTATACGGGATTATATGAATCCTTGACATAGAGGTTCAACCGATTGAGATCTTCATAGAATATGTAGGAACCAATATGGAAATCCAGGTCCCGTTGTTGGTTATTGACCAGAGAGTGTCTCAGGTCATGTCTGCATAGTTCTCGAACCCGCAGGGTGTGCACACTTAAGGTTCGGTGACGTTTCAGTATAGTTGAGTTATATGTGTTGGTGACCGAAGTTTTGTTCGGAGTCCCGTATGTCACGAGGAGTTCCAGAATGGTCCGTAAACGAAGATTGATATATATGAAGTTGGTATTTGGATTCCGGAAGGTTTTCACGCATTGTCGGAAGTCCACCGGGAGTGACGAATGGGTTCCGGGGGCCCACTGGGTGGACCCACCATGCCCCAAGGGGCCCACATGGGTTTATTAGATGCGCAATAAGGTATAATCAGATGACAAAGTCATCCAAGGAAAGCCCATGAGGAAAAAGTGGAAAATCCAAAAGAGGTGGGAAAATGAGGAAGGAGTCCTAATCCAAATGGGATTGGAGGAGGGCTCCTCCCTTCCCCACTTAGGCCGACCCAAGGAGGCATTCCTTGGCGCGCCAAGGCTGCCTCCCCCTCCTCCTATGTATACTAGCGGTTTAGGGCTTTTGAGACACAACTTTGCCACGTGATGCCCTCTCCTCAAGATCGTAGTTCTTCCTCTAGATCGGTTTTCTGCGAAGCTCGGGCGGAGCCTTGCAGTAATAGATCGTCACCATCACCGGCGCGCCGTCACGCTGCCGGAGAACTCATCTACTTCCCCGTCTCTCTTGCTGGATCAAGAAGGCGGAGATCGTCATCGAGCTGTACGTGTGCGGGACGCGGAGGTGTCGTCCATTCAACACTTGATCGGGACGGATCACGAGACGGTTCATGGGACGAATCGTGGCACGGTTCATGGGACGGATCGTGAAGACGTACCACTACATCAACCGCGTTTAATAAAGCTTCCGCTTAGCGATCTACAAGGGTATGTGGATCCGATATCCCTCTCGTAGATGATCATCACCATGATAGGTCTTCGTGTGCGTAGGAAATTTTTTGTTTCCCATGCAATGTTCCCCAACAATGTGTCCTAGAAAAAACAACAATGCTGCTAAGTCATACCAGTAGTGCGTCTTAA
The DNA here is from genome assembly GCF_904849725.1 of Hordeum vulgare subsp. vulgare. Lineage (NCBI taxonomy): Eukaryota > Viridiplantae > Streptophyta > Magnoliopsida > Poales > Poaceae > Hordeum > Hordeum vulgare. Next base: position 121,314,741 of record NC_058524.1, on the reverse strand, counting down.
ACACAACACTACTGGTACTTACTAGTAGCGTAGGGACCCAAACGCGCGCTACTCGTAAACTTCTACGCGTAGGAGTTTTCCTAGCAGTGTAAAAAAATGAGAGAAAAGAGAGAAGAGACAGTGTTGCTACCTCTTTTTCCACACTTGTGCTTCGAAGTAGCACCATGTTTTTCACATAGAGAGTCTCATGTTTTGTCACTTCCATATGCTAGTTTATTTTTTTATTATAGAACTTGGCTTGTATATTCCGATGATGGGTTTCCTCGAATGCCCGGGGTCTTCATGAGCGGGAAAGTTGGATGCGCTACCACTTAGCTTCAGTTGAGCTTTCATCCACTTATAGCTCTAGTGCATTCGTTGCATGGAAATCCCTACTCCTCACATTGATATCGATTGATGGGCATCTCCATAGCTCGTTGATCCCCCTAGTTGATGCAAGACTTTCTTCTCCACTTTTAACCCTTTGAAACCTACCACCATATTCTATTCCACTTATATGATATGCCCATGGCTCATGCTTATGTATTGAGTGAGAAATAAAAAGCTGAAGCGCATTAAAAAGTATGATCCAATTGCATGCCTTAACACCATGGTGCTTGACATTTGTATTTATGTGGTGAAGACGAAGCCATGCCATGCTAATATGATAAAGTGAATGTGGGGGGGATAAACATCCTTTAAGGATAGTATATTTTGAAAATTGATGATAGTGTTACTTATGTTCATGGATATTACTATGTTGATGTTTATTAATTCATCATTTCTCAATGATCATGCGTGTAAAAGATTACATGTTGGGTAGCATGTCACAACAAAAAATCTGTTTTTATCATTTACCTACTCGACGATGAGCATGAATTAAGCTTGGGGATGTTGATACGTCTCCAACTTATCTATAATGTTTGATTATTCCATGATATTACATCATCATTCTATGATGCTTTTTAGGCATTTACTTGCTGATTTATATTTTTGGAACACTAACCTATTAACCCAGTGCCAAGTGTTGGTTGTTGTTTTCTGCATGTTTTTGGCTTTTCACGAATACTGTACCAAACGAAGTCACCCCAAAACTTTTTGATGATTTTTTTGTGTGGACAAAATAAAGATGTGGAAGCTACGGAGGAAGAACGGAGGGCACACGGGGTGTCCCCAAGCCAACTGGACACGCCCCGATGGCTTGGGGCCACACCTTAGCTATCTGACTCCCATTCTCTAGCCTATAAATTCACATGTATTCTGAAAACCCTAGGGAGCCACCCAAAACACTATTTTGCTGCCGCAAGTCACTTTTCCGCCGTGTGCCCATCTAGAGCCCTATTCGGGTGCCCTGTCGGAGGGGGGTCAATCATGGAGGGCCTCTACATCAACCTTTCTCCTCCCATGGTGATGTGTGAGTAGTTCACCACAGACCTACGGTTTTGTAGTTAGTACCTAGATGGCTACCTATCTCTATATATTCTTTGTTGCCATGATCACCGCAATTCACGCATTGAACTATCTTATGTAATCACTCTTGTGTGGTGTGTTTGTTGGGATTCGATGAATTATGTGTTTATGTTTAGATTATTCATGAGATTATATTGACTTCCTTGCTGGTCATTGATACGTCTCCAACGTATCTATAACTTTTTATGGTTCCATGCTATTATCTTGTCAAACTTTGGATGTTTTGTATGCCTTTTATATCTTTTTTGGGACTAACTTATTAACTCAGTACCAAGTGCCAGTTCCTGTTTTTCCGTGTTTTTGACCCTTTTCACAGGAGAATATTAAATGGAGTCCAAACAGAATAAAACCTCCGAAAAGATTTTTTCCGGAACAGAAGATACGCAGGGAGCTTGAGAACCAAGGCAGAGGCCGCCGGGGGAAGCCACAAGCCCCCTAGGCGCGGCCACGGGGGGGGCGCCTAGCAGGCTTGTGGGCCCCCTGTGGCTCGTGTGCCCAACTTCTTCCGCCTATAAATCCCCAAAAAATCCAAAACCACGGGAGAGATCCACGAAAATACTTTTCCGCCGCCGCAAGCTTCTGTCTCCGCAAGATCCCATCTGGGGCACGTTGTGGTGCCCTGTCAGAGGGGGGATTCGGATACGGAGGGCTTCTTCATCAACACCATTGCCTCTCCGATGATGCGTGAGTAGTTCACCATAGACCTTCGGGTCCGTAGCTAGTAGCTAGATAGCTTCTTCTCTGTGACGCCCTCCGTTTAATCGTACGCTAATCATACACGCAAATGCATACGATCAAACCCAAGGACTCACGGGAAGATATCACAACACAACTCAAGACACAAATAAAACAATATCAGCTTCATATTACAAGCCAGGGGCCTCGAGGCCTAGAATACGGAAGCTCGATAAACACACGAGTCAGCGGAAGCTCGATAAACTCCGTTTAGAGAAGTCTAGCACAAAATATACAACGATCGAACGAGGCGAGGCCTCCTGCCTGGGAACCTCCTAACTACTCCTGGTCTTCAGCGGCCTCCACGTAGTAGTAGGCACCGTCGGGGTAGCAGTCGTCGTCGGTGGGGACCTCCATCTCCTGGGCTCCATCATCTGGTCGCAGCAACGGATCAAAGGGACAAAGGGGGAGAAAAGCAACGGTGAGTACTCATACAAAGTACTCGCAAGTCTTACATAAGAACTATTCTAAATATGCAACAGTATCAAAGGAGGGGGTTTATATGTGGACTGACTACGGCAATGCAAGAATAGAGAGAGAAGGCCTAGTCCTATCGGAGACTAGCATCTTCAGGGTCTTGCAGCAATAGACGAGAATAGAGCAAGGTAACACAATTAAGTCATATTTGCAGCAATATTAAAGTGAGGTCACGCCCAGAGATCTTCTCTCTCGACTCCCTGCGAGGAAGCAATCCCGAGGCAGCTAATTCCAGTTAAGTAACAATTGTAGTTGTATAAGATCACGGCACAACTCCAAGTCGTCGTGTAACCGTGGACACGGCTATCCGAATAGTTTATTTTCATCCCTGCAGGGGTGCACCACATGTCCCGTCACACTCGATAACACTCTGGCCGGACACACTTTTCTGGGTCATGCCCAGCCTCGGAATATCGACACGTCGCAGCCCCACCTAAGACTCAACAGAGAGGCCAGCCCGCCAGTCTAACTCCTAAGCACAAAGGGTTCGTGGGCCCAGTTCCCCTTCACGCTCCTGCACGATGCGTGGGCGGCCGACGTCAGTCCTAGCATCCCTTAATCACAAGCGCGATGCATCTCGGGACCACTCGGGCGCGCGCCGCTACATTGCTGACATCTGAAAAGCTTCGGCTGATACCGCGACGTCGAGTACCCATAATTCTTCCCGCGTAGCGGGTTAGTGCAAAAAGGTCTCCAACCAACCCAGATCAAATACCCAAATCCATTATCATTTTAATTAGGCCATCAACACAATGTCACGGGAATCCACCCGTCTAACATCTAATCACCAATGATCCCAGTAACATGGTCGAGTAACTGTGTGGTTGTAACACCGGGGGGGGATCCGAGGTATCACCCTCGTTGGATTCTGAATGATGTAGCCGTCAAGGTGGGCTTAGAGGAATCACCCTCGGGGGTCCCACACTTGAGGGGTTGCACGACAGAGGCATCGTCGGGAATGGTGAAAGAGGAATCACCCTCGATAACCACGACCGACTAGCTATACTACAGAGATATCATCAGGAGTACTTAGCGAGGTGTCACCCTCCATACTCGATAGTATCTCTATAGCGTCGTACAACTAAGGGGGTGTATGTGCTGTGTCGGGTCTGGCTCGTCGATCAGGGATCGTGATTCGAAAGCAAAGCGGGGCAACTGGACTACGGGGTCAGAAGGGATGACTGCTCCACCTATACTAAGCAGTTTAAAGGTACAACACTGAAAGTAGGAGTTCATCAAAAATAGGCTATGCATCAGATATAGGAGCTAACTACAACAGTAGCAAAATACTAATGCAAGCAGTAGGAAGAAAGACATAGGCGATATAGGAATGATCAAGGGGGGTTTGCTTGCCTTGCTGCTCTGCGGCAAAGGACTGATCGGCAGGGTCGTAGATGTACCCGGCAACAGCGTCAGTCTTGGGGTCTACTGGTAAGAAGAGGGGGAAGAAACAATAAATAATAGCAACGGTGCAACACAATGCATGACATGGCGAGATGCATGCTAGACATGAGTTAACGCAGCAACATCCGTCATAGACGGGTCGGAAGAATATCTGACGATATTTTCCGGGTCTCGGGCTACTACCGGTCAGATGGAAAACGATGGAAAAGTTCCATATTTACTATGCCAGGGACGCGTGATAGACGAATGGACCGTGTATCCTGGTTCGTCTCGTTCTGCTCATCAACTTTCATGTTGAAAATATTTTGATCTGACTTACGTATTATTTCGTATTAATTTTTAAAGTTTTATTAATTAATTAGGAATTAAAAACATATTTAAATAAATTTGATTAAAAGCAATTATGACATCAGCATGATGTCATGCTGACATCAGCAGTTGACTGGTCAACTGACTAGTGGGTCCCATGCGTCATAGACACAAGTTTTTAATTAAGATTAAATAGTAATTAATCAAAATAATTTAGTGGGGGCCCCACGTGTCATACTCTAAATATTCTAATTACCTATTTAATTAATTAACTAATTAATTGAAAAAACTATTTATTTATTTAATAAAAACATATTTTAATTTTCACTTTTCTTAAAAGAGGGTGTGGGGCCTCCCTGTCATAGACAGCGGGGTGGGTTGGCCCCACCGGTAAGTGTCTTAGGCCACATACACACAAAACACCGAGGCACATATTTATACAATCAACGTATTATCTCTACATACTTGCATATACACATACGCATTACATACACGATACATACAAACGCAATACATACATAATACATAATACATACATGCCTTTTTATTTTATTTTCTATCTAGCTCCCCTCTCTTCTCCAACCTCTCTGTTTACAACAGAGAACTCTCAACAACACGAGACAAAGAGACATCTCCATCTACCCCTACTCGATCCTAACGACGTCGGAACGGAGCGCCTATTGCCGGAATGGAACCGGGACGGCGCAAGGAAGGACACGGCGGGAGGAGCCCGAAAAGGGGCTCACCGACGTTGACGAGAGGGCCCGGTGAAGCCGGAGTTCTCGGGAGGCGCGGAGGAGATGGTGTGGAGGAGGACGAGGTGCTGATGGTGACGGTTCTGGTGAGGTGGGTCGCCGGAGGGGCCTCCCGAAGGGGCCGGCCGGCGTGACGAGGAGGGGGACCTCCCTGCCCGATCCCTCCTGGACCGAGCGGGAGGGAGGGAGCCCGATGGGGAGAAGCTCGGATGGTGCAGGGGCGAGCAGGAAGGCGCGGTGGCCAGTGCCGGCGAGATGGGGAGGGCCGGCGAGATGGGGAGGGAGCCGAGCGAGGGGGAGAGCCCTGGTTTCGGTGTGGGGGAGGGAGGGCTCGGTCTCCAGGGGGCGAGGAGAAGGGAGGCCGATGAAAGGGACGCAGGGGAGGGCCTCGGCGGGATCTGGGGCTGGTCGGGGGTGCGGTAGGTGAGGAGGGGAGACCGAGAGGAGGGGCCTCGTGGGGGGGACTGGCGTGGGGAGGGAGGGGTCTCGCGGGGGGTTCTGTCGTGGCGAGGGAGGGGTCTCGTAGGGGGGTTCTGGTGCGGTCGAGGGGAGAGGGGTCGTGGTAGGTGGGGGGGCTCGGTGCGGTTGGTGAGCGGGAGGAGGGTTCTGGCGGCGGTCAGAGGGAGGAGTGGGGCGACGGTGGGAATTAGGGTTGGCCCCTGGGGGGGCTTTATACCCCAAGGGGGGTGGACCGAGTAGGGGTGGCCTGGCTAGGCCAGTTTTGGCCCAGTTGGGCCAGGGGGTTTCCCGTTTTGTTTTTGCTTTTTTTCATTTATTTATTATATATTCTTTTATTATTATTTTTAATTACTTTCTTTCCTTTATTTATTTTATACAAAGCTTTTCTTTTAAATATGTAGGGATCACCTAATAATTTCAATAGTGCCTGATTCCCATTTATAATTCGTTAGAGAATTTTTATAACTCCCCGACGTTTTTACTTCAACAACATAAAACCTTTCTCGTTCGACTTTAGTTTTAAGTTTCGAATTTTGATTCGGTTTCAACTAACAATCGCGAGAGCAACGATAATAATCACCGTGACGTGGCATCATTAGCGTGTGATCACTGTAGCGTAATTACAATCATCATTGTAGCAAAAGTTGAGGATGTCAGAACTCTCCCCTACTAACAAGAATTCTCGTCCTGAGAATTAAGAGGTAGAAGGAAAAAGCTCGGGGTATTCATCATGAAGATGATCCTCACGTTCCCAAGTGGCTTCATCTTCAGAATGATTTGACCACTGCACTTTAAGGAACTTGGTGACTTTGCGACGAGTCTTACGTTCAGCTTGGTCGAGAATGCGGACCGGATGCTCTTTATAAGAGAGGTCTTGTTGCAGCTCAAGCATACCATGATCCACTGCTCGAATAGGATCCTTGAAGCAACGACGGAGCTGAGACACATGGAAGACATCGTGAACCTGAGAAAGGTTCGCCGGCAGTTCCAATTGATAAGCCACTCTTCCATGCCTTTCGAGAACAGTGAAAGGACCAATATAGCGAGGAGCTAACTTGCCCTTGATTACAAAACGGTGTGCGCCTCTCATTGGTGTGACACGAAGATGTGCCTTTTCGCCTGGTTGATAGACCATATTCTGATGATGACGGTCATACTGACTTTTCTGACGGGACTGAGTAGACTTCAGATTCTCATGAATAATGCGGACTTAATCTTCATCGGGCTGGGCAACATCCGCACCGGAGAGGGATCGGTCCATTGAACGATGGCTCTGGAATTTCATACGAAGCCAAGTGCATCGGATACTTTGGAGTCAAAGATGTACAGGAGAGCCAGGTTTCAATCATGTGGAACTTTGGGTTATGGGTCCACCATGTGGGCCGAGAGTAGGCAGAGTGGTGACATATTATACGGTCTTGGTAGCAAGACATGTTAGAGGTAGCCTGTCAGATATGTTGGCAACAACGTCGGTACCAAGGGTGGGGAACGAAAATAACCATATTCCTGCTCGTTACAATGAGGCGGGCCAATCTCGTCCACCGGTGGCTACCGGAATATTATCCACAATAGTAACAGGGTCTTACCGACAGAGTTGTACCCAGAGGTTTTTACCAAAGCAGGGAATTAACACTGCTTAGATAAGTAATGCCACAAGAAAGGTCAAACAAACCAATGGGAATGAGAATGTGTTCACGCACACAAGAATTTAAAGTATACCATTCCCGAGGAAAACATAGAGTATGGTATGCATGATAGGTCATCAAGTACATAACCATTAAGACTAAAAGGCAAAGAGAATCATGATGTTTACCCATACCATGCGGTCTGGATAATTGATCGGGAACAATTTAGCATTGCGCTTCCAATGTTCCTATTGAAATTTGAAGTACCACATCTGTGCTTCATGGTAGCATCGACATCGTCATCACGTAAAGGGTGGACTTATTGGTACACAAGGGGATCCACCAAAAACAACTTATAAAATAAATCATATAGTTTCCGCATGGAATATGGTGAATCCTACATATGGGAGAATTTATAACAATAGGTCCTTCGGCCCAGTGTGTTGGAAAGACAGCATCGTACCGGTTTACCTAAAGACCAAAGTTATAATTATTGGGAAATGTTCCAACCATCATATATGCCTGAGATTCAGATCTGATTGGTGTCGGGACCCTCGGACTCAAGATGCCTGAGAAGAAAAATGAAGATGCAAGATTCTCATGATATGAACTACACAAGCAATTCTTAAATCATGAGTTCAACTGTAAGACATATCAGCACAATGTCAAGACATTCGTGCCCACATAGAATTCTTACGTCAAAGTGCAACTGAGTTCTCATTTGGAAACCATCATCGAGAATAACAAGGCTCCATGTGTAAGTCTGGATTAGCTCTTATGAAGGAACTTCTTTTCCCTTGATCAAATCAGTCAGTGGCTTGGCGTGCTAAGAGAAGTTATATGGAGTGAAGATAACAAATCTTCAAAACATATAACACTTCTCACATGCGTGAATGATTTGGTATTTCCCAAGAGGAAGCGAAACAAAACTTTCACATATTCACGGCGGAAAAAAGCGCACGTGAACTTTGGGAAATACACTTCCTCTATCCAACATATTCTTCATGAGCTAGGCACAAGGATAATGCTTTCAAGAGCTTCATCGTGGAACATGGAGAAGGGGACGGTGTGGCTGATGGGCTCAACAACAATCCCTCAAGGTTTAGACAGGGTTGAATTCCCAAAATTATAATATCAAGGAGATAGCATTTATCAAATCAATTGGTATAATGTCGTATGCTCGAGGGAACAACAACAATTAAACATTGATCGGAGGGTGCACTCGAAAATAAGGACGGAGTAGCATAACCAATGTCAAAAATGATGAGTTAACACCCAACACACTCAGAATGAAACAATCAGTTTTTAACCTCAAGGCAAAAGGGTTGCCAGAAGTATTGGGATCACACATAAGAGTTCACTTGTTGGTATTCTGGTTTGAAACAACACGGGACCAAGAAATGAAGGGTGATGGCGAGAAGTATTACTATATCAAGAATTCTTAAGACGTGTGCAAGTTTCACGACATCCTTGACATAAAATATAGTAATACTCCAAGGTAGAAGATAACATAAGCTGAACTAGCAAGGAACTCAAGGGACAACACAAAACATGAACACGTTTGTGTTGGTGGGAAGGCAAAAAGGTTGCTGAGGAAAACACAAACCATCGAGGGGCAAGGATGGTGTTTTCTCATCATGCATTCAATTGATACCCTGCAAGAGCTCAGAATGTTGATGATGATCACGACACTTTTGTCGAGAAACTTCACAAAGATGTAATCATTCAGCAACGACATCAAGCAAGGGAATGATGAAGCAAGAGGTTGTCGAAATCACAGATAAGGCTGCTAGCTTAGAATTGAGATTGCCTTTCAGATCAACCAACAAGATGTTGAAAACTCGATGCAAGCTTAACACACAGTTGGAATTGTGTTCCAGGGATGAAGGGTATAGATAGCATGGTCGAGCTCCAACATGACGATGATGTAGCTTAACAGCTTGGAATGACATAATCGAGTACAAACTCGTAAACAAGGAAGATTACAAAAAGTTGTTGAATCGCAATGCATACTCGATTCAGTTATCAATGTACTCGCGTGTCCAACATCTCAAACACGAGGAAACTAGAATTAATGAAAATATCATAGTTGATGAGGAGCTCATAAGAAGTTATATAGCTCTGTGATATCCTCGAGCTACAAGGGACAATACTCGGAGATGGATCAACATTAAACTCGGACCAATGTATTGATCTGAAGAAGACAAGTACTTTAACTCGTCTGAGAATGAAATCAAGGTAGGACAACATGGTCGGAACCATGATTGCAAAGGACAAGATCACCGATACCAGATTTAAACCACAGAATGAATGATTATTGATACGAGAAGTTTCTATGATAGGATCAACGTCGTTTCCATGGGCATGAACACAAAGTTCAAGGTCGACTCCCACTTCATCAATGCATCACTTGCCATTTACTCCTCGCCTCTGATCAGGTTGTAGCTTTGAAAGGATATTCGGCAAAGTACCAGAAGAGTAAGACTCATGAAAACTTTTCGAGTCATATTGATTTACGAAGGCATAGGTTCAACCCGTCGGGGCATCTTAGGAACATATACCATACACTCCAAGAGTAATTAACACATGCTTGACAACAGAGCATGGCCAACAAAGGCATAGGATGCAATTTGTCAGATGGAGAAGACACAGTTTACCAAGGGCATTATGTATCAGGGGAACAATATCACAAGAAGTTTTTTGAATGTAAAGGATTCCGTCGGATAATAACCCAGCAATGGGTCTGACGATCCACAAAAGACCTGATGTGAGTATCGATACTCAATCAGAGGGAGACATGATACAAGGAATTGGATTATAGAACATCTGAAAAATACGGATACTTAATTACCAAAGGAATTAGGATTTCCAAGTTGGTGTATCATAATCAGATGCTCCGATCAAATACAAGTAAGCTGAAAGGATTTAGATGGACAACCACCATAGTTGATTTATCGAGAACCAGCTCTGTCTGGGAGGACGTCTGAGCCGAAAGATAATTCATGAGTATCTGCAGATGATTGTGTGCATTCACACAAAGGTAGAATCAATAAGATCACAGGAAAATCACAAAGGGTCTTAATGAATGCTACTAGACATATGGATTTAACCATAACACAAGCAGGTGAGAGAGGTCAAAAGCAATAGGCTACCGAGGATTTCGGAAGATCGAATAGCAGTTCAAAGAACTTACGAAACCCATGACAACTGATGACGGATGGATCCCCGATAAGATAATTCGTTGCATCTTGCAAAATAAGAGGAGCTGGAAAGGAAAGTATGGACGACATTTGTATCTAGCCATCCATAGTGGTAGACGGAGGAAAGGAAGTCGCAAGAGCGATGGGTACAAGTTCTCGATAGAAACATCGGAGAGTATCATCGGAGTCTTCTGACGGATCAAGCCATCTTCTGGAATACGGGCCGCTCTGGGAGGAAGTATTTACGAGAACCTAATGTTAGAGTTAGTAAAATCTTTAACCCGAAAAAGAAGAGAGAGTAGAACCTAGAGTATAGGAAAGGAGTAAAAGATACTAATACCACCCAATTGAGATGTGGGCCCGTAAGCCACAGCATGAGTGTTAGTAAAGTTTTTCAAACACTAGACTCAACTTCAGCCAAGGAGTTGGAAAGGGGGCTACCTATAGACAGTCGACTCTGATACCAACTTGTGACGCCCTCCGTTTAATCGTACGCTAATCATACACGCAAATGCGTACGATCAAACCCAAGGACTCACGGGAAGATATCACAACACAACTCTATCAGCTTCATATTACAAGCCAGGGGCCTCGAGGGCTAGAATACGGAAGCTCGATTAACACACGATCCAGCGGAAGCAACAATATCTGAGTACAGACATAAAACATGGGGTGCATTAGAGAAGGCTAGCACAAAAGATACAACGATCGAACGAGGCGAGGCCTCCTGCGTGGGAACCTCCTAACTACTCCTGGTCTTCAGCGGCCTCCACGTAGTAGTAGGCACTGTCAGGGTAGCAATCGTCGTCGGCGGGGACCTCCATCTCCTGGGCTCCATCATCTGGTCACAGCAACGGATCAAAGGGACAAAGGGGGAGCAAAGAAAAGGTGAGTACTCATCCAAAGTACTCGCAAGTCTTACATAAGAACTATTCTAAATATGCAACGGTATCACGGGAGGGGGTTTATATGTGGACTGACTGCAGCAATGCAAGAATGGAGAGAGAAGGCCTAGTCCTATCGAAGACTAGCATCTTTAGGGTCTTGCAGCAATAGACGAGAATAGAGCAAGGTAACACAATTAAGTCATATTGTTGCAGCAATATTAAAGTGAGGTCATGCCCAGAGATCCTCCCTCGACTCCCTGCGAGGAATCAATCCCAAGACAGCTAATTCCAGTTAAGTAACAATTGTAGTTGTATAAGATCAGGGCACAACTCCAAGTTGTCCTGTAACCGTGGACACGACTATCCGAATAGTTAATTTTCATCCCTGCAGGGGTGCACCACATGTCCCGTCATGCTCGATAACACTCTGGCCGGACACACTTTTCTGGGTCATGCCCGGCCTCGGAATATCGACACGTCGCAGCCCCACCTAAGACTCAACAGAGAGGCCAGCCCGTCGGTCTAACTCCTAAGCACAAAGGGTTCGTGGGCCCAGTTCCCCTTCGCGCTCCTGCATGATGCGTGGGCGGCGGACGTCAGTCCTAGCATCCCTTAATCACAAGCGTGATGCATCTCGGGACCACTCGGGCGCGCGCCGCTACATTGCTGACATCTGAAAAGCTTCGGCTGATACCGCGACGTCGAGTACCCATAATTCTTCCCGCGTAGCCGGTTAGTGCGAAAAGGTCTCCAACCAACCCAGATCAAATACCCAAATCCATTATCATTTTAATTAGGCCATCAACACAATCTTGTGGGAATCCACCCGTCTAACATCTAATAACCAATGATCCCAGTAACATGGTCGAGTAACTATGTGATTGTAACATCGCGGGGAATCCAAGGTATCACCCTCGTTGGATTCCAAACGATGTAGCCGTCAAGGTGGGCTTAGAGGAATCACCCTCAGGGGTCCCACACTTGAGGGGTTGCATGACAAAGGCATCGTCGGGAATGGTGAAAGAGGAATCACCCTCGAGAACCACGTCCGACTAGCTATACTACAGAGATATCATCAGGAGTACTTAGCGAGGTGTCACCCTCGGTACTCGATAGTATCTCTGTAGCGTCGTAAAACTAAGGGGGGTGTATGTGTTGTGTCAGGTCTGGCTCGTCGATCAGGGATCGAGATTTGAAAGCAAAGCTGGGCAACTGGACTACGGGGTCAGAAGGGATGACTGCTCCACCTATACTAAGCAGTTTAAAGGTACATCACTGAAAGTATGAGTTCATCAAAAATAGGTTATGCATCAGATATAGGAGCTAACTACAACAGTAGCAAAATACTAATGCAAGCAGTAGGAAGAAAGACATAGGTGATGTTACAACCACACAGTTACTCGACCATGTCACTTTTCTTAAAAGAGGGTGTGGGGCCTCCGTGTCATAGACAGCGGGGTGGGTTGGCCCCACCGCTAAGTGGCTTAGGCCACATACACACAAAACACCCAGGAACATATTTATACAATCAACATATTTTGTGTACATACTTGCATATACACATACACATTACATACATGATACATACAAACGCAATACATACATAATACATAATACATACATGCCTTTTTTATTTTATTTTCTATCTAGCTCTCCTCTCTTCTCCAACCTCTTTGTTTACAACAGAGAACTCTCAACAACAACAGAGAAATAGACATCTCCATCTACCCCTACTCAATCCTAACGACGTCGGAACGGAGCGCCGATTGCCGGAATGGAACCAGGACGGCGCAAGGAAGGAGGCGGCGGGAGGAGCCCGAAAAGGGGCTCACCGACGTTGACGAGAGGGCCCGGTGAAGTCGGAGTTCTCGGGAGGCGCGGAGGAGATGGCGTGGAGGAGGACGAGGTGCTGATGGTGATGGTTCGGGAGAGGTGGGTCGCCGGAGGGGCCTCGTGAAGGGGCCGGCCGGCGTGACGAGGAGGGGGGACCTCCCTGCCCGATCCCTCCTGGACCGAGCGGGAGGGAGGGAGCCCGATGGGCAGAAGCTCGGCTGGTGCAGGGGCGAGCGGGGAGGTGCGGTGGCTAGTGTCGGCGAGATGGGGAGGCCGACGAGATGGGGAAGGAGCCGAGCGAGGGGGAGGGCCCTGGTTTCGGTGTGGGGGAGGGAGGGCTCGGTCTCTAGGGGGGCGAGGGTAAGGGAGGCCGACGGGAGGGATGCAGGGGAGGGCGTCGGCGGGATCTGGGGCTGGTCGGGGTGCGGTAGGTGAGGAGGGGGAGACCGAGAGGAGGGGCCTCGTGGGGGGCTGTCGTAGGGAGGGGTCTCGCGATGGCGGGGGGCGGCGGGGGGTCTGTCGTGAGGAGGGAGGGGTCTCGCGTGGGGGGGGGGTCTGGTATGGTTGAGGGGAGAGGGGGTCATGGTTGGTGGGGGGGCTCGGTGCGGTTAGTGAGCGAGAGGAGGGTTCTCGCGGCGGCCAGAGGGAGGAGTGGGGCGACGGTGGGAATTAGGGTTGGCCCCCTAGGGGGCTTTATACCCGAGGGGGTGGACCGAGTAGGGGTGGCCTGGCTGGGCCAGTTTTGGCCCAGTTGGGCCTTGGGGTTTCCCGTTTTGTTTTTGTTTTTTTTCATTTATTTATTATATATTCTTTTATTATTATTTTTAGTTACTTTCTTTCCTTTATTTATTTTATACAAAGCTTTTCTTTTAAATATGTAGGGATCACCTAATAATTTCAATAGTGCCCGATTCCCATTTATAATTCGTTAGAGAATTTTTATAACTCCCCCACGTTTTTACTTCAACAACATAAAACCTTTCTCGTTCGACTTTTAATTTTAAGTTTCGAATTTTGATTCTGTTTCAACTAACAATCGCGAGAGCAACGATAATAATCACCGTGACGTGGCATCATTAGCGTGTGATCACTGTAGCGTAATTACAATCATCACTGTAGCAAAAGTTGAGGATGTCACATTCTCTCTCTTGGATCTTCAATACAAAGTTCTCCATGATCTTCATGGAGATCTATCCGATGTAATCTTCTTTTGCGGTGTGTTTGTCGAGATCTGATGAATTGTGGATTTATGATCAGATTATCTATGAATCTTATTTGAGTTTCTTCTGATCTCTTATATGCATGATTTCATATCCTTGTAATGCTCTTCGAGTTGTGGGTTTTGTTTGGCCAACTTGATCTATGATTCTTGCAATGGGAGAAGTGCTTGGTTTTGGGTTCATACCATGCGGTGACCTCACCCAGTAACAGAAGGGGTAGCGAGGCACGCATCGTGTTGTTGCCATCAAGGGTAAAAAGATGGGGTTTTCATCATTGGTTTGAGTTTATCCCTCTACATCATGTCATCTTGCTTAAAGCGTTACTCTGTTTGTCATGAACTCAATACACTAGATGCATGCTGGATAGCGGTCGATGTGTGGAGTAATAGTAGTAGATGCAGAAAGTATCGGTCTACGTACTTGTCTCGGACGTGATGCCTATATGTATGATCATTGCCTTAGATATCGTCATGACTTTGCGCGGTTCTATCAATTGCTCGATAGTAATTCATTCACCCATCGTAATATTTGCTATCTTGAGAGAAGCATCTAGTGAACACTATGCCCCCCGGGTCTACTTCACATCAAATTTTCCGCCTTACACTTTTACTTTGTTGCACTTTCCGCCTTCAGATCTCACCTTGCAATCAATCCTGAAGGGATTAACAACCCCTTTGTAGCGTTGGGTGCAAGTTTGCTGTTTTTGCGTAGGTACATCGGTGCTTCATCTTGATACTCCTACTGGATTGATATCTTGGTTCTCAAACTAAGGGAAATACTTACTGCTACTGTGCTGCATCACCCTTTCCTCTTCAAGGGAAAAAACCAACGCAAGCTCAGGAGGTAGCAAGAAGAATTTTTGGCGTCGTTGCTCGAGAGCATCAAGTGAAGCTTATCCAAGTAAGTGTCGCAAACTCATCTCTTGCATTTACATTTTTGCCTCTCGTTTTCCTCTCCCCCACTTCTGAAAAACAAAAATTTACAAAAACATTTGCCTTTTTGTTCGCCCTTTTCTTTCGCTTGCTTTCTGCCTGCTTGTGTGGGATAGTCTACCTGTTCTCATGGCTAGACCTACCGCTTCAAACGATACTCCCGAGAGCGAAGTTCTCAATTTCAAACAAAATGAGGACGAAAACTTAAAGGATGCTTGGTATAGGATTTGCAATGCTCAGAGTAGATCTACTCGTAAGCAATCTACTACTGTCCTGCTTCGCAGTTTTTATGTGGGTATTTCCCCTTGGAATAGGTATGTCCTTGACACCATCGTAGGCGAAAATTTCTTGGGTAGCCATACCGTTGATTCTTACGGTGCTTTAATAAATTTGTTAGGCTCACCCCCACTCATGGTTAATTGAACCACCTTAACTCTGGAACATGTGATGCGTAGGCTGGATATCATTGAAAATAAAGTTGCTACGATTGAACTCATTGAGAATTTGGATAAAAAGATCCACAATCAAATCACTCAGTACGGATCCAAGGTGGGAATGACTTTGAAAATTTAAAGGAGAGTGAACCCACAGTTAACGAAAAACTAGGTCATGATTCCGCTAGAATTGGCAAACTAGAGGATGTTATAACCAACTTGGGTTCCGCTTTTGCCGCTGTGCAGAACACTCCAAATTTTTCCCACAATAAGGCCACCAAGCCTGTTTTTGTTCCTAAAAATAGTGGTGAACCATCTAGTAAAAGAGATGAAGACCTTAAGATGATGAGTGTTCACCCTACTTATGGTTTGAGTACCAAAGACGACGATACGTGATTCTTTCGCCTTATGCCTAGCTAAGGGCGTTAAACAATAGCGCTTGTTGGGAGGCAACCCAATGAATTTATCTTTCCTTTTTGCTTTCTGTTTTGTTGCGTCCACACCATCATAATTCTGTTATGATTGTGTCTTTTGTGTTTCTTTTTGTGTTTGAGCCAAGTAAAACCTTTATGGCTAGTTTGGTGATGGTTGTTTGATCCTGCTGGAAAAAGATAGAAACTTTTCGCTCACGAATTTTTTTTCATTTTTATCCAGAAAGAGATTTGGAGTTGATTATTTTTGCTTCTGGTTTATATGCCAATTTCCCAAACTTTCGTAATGTTTCAGAATTTTTGAGATACCAGAAGTATACTAAGTATACAAATTGCTACAGACTGGTGTGTTTTTGACAGATTCTGTTTTTGTTGTGTTGGCTGCTTATATTGATGAAACTATGGATAGTATCGGGGGGTATTAGCCATGGAAAAGTGAGAATACAATAATCTAACACCGATATAAATAGAAATCAAGTTTGCTACAGTACCTAAAGAGGTGGTAGTTTGTTTTCTTGTGCTAATGATATCACGAGTTTCTGTTTAAGTTTTGTGTTGTGAAGTTTTCAAGTTTTGGGTGATGTTCTCATGGACAAAGGGATAAAGAGTGGAAAGAGCTCAAGCTTGGGGATGCCCAAGGCATCCCAAGCCAAATTCAAGGACACCAAAAAGCCTAAGCTTGGGGATGCCCCGGGAAGGCATCCCCTCTTTCGTCTTCAATCCATTGATAACATTACTTGGAGCTATATTTTTATTCACCACATGATATGTGTTTTGCTTGGAGCGTCTTGTATCGTAGGAGTCTTTTCTTTTTGTTGTGTCACAATCATCCTTGCTACACACCTTTGTAGAGAGACATGCACTCATCGTGAATTTGCTAGAATACACATTGAGCTTCGCTTATATCTTTTGAGTTAGGCAATTTAGCTCACATGTGCTTCACTTATATCTTTTGAGCTAGACAACTTTGCTCTAAGTGATTCACTTAGATCTTTTAGAGCACGGCGGTGTCATATTTTGGAGAAATAAGAACTCTCGATCTTCACTTATATCTTTTTGAGAGTGCTCTCTCTGAGTAACTTGGTAGTTGGCTTGTGGTATCAAAGTAGTCCCAAAGATGATTGGCGTCCAAAGAGGATACAATAAAACTTCCATATTCATGTGCATTGATTAGAAAGAGAAGTTTGATTCCTCGCAAACAGTTTTGAGACATGGATTTGGTAATATTAAGAGTTATGTTAGTAGGGTGTTGTGAATTTAGAAATACTTGTGTTGAAGTTAGTGATTCCCGTAACAAGCACGTATGGTGAACCGCTATGTTAGGAAGTTGGAGCATAATTGATTTATTGATTGTCATCCTTTGTGTTGCGGTCGGGATCGCGCGATGGTTAACACCTACCAACCCTTCCCCTAGGAGTATGCGTTTAGCACTTTGTTTTGATTACTAATAAAAACTTTCACAATAAGTATGTGAGTTCTTCAGGACTAATGTGAGTCCATGGTATAGATGCACTTTCACCTTCCACCATTGTTAGCCTCTCTAGTGTCGCGCAACTTTCGCCGGTACACAAAACCACCATATACCTTCCTCAAAACAGCCACCACACCTACCTATTATGGCATTTTCATAGCCATTCCGAGATATATTGCCATGCAACTCCCACCGTTCCGTCTCATGACATGTGCCGTCACTTTCATATTGCCATTGCATGATCGTAAGATAGCTAGCGAGATGTTTCAACGTCATACCAAAAGCTAGATCATTGCACATCCCGGTACACTGCCGAAGGCATTTCCTATAGAGTCCTCATCGTTCTAAGCATTGAGCTGTGAGTAAATTAAAGTGTGATGATCATCATTATTAGAGCATTGTCCCATGTGAGGAAATAAAAAAAAAGGCCAAAGTTGCCCACACACACAAAAAAAGATATGGAAAGAGGCCAAAGAGCCCAAACAAAAAAAAGAGAAAAAGAGAGAAGGGACAATGCTACTATCTTTTCCACAGTTGTGCTTCATAATAGCACCATGTTCTTCATGATTGAGAGTCTCTTGTTTTGTCACCACCATATGCTAGTGGGAACCTTCATTATATAACTTGGCTTGTATATTCCAATGAAGGGCTTCCTCAAAATTTCCCTAGGTCTTCGTGAGCAAGCAAGTTGGATGCAAACCCACTAGTTCTCCTTTTGAGCTTTCACATACTTATAGCTCTAAGTGCATCCACTGCATGGTAATCCCTACTCTTTCACATTGATATCTATTGATGGGCATCTCCATAGACCTTTGATACGCCGAGTCGATGTGACAATCTCCTCCTTTTTGTATCACAACCTCCACCAAACTCTATTCCACCTATGGAGCTATATCCATGGCTCACGCTCATGTATTGCGTGAGAGTTGAAAAAGGTTTGAGAAACTAAGAGTGCGAAGACAATTACTTGGCCAATACCGGGGTTGTGCATGATTTAAATTAGTTGTGTGGGTATGATGGAGCATAGCCAGACTATATGATTTTGTAGGGACAATTTTCTTTGGCCTTGTTATTTCGAAAGTTCATGATTACCTTGCTAGTTTACTTGAAGTATTATTATTTTCATGTCAAACTATTGTTTTGAATCTTACGGATCTGAACATTCATGTCACATGAAAGAAGTTACAAAGGACAAATATGCTAGGTAGTATTCCACATCAAAAATTCTATCTTTATCACTTCCCTACTCGAGGACGAGAAGGAGTTAAGCTTGGGGATGCTTGATACGTCTCCAACGTATCTATAATTTTTGATGGTTCCATGCTATTATCATGTCAAACTTTGGATATTTTGTATGCCTTTTATATCTTTTTTGGGACTAACTTATTAACTCAGTGCCAAGTGTCAGTTCCTGTTTTTTCCGTGTTTTTCACCCTTTTCAGAGGAGAATATTAAACGGAGTCCAAACGGAATAAAACCTCCGAAAAGAATTTTTCCGGAACAGAAGATACGCAGGGAGCTTGAGAACCAAGGCAGAGGCCACCAGGGGAGGCCCCAAGCCCCCTAGGCATGGCCAGGGGGCCGCGCCTTGCAGGCTTGTGGGGCCCGTGTGGCTCGTCTGCCCTACTTCTTCCGCCTATAAATCCCCGAAAAATCCAAAACCACGGGAGAGATCCACGAAAATACTTTTCCGCCGCCGCAAGCTTCTGTCTCCGCAAGATCCCATCTGGGGCACGTTCTGGTGCCCTGTCGGAGGGGTGATTCGGATACGGAGGGCTTCTTCATCAAAACTATTGCCTCTCCGATGATGCGTGAGTAGTTCACCATAGACCTTCGGGTCCGTAGCTAGTAGCTAGATGGCTTCTTCTCTCTCTTGTATATTCAATACAAAGTTCTCCATGATCTTCATGGAGATCTATCTGATGTAATCTTCTTTTGTGGTGTGTTTGTTGAGATCCAATGAATTGTGGATTTATGATCAGATTACCTATGAATCTTATTTGAGTTTCTTCTGATCTCTTATATGCATGATTTCATATCCTTGTAATTCTCTTCGAGTTGTGGGTTTTGTTTGGCCAACTTGGTATATGATTCTTGCAATGGGAGAAGTGCTTGGTTTTGGGTTCATACCATGCGGTGACCTCACCCAGTGACAGAAGGGGTAGCGAGGCACGCATCATGTTGTTGCCATCAAGGGTAAAAAGATGGGGCTTATATCTATTGCATGAATTTATCCCTCTACATCATGTCATCTTGCTTAAGGCATTACTATATTTGTCATGACTCAATACACTAGATGCATGCTGGATAGCAGTCGATGTGTGGATTAATAGTAGTAGATGCAGAAAATATCGGTCTACTTGTCTCGGACGTGATGCCTATATGTATGATCATTCCTTAGATATCGTCATGACTTTGCGCGGTTCTATCAATTGCTCGACAGTAATTCGTTCACCCACCGTAATATTTGCTATCTTGAGAGAAGCCTCTAGTGAACACTATGGTCCCCGGGTCTACTTCACATCATATTTTCCGCCTTACACTTTTACTTTGTTGCACTTTCCGCCATCAGATCTCACCTTGCAATCAATCGTGAAGGGATTGACAACCCCTTTGTAGCGTTGGGTGCAAGTTTGCTGTTTTTGCGCAGGTACGTTGGTGCTTCATCTTGATACTCCCACTGGATTGATACCTTGGTTCTCAAACTGAGGGAAATACTTACTACTATTGTGCTGCATCACCCTTTCCTCTTCAAGGGAAAAAACCAACGCAAGCTCAAGAGGTAGCAGTCATTCATATATATGCGTGATCATATATATGCAGGCAGGAGTCGGGCTGATGGTTTACGGACGTGATGCCTATATGTAATGATCATTGCCATGAATAAATATTTCATAACTACGCGCTTTTCTATCAGTTGCACAACAGTAATTTGTTTACCCATTGTATGCTTTCTACGAGAGAGAAGCATCTAGCGAAAACTATGGCCCCGGGTCTATTCACAAATATATTTACAAAAACTCCAATTACCTTGATGTTCTTATTTAATTTTTATTTAGTTTCTATTTATATTTATCAAACTATACATCTACACTAATTATTGCTTTCAAGTAACGAGTTCAAGGGGATTGGCAACCCTCTTGCCTGCATTAGGTGTAAGTGTATGCTCTTTGTGTGTATGTGCTGAAAACGGGAAATTGTGTGGTCCTCCTATTGGTTCGATAACTTTGGTTCTCAATGAGGGAAATACTTTTCTATATTGTGCTGCATCATCCTCTCCTCTTCGGGGAAAACCCAATGCATATCACAAGTATCAATCATCCATTGAGCTTCTATGACAACTCACTCCTCGTCTTCATGATGAATTTGCCCTCAAGGATGTTGGGGAACGTCGCATGGGAAACAAAAAAATTCCTACGCACATGCAATACCTATCCATGGTGATGATCATCTACGAGAGGGGAGAGTGCATCTACGTACCCTTGTAGATCGCTAAGCGGAAGCATATATAACGTAGTCGATGTAGTGGAACATCTTCGCAATCCAAATCGCATCTTGTCCCACGATCTCATCACGACCCGTCCCCCGATCCCATCATGATCCATCTCGATCTAGTGCCGAACGGACGACACCTCCGCGTTCAGCACACGTACATCTCGATGACGATCTCTGCCTTCTTGATCATGCAAGAGGGGCGGAGAGCTAGATGAGTTCTCCAACACGGCGGCATGGTGGTGGTGGTGGATCTATTCCAGCAGGGCTTCGCCTAAGCGTTGTAGAAAAACCGATCTAGAGGAAGAACAGATCTAGAGATAAGTAGAGGGAGCACGTGGCTAATTGTGACTCAAAACCCTCAAAACCTCTAGTATATATAGGAGGAGAGATGGAGGAGGCTTGGCCTCCAAGGGAAACCTCTAAGGCTCGGCCGAACCAAGGAGGAGGAATCCACCTCCCACAAGGGAGGTGGAATCCTATTAGGACATGATACGTCTCCAACGTATCTATAATTTTTGATAGTTCCATGCTATTATCTTGTCATCTTTGGATGTTTTGTATGCATGAATATGTTATTTTATATCTTTTTGGGGACTAACCTATTAACTTAGTGCCAAGTGCCAGTTCCTATTTTTTCGTGTTTTGACTTTTTTCAAAGGAGAATATTGAACGGAGTCCAAACGGAAAAAAAACATGTGAAATAATTATTTTTCCATAACAGAAGACATGCGGGAGACTTGAGAACCAAGGCGGGGGACCTCGGAGGAGGTCACAAGCCAACCAGTCCCGGCCTAGGGGGGACCGGGCCTAGCAGGCTTGTGGGCCCCTTGTGGCTCCCCTGCCCTAGTTCTTCCACCTATAAATCCCCTAAAAACTGAAACCACGGAAGGGAGTGATAACCCACAAGTGTAGGGGATCGCAACAGTTTTCGAGGGTAGAGTATTCAACCCAAATTTATTGATTCGACACAAGGGGAAGCGAAATAATATTCTCAAGTATTAGCAGCTGAGTTTGTCACGTTCAACCACACCTGAAAGATTAGTGTCTGCAAGCAAAGTATCAGTAACAAAGTGGTATGATAACAACGGTGCCAGAAAAAGATATGTTGACGGCAGACTATTCCTAACTTGTTGTATCAATGGCGCCACTAAATAGCATGTTGGCGGAGGACTATTCTTCCCCAGCAACGGCTCCAGAAAAGTCTTGCAACAGGTAACAGCAAAGTAGCGAGTAACAGCAGTAGTGACAGCAGCAGCAAGTAACAGCAGTAGTGACAGCAGTAGTAAGGAACATCAGTAGTGACAGCATCACCAGAGTAACAGCAGTAGCAACAGTAGTAGCGACAAAGTAACATAGCAAGGACCAGTAGTAGAAGACTCGTAGGCAGTGGATCGGTGATGGATGAGTATGACGGATGTGATTCATCATGTAACAGCTATAACACGGAGAGATATGTAACTAGCTCCCGTTCGTCAATCTAATGTAGGCATGTATTCCGTATGTAGTCATACGCGCTTAGGAAAAATAACTTGCATGACATCTATTGTCCATCCCTCCCGTGGCAGCGGGGTCCTAATGGAAACTATGGGATATTAAGGTTCTCCTTTTAATAAAGAACCGGACCAATGCATTAACACTTGGTGAATACATGAACTCCTCATACTATGGTCATCTCCGAGAGTGGTTCCGGCTATTATCACTCCGGGGTTGCCGGGTCATAACACATAGTAGGTGACTACAACTTGCAAGTTAGGATCTAAAACACACATATATTGGCGACAACATAATAGGTTCAGATCTGAAATCATGGCACTCGGGCCCTAGTGACAAGCATTAAGCATGGCAAAGTAGTAGCAACATCAATCTCAGAACATAGTGGATACTAGGGATCAATCCCCGTCAAAACTAACTCAATTACATGCTAGATCTCATCCAACTCATCACTGTCCAGCAAGCCTACGATGAGATTACTCACGAACGATGAAGAGCGTCATGGAATTGGCGATGGAGGAAGGTTGATGATTACGATGGCGACGATTTCCCCTCTCTGGAGCCCAGAACGGACTCCAGATCTGCCCTCCAGATGAAGAACAAAAGGTGGCGGCGCCTCCGTATCGTACAACACGATGAATCCTTCTCTCTGATTTTTTCCGGGCGAGACGGAATAAATAGAGCTGAGTTTGGAGGCGGTGGCGCCACGTGGGCCCCCCAAGCCCTCACGGCGTGGCCAGGGGGGTGGTCGCAGCCCAGGGGCTTGTGGCCCACTAAAACACCTCCTCCGGTGGATATTTGCGCAGGTATTTTTCATTAATTCCGGAAAAATTCTCCGTAAATTTTCAGGACATTCCGAGAACTTTTATTTCTGCACAAAAACAACACCATGGCAATTCTGTTGAAAACAGCGTTAGTCCGGGTTAGTTCCATTCAAATCATGCAATTTAGAGTCCAAAACAAGGGCAAAAGAGTTCGGAAAAGTAGATACGACGGAGACGTATCAACTCCCTCAAGCTTAAAGCCTTACTTGTCCTCAAGCAATTCAGTTGACAAACTGAAAGAGACAAAAGAAAAACTTTGACAAACTTTGTTTGATCTTGTTGTTGCAACTATGTCTAACTCATAACCAGAATTTCAGCAAGATCACAAGCAAACCACATAAGCAAATGACATCTAGGTCTCACGGTAAACTCATATCAATGGCATAATCAACTAGCGAGCAAATAATAATAAGCCTCAAATGTCAACACTTCAATCAAAACAACATGAAGCAGTGCGAACAGATGGTATCTCGCTAGCTCTTTCTGAGACCGCAAAACATAAATGCAGAGCACCTTCAAAGACCAAGGGCTGACTAAATATTGTAATTCAAGGCAATGAAGATCCAGTCACAGTCACACTTAACACAGTTAAAAGCAAAGCATAAAAATGACAAAGGTGCTCTCTAATTGGTGCTTTTGTAAGAGGAGGATGACTCAACAGGAACATAAACAGACAGGCCCTTCGCAGAGGGAAGCATTGATTTGCATAGGTGCCAAAGCTCAAGCTTTGAAAATAGAGATAATAATTTTGGGTGGCATGCTTTCATTGTCAACGCAATGACTAAGAGTTCTCAACATCTTCCACGCTACACATGCTATAGGCGGTTCCCAAACAGAAAAGTTAAGTTTTGACTCCCCCACCACCAATCAATCACACTCCATGGCTAGCCGAATCCTCGGGTACCGTCCATACCAACAACAATCCTGGGGGAGTTTTGTTTGCAATTATCTTTTCGATTTGAGCATGGAACTGGGAATTCCAATTACCGGCCCCTTTCTCGTGAATGATAGTGAATAAACACATATCGAGGGTAATACGCCTAGCATGGAAGATACCAATAGCCCCCTGTCACCACATGAGCGGTTCGGGCATGCAAAACATGTTATTTCTTGAAGGTTTAGAGAGTGGCACATGCAAATTTACTTGGAACGGCAGGTAGATACCACACATAGGTAGGTATGGTGGACTCATATGGAACAACTTTGGGTTTATGGAAGTGGATGCACAAGCAGTATTCCTGCTTAGTACAAGTGAAGGCTAGCAAAAGACTGGGAAGCGACCAACTAGAGAGCGACAACAGTCATCAAAATGCATTGAGATTAACCAACATTGAGTGCAAGCATGAGTAGGACATAAATCACCATGAACATGAACATCATAGAGGCTATGTTGATTTTGTTTCAACTACATGTGTGAGCATGCGCCAAGTCAAGCCACTTGAATCATTCAAAGGAGGATACCATCCTATCATACTACATCATAGTCATCTCAACATTCATGTGGGCATCCAAGTCAAACCATTATAAGCTCCTAGCTAAGTAAGCATGGCATAAGCAACTATGATCTCTAAGTTGTCATTGCAACATGTTTCTCTCACAACAAAGTTGAATTAGGCATGATGAGCTAGTCATATTTACAAAAACAAAATAGATCGAGTTCATACCAGTTTTCCAAGCTCAGTCACTTCATCATATATCGTCATTATTGCCTTTCACTTGCACGACCGAATGATGTGAACAATAATAGGAGTGCTCGTGCATTGGACTAAAGCTGGAACCTGCAGGCAAACACAAAGGAGAAGACAAATTAATATGGCTCTTTGAAAGCTAAACAGGTATGCATGCAAGAGCCACTAAACATTGTAACCATGGTATTCTACCTTGACCCAAAGAAAAAGAAAACTATTTACATGGGAAAGCTCCCAACAAGCAAAAGAAAAAAAGAAAATCTTTTTGGTTTTTTCAAACTAGACAGACACACGAAAAGAAAACGAGAAAAAGAAAATAATCTAGCATGGATAATACAGTGGCAAAGTGTGAACACCGGCTAACAAAGTGAAAGCACAAGCAAGAATGTAAAGTCGGTGAGAACACGTACTCCCCCAAGCTTAGGCTTTTGGCCTAAGTTGGTCTACTCCCAAGGATGGTCCTGGCGAAACCCAAAATCATAATGGGGGTTATACGGGAGCACTACAGCCACTGCTTGAATAGCTGCCTCACGGAGACGAGCAGCCTTTGCCTCCCTCTCATACTCCTCTGCCTCTCCTCTGGTTATGTAATATCTCTGTTTTACCTGAAAGTCGAAGAAGGCAGGAGCAGGAAGGGTAATATGGAAAACACGCTGTCGGTTAAATATCAAACGGTATAGGAGGGATTCGTCATCCCTCTCAAGGAACTGGTAGCGTGTCAAAGCGACGCGGTCAAGGAAAGCTGTATGGAGTGGGGGATCTCCTTCGCGAATCGGTACTCCAAGAAAATTTGCTAAGCGGGTGGCATAGATCCCACCAAAGAAATCCCCTTCATTAGCATTCTTATTCAGCCTCCTTGCTATTATAGCTCCCATGTTGAAGCTTTTGTCACCCGTCACTACGCTCTTAAGGATACTAAGGTCGGGTGCGAGAGGTGACAATGCTTAATCTTGCCATTAATGTATCTACCTATGAAGAGGGCAAAGTAATGCAAGGCAGGAAAATGAATACTCCCCATGGTAGCTTGCGTAATGTCTCTAGTTTCTCCAATAGTAATACCAGAGCAAAAATCTCTAACCGAAGATTTAGGAGGATCGCTGAGGCTACCCCAAATAGGTATTTTGCAAATTCTATTGAAATCCTCTAAATCCATGGTATACGATTTATCATAGAGATCAAACAATACCGATGGCTCATGGACAGCTGAAAATTTGAATCTACGAACAAAAGAGGCAATGAGAGCAACATACTGCTCACATTTATCGGAGATGAATTCTTCGAGTCCGACGTTGTGAACAAGTGCATCAAACTCATCTTTGAACCCTGCCTCAATCATAAATTCATCAGAAGGCCATTCACATGGTTGTACCTGCGCGTCCCTT
Organism: Hordeum vulgare subsp. vulgare; assembly: GCF_904849725.1. Lineage (NCBI taxonomy): Eukaryota > Viridiplantae > Streptophyta > Magnoliopsida > Poales > Poaceae > Hordeum > Hordeum vulgare. The sequence goes on along the minus strand of NC_058524.1, from coordinate 121,288,240 downwards.
GGTTGGTAAGGATCAGGCTCCCGAATCGCAAGACGGGGACCTCTCTTGCTTGAGGAACCACCATGAAAGTTTCTCTTGAACATCTTCCTTTTCTGAAATTTTCAGTGACCCAAAGGAAAAGTGAAAAAGGCTCAACTAAACTAGTAGCAACTGCTCCCACAAGTGCCTAGAGGCCATATTACGCATCAAAACTACTTGGGACCAGCTAAAATCAGCATACAAAGCTCAAGAACATGGTCACCAAGGCAGCAAAAATACGCGGATTATGAGGCATTAGAGCAAAAACTAATTGTACCAATGGAGGAGTCACTTACCAAGGAGTAATTTCCCCAAAACAGTTCGGAGAACGGTGATTTGAGCAAAGAGATCGAAAATCCCAGCAAGAGGAGCAAGAACACGGGTTTGAGCTGCGAAACGATTTTTTCTGGAGGTAGGAAAACCAGATGAGAGCAAGAATGAGTGGAGGGGGTGCCTGTGGGCCCCACAAGCCTGGGTGGCGCAGCCAGGGGGTGCCCGCGCCCCAAGGGCTTGTGGCCCACTGGTACAGCCCCCAGACAAGCTCTTTGTCTCAGAATTTTTCAAAAAATCCAAAAAAAATCATATTTGATTTTCAGGACGTTCGGAGAACTTTTATTTTCGGGGTACTTTTCTACCGGACGCTAAAACAAAAAATAGGGAAAATAAAACAAATCTATCATTTTTCTTCTAAGCAACCTAAAGTGAAAGCTTGGAACAGAGGTTTGTGACTCCTCAATTCATCCATCTCATGGTCATCGCAATAAAATCCGCCAATGAGGTTGATCAAGTCTCCTCGACAAACCTTTTAGAATCACAAAAGAGAATGGAGAATTTTAGAATAGTCACTAGGTCACCTCAATGGGGATGTGTTTTTACCCAACAAGCAAATCATACTTCATCTTGGCACGAGGAATAGGGCATTCAAAGCTCCCAATAAGAATCGATGAAGTCTTTTCGATAGCATTGATGCAATGTACTCGATATTGTTTCTTCGGAAAGTGCACCGTATGCTCATTACCGTTGACATGGAAAGTGACATTGCCTTTGTTGCAATCTATAACAGCCCCTGCGGTGTTTAAAAAGGGTCTTCCGAGGATGACCTCCATGGCATCGTCCTCGGGAATATCCAAGATAACAAAGTCTGTTAAGATAGTGACATTAGCAACCACAACAGACACATCCTCGCAAATGCCAGTAGGGAAAGAAGTTGAATTGTCGGCCATTTGCAGAGAGATTTCAGTGGGTGTCAACTTATCCAGTTCAAGTCTACGATAAAGAGAGAGAGGCATAACACTAACACCGACTCCAAGGTCGCATAACACAGTTCTAACGTAGTTGCCTTTAATGGAGCAAGGTATAGTGGGCACACCGGGATCACCTAGTTTCTTGGGAGTTCCACCCTTGAAGGTATAATTAGCAAGCATGGTGGAAATCTCAACCTCGGGTATCCTCCTCTTATTAGTCACAATATCTTTCATGTACTTAGCATATGGAGACATTTTGAGCATATCTGTCAAACGCATTTGCAGAAAGATAGGTCTGATCATTTCAATGAAGCGCTCAAAATCCTCATCATCCTTTCTCTTGGATGGTTTTGAAGGAAAGGGCATAGGTTTCTGAACCCATGGCTCCCTTTCTTTACCATGCTTCCTAGCAGTGAAGTCATTCTTATCATATCTTCTATTCTTAGGCTGTGGGTTATCAAGATCAACTTTAGGTTCAATCTCCACATCCTTTTCGTTGCTAGGTTGAGCATCTTCATGAACATCACTATTGATATTATCATTAGGATCATGTTCATCACTAGATTGCGTTTCAGCATTAGAGACAGAGGCATCGTTTGGACTCTCAGGTGTAGCAGCAACAGGGTTGCTAACGTGCAGGTTCCTATCATCTTTCTTCTTCTTTCTAGGATGACTAGGTGCAGCAGTGCTAACACCTTGAGAATCTTGTTCAATTCTCTTCGGATGACCCTCAGGATACAAAGGTTCCTGGGTCATTCTACCGCCTCTAGTGACGACTCTGACGGAATTGTCATTCAACTCGTCGAGCAAGTCATTTTGAGCTTTAAGTACTTGTTCTACCTGAGTAGTAACCATAGAGGCATATTTACTCAGAAGTTTAAGACCATTGACATTTCTGTCCACACAAGCACTTAAATGACTAAGAATACGAGCATTCTGTTCCAATTGTATGCTAACATAATCATTGAAACTCTGCAACAAAGTTATCAAATTCATCCATGCATAAGTAATACGTCTCCATCGTATCTACTTTTCCAAACTCTTTTGCCCTTGTTTTGGACTCTAATTTGCACGATTTGAATGGAACTAACCTGGACTGACGATGTTTTCAGCACAATTGCCTTGGTGTTATTTTTGTGCAGAAATCAAAGTTCTCCAAACGTCCTGAAAATTTACGGGGAGCAGTTTTGGAAAATAAGAAAAATATCTGCGCCAAGTTCCACCTCAGGGGGTGGGCCAGTGGGCCACAAGCCCTAGATCCACCACCACCACCCCTCGTGGCGGTGGGCAGGCTTGTGGGGCCCACACGGCTCTGCCGCCCCCAATCTCATGTCTATAAGATCCCTTTCGTCCCAGAAAAAAAATAAAAAGAGAAGTTTTCGTCGCGTTTGCGATACGGAGGCGCCGCCACCACCTGTTCTTCATCTAGAGGGTAGATCTGGAGTCCGTCTTGGGCTCCGGAGAGGGGAAATCGTCGCCATCGTCATCATCAACCTTCTTCCCTCTCCAATTCCATGAAGCTCTTCATCGTTCGTGAGTAATCTATTCGTAGGCTCGTTGGGCGGTGATTAGTAGGATGAGATCTATCATGTAATCGAGTTAATTTTGATGAGGATTGATCCCTAGTATCCACTATGTTCTGAGATTGATGTTGCTACTACTTTGCCATGCTTAATGCTTGTCACTAGGGCCCGAGTGCGATGATTTCAGATATGAAATTATTATGTTGTCACCAATATATGTGTGTTTTAGATCCGATCTTGCAAGTTGTAGTTACCTACTATGTGTTATGATCCGGCAACCCCGGAGTGACAATAACCGGAACCACTCCCGGTGATGACCATAGTTTGAGGAGTCCATGTGTTCACCAAGTGCTAATGCGTTGGTCCGGTTCTTTATTAAAAGGAGAACCTTAATATCCCGTAGTTTCCTTTTGGACCCCGCTGCCACGGGAGGGATGGACAATAGATGTCATGCAAGTTCTTTACCCTAAGCACGTATGACGACACACTGAATGCATGCCTACATTACATTGACGAACGGGAGCTAGCCACATATCTCTCCGTGTTATAACTATTGCATGATGAATATCATCCAAACAAATCACCGACCCATTGCCTATGAGTTTGTCCTACTGCTGTTACTTGTCTTGCTCTGCTGCTGCTACTATTGTTACTTGTCTTGCTCTGCTGCTGCTGCTGTTGTTACTTGCCTTGCTCTGCTGCTACTGTTGCTATTATTGTCGCTTGCTACTGTTGCTACTTGCTACTGCTGTCACTACTGTTGTTCCTTGCCGCTGCTATTGCTCGTTACACTGCTGCTACCTGTTACAATTTTGGTTCACTGGACGTTGACGGGAACTGACAATTTCTGTCAATGCGGCAACTTGGCGCCATTGATACAATCGTTAGGAATAGTCTGCCGTCAACAGATCGTTTCTGACACCGTTGTTATCATATTACTTTGTTGTTACTACTATGCTTGTAGATACTAATCTTTCAGGTGTGGTTGAATCTGACATATTCAGCTGCTAATACTCGAGAGTATTCTCTCACCTCCTATAGGCGATCAACAAATTTGGGTCGAATACTCTACCCTCGAAAACTGCTGCGAACCCACGCGCTGGTGGGCCGTCAACAACATTCTTCTAGTTTTGTTGCCGGGGAGTGCTAGCAGCATTCTTCTGGTGCCGCTGCAGGGGAAGGTTTGTTGTCATCAGCATTCATCTAGCCATCGCCAGAGATTGCAATCAGCATTTTTCTGGCGCCGTTGCCGGGGAGGTATTGCTATATTCTCTGAGTCACTTGGGATTTATATCTGTTGATCACTATGAAGAATCTGAAGGATCCGAAGACCAAAGTCTTGCCCTCAACTACGAGGGGAGGTAAGGAATTGCCATCTAGCTCTGCACTTGATTCACCTTCAGTTATGAGTAAGTTTGCAACATCACCTCCTGCTAGAAATCTTGATATGTCGCCTGTGCTTGATGATGCTTATGATGCTACTGCTAGAGATGCTATGCTTGATACTATGCCTGATGATACTATGCTTGATACTATGCCTGATACTGCTAGAGATGCTATGCATGATACTGCTAGAGATGCTATGCATGATACTGCTAGAGATGCTATGCTTGATACTGCTAGAGATGCTATGCTTGATGATGCTAGAGATACTCCTTTGCCTGATGTTCCACTAGGAGTGTTCCTTGATGCTCATATTGCTAGAGTTACTGACAATGCTCGTGATGCTTCTGAAACTGCCGATACTATTGAGATAGAACCTGCTTTTGCTCCTGCTAGATTTAGCTCTCCTAGATATGAATTGCCTGATATACCTGAGGGTTACGTTATGGAGGGAGAGATAGCTGAGGATTTTCTTGCGTGTAAGGATGCCTATGACGCTGAGAAATTACTTCTCAAGTGGAAGGAAAAATCTCGGGAAGCTAGGATGAAAAATGACCCGAAGTTTGCCACTTCGCCTATATTTTTCACCGATAAGTATTATGAATTCTCTGTCGACCCTGAGATAATGTCTCTAGTCGAATCTGATCCTTTTCACGGTTATGAGTCTGAGACGGTCATAGCCCATCTTGCCAAACTATCCGAAATAGCCAACCTTTTCACTAATGAGGAGAAGATCCGCCACTACTATATCCTTAAGTTGTTTCCTTTCTCTCTAAAGGATGATGCTAAAGCCTGGTTCACCTCTCTTGCTCCTGGATGTGTGCGTAGTCCCCAGGAGATGGTCTATTACTTTTGTGAGAAATATTTCCCTGCCCATAATAAGCAAGCTGCCTTGCAGGAAATATACAACTTTGCTCAACTCCAAGAAGAGAGTCTTCCACAAGCTTGCGGGAGGCTCGTCCAGCTACAGAATGCTTTGCCTGATCACCCTCTTAAGAAGAATGAGATACTTGATATCCTCTATAACGGACTTAACGATACCTCTAGAGACCACCTAGATAATTGTGCCAGTTGTGTTTTTAGGGAACGAACTGTAGAACAAGCTGAGACCCTACTGAACAACCTCTTGATCAATGATAATGCTTGGACTATTCCCGAACCACCTCCTAAGCCAACTCCTAAGAAAAGAGGTATTCTATTCCTCGGTCCCGAAGATATGCAAGAAGCCAAGAAATCTATGCAAGAGAAAGGCATTAGATTTGAAGATGTCAAAAATCTACCACCTATCGAAGAGATCCATGGTCTCGATAACCCGATATAGGTAGTAGAAGTGAATTCTCTGCGTAGGTTTGATGAGAGTGATATTCCTTTTGATAAACCTGCTAGCCTATGCTTTGATGAATTTGACAACTTTGTTGCCAAACAACAGAGTTTCAATGATTATGTTAGCAGACATTTGGAACAAAGTACTCGTATGCTTAGCCATTTAAGTACTTGTGTAGACAGAAATGTCAATGATCTGAAGCTTCTGAGTAAACATGCCTCTATGATTACTACTCAGGTAGAACAAGTACTTAAAGCTCAGAATGACCTGCTCAATGAACTAAATGACAACTCTGTCAGAGTCATTACTAGAGGAGGCAAAATGACTCAGGAACTTTTGTATCCTGAAGGTCATCCTAAGAGAATTGATCAAGATTCTCAAGGAACCAATGCTGATACACCCAGTCATCCTAAGGAGAAGAAGAAGGATGATAGAAACCTGCACGCCAGTTCACCAAATACTGTCACACCGGAAGAACCTAATGATATTTCTGCGTCTGATGCAGAAACACAATCAGGTGATGAACATGAACCTGGTGACAATGTGGACAGCGATGTTCATAATAATGCTCAACCTAGCAATGATGAGGATGTGGACATTGAACCTACGGTTAATCCTGATAATCCACGACTTAAGAAGTACGATAAGAATGACTTCACTGCTAGGAAGCATGGTAAAGAGAGGGAGCCATGGGTTCAGAGACCTATGCCCTTTCCTCCTAAGCCATCCAAGAAAAAAGATGATGAGGATTTTGAGCACTTCGTTGAGATGATAAGACCCGTCTTTCTGTAGATGCGGTTAACTGATATGATCAAGATGTCTCTGTATGCCAAGTACATGAAAGATATCGTGACTAATAAACGGAAGATACTAGATCTTAAGATCTCCACCATGCTTGCCAACTACAATTTCAAAGGCGGAACTCCTAAGAAACTTGGTGATCCCGGAGTGCCCACTATACCTTGCTCCATTAAAGGAAACTACGTAAGAACTGCCTTATGTGACCTTGGAGCCGGTGTTAGTGTTATGCCACTCTCTCTTTATCATAAACTTGAGTTGGATAAGTTGACACCCACTGAAATTTCTCTGCAAATGGCCGACAAATCAATTGCTTTCCCTATCGGCGTTTGCGAGGATGTGCCTATTGTGGTTGCTAATACCACTATCTTAACAGACTTTGTTATCTTGGATATTCCCGGGGACGATGCCATGGCTATCATCCTCGGAAGACCCTTTTTAAACACTGCAGGGCTGTTATAGATTGCAACAAAGGCAATGTCACTTTCCATGTCAACGGTAATGAGCACACAGTGCACTTTCCGAAGAAACGATATCAAGTACATTGCATCAATGCTATCGAAAAGACTTCATCGATTCTCATTGGGAGCTTTGAATGCCCTATTCCTCGTGTCAAGATGAAGTATGATTTGCTTGTTGGGGAGATACATATCCCCATTGAGGTTACTTAGTGGCTATTCGAAAATTCTCCATTCTCTCTTGCGATTCGAGAAGGTTTTGTCATAAGGACTTGATCAATCCCATTGACGGATTTCTTTCGATGACCATGAAACGGATGAATCAAGGAGTCACATACCTCTGTTTTGAGCTTTCATTTTCTTTTGCTTAGAAGAAAAATGATAGAATTAGTTTAGTTTTTCCTGTTTTCTGTTTTAGCGTCCCGGAGAAAAATACCTCGAAAATAAAAGTTCTCCGATGGTCCTGAAAATTTAGTATGATTTTTTCTGGAATTTTTGAAAATTTCTAGGCCTGAGAGCTGGCCTGGGGGCCAGACCAATGGGCCACAAGCCCTGCCACCGCCACCTACCCCCCCTGATGGCGGGGTGCAAGCTTGTGGGGCCCACAGGCACCCCGTCCACTCATTCCAGCTCCCAGCCTCTTCTTCCACCTCCAGAAAAAATTGTTTCGCAGCTCAAACCCGTGTTCTTGCTCATTTGGCTGTGATTTTCGATCTCCTTGCTCAAAGCACCATTCTCCGAACTGTTTTGGGGGGAATTTCTCCTTGGTAAGTGACTCCTCCATTGGTCCAATTAGTTTTTGTTCTAGTACTTTATCCTTCGCGAAATCTTGCTACCTTGGTGACCCTATTCTTGAGCTAGAAATGTTGATTTTAGCTGGTCCCAAGTAATTTTAGCGCGTGATACGGTCTCTAGGCATTAGTAGGAGTAGTTGCTACAAGGTATGGTTGGTCCTCATTCACTTTTCTCTTTAACTTCAAAATTTTCAGCAAAAGGATATTATGTTCAGGAGGAAGATTCATGGTGGTTCCTCAAGTAAGAAGGGTCATCGTCTCTCCTTTCGGGAGCCCGAACCTTTTCAACTAAGGGACGCACCGGTGCAACCATGTGAATGGCCTTCCGATGAGTTCATGATCGAAGCAGGTTTCAAGGATGAGTTTGATGCACTTGTCCGCAATGCCGGGTTAGAAGAATTCCTCTCAGATAAATGTGAACAGTATGTGATGAACCACAAGTATAGGGGGTCAATCGTAGTCCTTTCGATAAGTAAGAGTGTCGAACCCAACGAGGAGCAGAAGGCTATGATAAACGGATTTCAGCAAGGTAATAACTGCAAGCACTGAAAGTAGCGGTAACAAGTGATTGTGTAGCGAGGTGAAACGTAGCAAGCAAAGAGTAACAAGTAACAAGTAGTAGCAACGGTGGAGCAAGTGGTCCAATCCCTTTTGTAGCAAGGGACAAGCCTGAAGAAAGTCTTATAGGAGGAAAAACGCTCCCGAGGACACACGGGAATTTCTGTCATGCTAGTTTCATCATGTTCATTTGATTCGCATTCGTTATTTTGATAGTTTGATATGTGGGTGGACCGGCGCTTGGGTACTGCCCTTACTTGGACAAGCATCCCACTTATGATTAACCTCTCTCGCAAGCGTCCGCAACTACAAAAGAAGAATTAAGACAAAGTCTAACCATAGCATTAAACTAGTGGATCCAAATCAGCCCCTCACGAAGCAACGCATAGACTGGGGTTTAAGCTTCTGTCACTCCAGCAACCCATCATCTACTTACTACTTCCCAATGCCTTCCTCTAGGCCCAAATATGGTGAAGTGTTATGTAGTCGACGTTCACATAACACCACTAGAGGAAAAACAACATACAACATATCAAAATACCGAACGAATATCAAATTCACATGACTATTATTAGCATGACTTATCACATGTCCTCGGGAACAAAAGTAACTACTCACAAAACATAATCATAATCATGATCAGAGGTGTAATGAATAGCATCAAGGATCTGAACATAAACTCTTCCACCAAGTAATCCAACTAGCATCAACTACAAAGAGTAATCAACACTACTAGCAACCTTACAAGTACTAATCGGAGTTGCGAGACGAAGATTGGTTACAAGAGATGAACTAGGGATTGGATAGGAGATGGTGCTGATGAAGATGTTGATGAAGGTGCCTCCCCTCTGACGAGAGGAGTGTTGGTGATGACGATGGCGACAATTTCCCCCTCCGGGAGGGAAGTTTCCCCGGCAGGATCGTCCTGCCGGAGCTCTAGATTGGATCTGCTCAAGTTCCGCCTCGTGGCGGCGGCGAAACCACGAAAAAGCTCCCGAATGATTTTTTTTCAGACCAGGACGCTTCATATAGCAAAAGAGGGGGGCTAGTGGGCCGTCGGGCACCCCACAAGCTTGCCCTCCGCCACAAGGGGGTGGCGGAGTGGGGGCTTGTGGAGCCCTGGTGGCCCCCCTCCGGTAGTTCTTTCGCCCAGTATTTTTTATTTAATCCAGAAATAATCCACGTAACTTTTCAGGGCATTTGGAGATGTGCAGAATAGTGGACTAGGATTTGCTCCTTTTCCAGTCCAGAATTCCAGCTGCCTGAATTCTCCCTCTTCAAATAAACCTTGCAAAATAAGAAAGGCATAAATATGGTACCACAAGTAATATAACAGCCCAAAAAGCAATAAATATCAACATGAAAGCATGATGCAAAATGGACGTATCAGTATGCTATGCTCACTGCCTCTTTCGTGCGTAGATTTAAATTTTTAGTTGGCCGTGAATCATCCATACTGTTTGATCTGTATGATAAATCCTATACCGTGGATCTGGAGGATTTCAATAGGATTTGCAAGATACCTGGTTGGGGTAGTGTTAATGATCCTCCTAAGTCTTCGGTCAGAGACTTTGTCTCGAGTATAACTGTTGGAGAAACCAGAGATATCACGCAAGCCACCATAGGAAGCATCCATTTCCCTGCCTTGCACTACCTTGCCCTCTTCATAGGTAGGTGCATTAACGGCAAGGGTGCACATTGTCACCTATGCGCTTCCGACCTTAGTATCCTTAAGAGCGCAGTAACAGGTGACAAGAGCTTCAATATGGGAGCTATTATAGCAAGGAGGCTGAATAAAAATGCTAGTGAAGGGGATTTCTTTGGTGGAGTTTATGCTACACGCTTAGCAAATTTTCATGGAGTATCCATCCGTCCAGAAGACCCTCCTCTCCGTACAGCCTACCTTGATCGTGTCGCTCTAACACGCTACCAGTTCCTTGAGAGAGATCATGGATCCCTCCTATACCGCTCGATATTTAACCGGCATCGTGTTTTCCATATTACTCTTCCTACTCCTGCTTTCTTTGACTTTCAGGTAAAAAGAAGATACTACATAACCATAGGAGAGGCAGAGGAGTATGAGAGGGAGGCGACGGCTGCTTGACTTCGTGAGGCAGCTATTCAGGCAGTGGCTGCAGCACTCCCGTATAACACCCATTATGACTTTGGGTTTCGCCAGGATCACCCATGGGAGTAGACCAGGCTAGGCCAAAAGCCTAAGCTTGGGGGAGTACGTGTTCTCACCGACTTTACATTCATGCTTATGCTTTCACTTTGTTAGCTGGTGTTTACACTTTGCCAATGTATTATCCATGCTATATTCTTTTCGGTTTCTTGTTATCTTGTTTTGTGTCCTTTTGAGAAAATCCAAAAAGATTTTTCTTTCTTCTTTTGCTTGTTGGGAGCTTTCCCGTGTAAATAGTTTTCTTTTTCTTTGTGTCAAGGTAGAATATATTGGTTACAATGTTTAGTGGTTCTTACATGCTTACCTATTTAGCTTTCAAAGAGCCATATTACTTTGTCTTCTCCTTTGTGTTTGCCTGCAGATTCAGCTTAGTCCAATGCGCTTATTATTGTTCACATCATTCGATCGTGCAAATGAAAGGCAACAATGATGAAGTGAGTGAGACTGAAAAGCTGTTATGAACTCTATCTATTTTGTTTTTGTAAATATGACTAGCTTGTCGACCCAGATTTAGCTTTGTTCTGAGAAAACCATGTTTGCAATGACAACTTACAGATCATAGTTTCTGATGCCATGCTTATTTAGTTGAGAGCTTATAATGGTTTGTCTTGAATGCCAACATAGGTTTTGAGATGACTATGATGTAGTATGATAGGATGGTATTCTCCTTTGAATGTTTCAAGTGGCTTGACTTGGCGCATGTTCATGCATGTAGTTGAAACAAAATCAACATAACCTCTATGATGTTCGTGTTCATGGTGATTTATATCCTATTCATGCTTGCATTCAATGTTAGTCAAACTCATTGCATCTTGATGACTGTTGTCGCTCTCTAGTTGGTCGCTTCCCAGTCTTTTGCTAGCCTTCACTTGTACTAAGCGGAATACTGCTTGTGCATCCACTTCTATAAACCCAAAAGTTTTTCCATGAGAGACCACCATACCTACCTATTTCTGGTATCTACCTCCCGTTCCAAGTAAATTTGCATGTGCCATTCTCTAAACCTTCAAGAAATAATCTGTTTTGCATGCCCGAACCGCTCATGTGGTGACAGAGGGCTATTGGTATCTTCCATGCTGGGAGTGTTATTCTTGACATGTTTTTATTCACAGTCATTCACGAGAAAGGGGCCGGTAATTGGAATGCCCAGTTCCACGCTTAAATCGAAAACATAAGTGTAAAACAAGACTCCCCCCGGATTGATGTTAGTATGGACGGTACCCGAGGATTCGGCTAGCCGTGGAGTGTGATTGATTGGTGGTGGGGGAGTTAAAACTTTACCTTTCTGTTTGGGAACCGCCTATAGCATGAGTAGCATGGAAGATATTGAGAACTCTTGGTCATTGCGTTGACAATGAAAGCATGCCACCCAAAATTATTATCTCTGTTTTCAAAGCTTGAGCTCTGGCACCTCTGCAAATCAATGCTTCCCTGTGCGAAGGGCATGTCTATTTATTTTCCTGTTGAGTCATCCTCCTCTTATATAAGCACCAATTATAGAGCACCTTTGTCATTTTTATGCTTTGCTTCTGATTGATATTGAGTATGACTATGACTGGATCTTTGTTGCTATGAATTACAATGTTTAGTCAACCCTTGATATTTGAAAGTGCTCTGCATTTATGTTTTGCGGTCTCAGAAAGAGCTAGCGAGATACCATCTATTCATATTGCTTCATGCTGGTTTTGATTGAAGTGTTGGTATTTGAAACTCATTATTATTTGCTCGTTAGCTGATTATGCCATTGATATTAGTTTACCGTGAGACCTTTGTGTCATTTGCTTATGTGGTTAACTTGTGATCTTGCTGAAATTCTGGTTATGAGTTAGACATAGTTGCAACAACAAGATCAAACACAGTTTGTCAAAGTTTTTCTTTCTCTCTCAGTTTGTCAACTGAGTTGCTTGAGGACAAGCAAGGTTTTAAGCTTGGGGGAGTTGATACGTCTCTATCGTATCTACTTTTCCAAACTCTTTTGCCCTTGTTTTGGACTCTAATTTGCATGATTTGAATGGAACTAACCTGGACTGACGTTGTTTTCAGCAGAATGGCCTTGGTGTTATTTTTGTGCAGAAATCAAAGTTCTCCAAACGTCCTGAAAATTTATGGGGAGCAGTTTTGGAAAATAAGAAAAGTATTTGCGCCAAGTTCCACCTGAGGGGGTGGGCCAGTGGGCCACAAGCCCTAGCTCCGCCACCACCCCCTGGTGGCGGTGGGCAGGCTTGTGGGGCCCACACGGCTCTGCCGCCCCCAATCTCAGGTCTATAAGATCCCTTTCGTCCCAGAAAAAATAAAAAAGAGAAGTTTTCATCGCATTTGTGATACGGAGGCGCCGCCACCACCTGTTCTTCATCCGGAGGGCAGATCTGGAGTCCGTCTTGGGCTCCGGAGAGGGGAAATCGTTGCCATCTTCATCATCAACCTTCTTCCCTCTCCAATTCCATGAAGCTCTTCGTTGTTCGTGAGTAATCTATTCGTAGGCTCGCTGGGCGGTGATGAGTAGGATGAGATCTATCATGTAATCGAGTTAGTTTTGATGGGGATTGATCCCTAGTATCCACTATGTTATAGGATTGATGTTGCTACTACTTTGCCATGCTTAATGCTTGTCACTAGGGCCCGAGTGCCATGATTTCAGATCTGAAATTATTATGTTGTCACCAATATATGTGTGTTTTAGATCCGATCTTGCAAGTTGTAGTTACCTACTATGTGTTATGATCCGGCAACCCCGGAGTGACAATAACCGGAACCACTCCTGGTGATGACCATAGTTTGAGGAGTCCATGTGTTCACCAAGTGCTAATGCGTTGGTCCGGTTCTTTATTAAAAGGAGAACCTTAATATCTCGTAGTTTCCTTTTGGACCCCGCTGCCACGGGAGGGATGGACAATAGATGTCATGCAAGTTCTTTTCCCTAAGCACGTATGACGACACATGGAATGCATGCCTACATTACATTGACGAACGAGAGCTAGCCACATATCTCTCTGTGTTATAACTGTTGCATGATATCATCCAAACAAATCACCGACCCATTGCCTACGAGTTTGTCCTACTGCTATTACTTGTCTTGCTCTGCTGCTGCTACTACCGTTGCTACTGCTGCTACTTGTCTTGCTCTGCTGCTACTATTGCTATTATTATCGCTTGCTACTGTTGCTACTTGCTACTGCTGTCACTACTGTTGTTCCTTGCCGATGCTATTGCTCGTTACACTTCTGCTACCTGTTACAATTTTGGTTCACTGGACGTTGACAGGAACTGACAATTTCCGTCAACGCGACAACTTGGCGCCATTGATACAATCGTTAGGAATAGTCTGCCGTCAACAGATCGTTTCTGACACCGTTGTTATCATATTACTTTGTTGTTACTACTGTGTTTGCAGATACTAATCTTTCAGGTGTGGTTGAATCTAACAAATTCAACTGCTAATACTCGAGAGTATTCTCTCACCTCCTATAGGTGATCAACAAATTTGGGTCAAATACTCTACCCTCGAAAACTGCTGCGAACCCACGCGCTGGTGGGCCAGCAACAACATTCTTCTAGTTTCGTTGCCAGGGAATGCTGGCAGCATTCTTCTGGTGCCGCTGCAGGGGAGGATTTGTTGTCATCAGCATTCGTCTAGCCATCGCCAGAGATTGCAATCAATAAGCTACTAGGTTTATCAAAAGGAATATCTCTCTCATCAAACCTACGCAGAGAATTTACTTCTACTACGTGTATCGGGTTATCAAGACCATGGATCTCTTCGATAGGTGGTAGATTTTTGACATATTCAGATTTAATGCCTTTCTCTTTCATAGATTTCTTAGCTTCTTGCATATCTTCAGGACTGAGGAATAGAATACCTCTTTCCTTCGGAGTTGGCTTAGGAGGTGGTTCAGGAATAGTCCAAGCATTCTCATTGCACATGATGTTATTCAATAGAATCTCAGCTTGTTCTACAGTTCGTTCCCTAAAAACACTACCGGTACAACTATCTAGGTGGTCTTTGCAAGCATCGGTAAGTCCATTATAGAAGATATCAAGTATTTCATTCTTCTCAAGAGGGTGATCAGGCAAAGCATTCAGTAGCTGGATGAGCCTCCCCCAAGCTTGTGGGAGACTCTCTTCTTCAGCTTGAGCAAAGTTGTATATTTCCTGCAAGGCAGCTTGCTTCTTATGGGCAGGGAAATATTTTTCAGAGAAGTAGTAGATCATATCCTGGGGATACGCACACAACCAGGAGCAAGAGAAGTGAACCAGGTCTTAGCATCATCCTTTAGCGAGAAAGGAAACAGCTTGAGGATATAGTAGTGGCGGATCTTTTCCTCACTAGTTAATAGCGTGGCTATATCATGCAGTTTGGTAAGATGGGCTACAACCGTTTCAGACTCATAACCATGAAAAGGATCAGATTCGACCAGAGTGATTAACTCAGGGTCGACACAGAATTCATAATCCTTATCGGTCACAAAGATAGGCGAAGTAGCAAACTTCGGGTCATATTTCATCCTAGCATTCAGAGATTTTTCTTTCCACTTGCGCAGTAATTTCTCAACATCATAGCTATCCTTAAACGCAAGAAAATCCTCAGCCATCTCTCCCTCCATAACATAACGCGTATCACGCATATCAGGCAATTCAGGCATAGGAGAGCTATTTCTAGCAGGCGAAATAGCAGGTTCTACTTCAATAGTATCAGCAGTTTCAGAAGTATCATCACATCTAGGAGCAACTCTAGCAATTTGTGCATCAAGGAATGCACCTAGTGGCAAAGCAGTATCAAGCATAGCATCATCAGGCATAGTATCAAGCATAGCATCATCATACATAGTATCAAGCATGGCATCATCAGGCATAGTATCAAGCATAGCATCATCATAAGCATCATGGGCAGCAGAAGTAGCATCATCAAGCACATGCGACATATCAAGATTTCTAGTAGGTGGTGATGTCGCAAACTTACTCATAACTGAAGGTGAATCAAGTGCAAAGCTAGATGGCAGTTCCTTACCTGTCCTCGTAGTTGAGGGCAAGATTTCAGTTCTTGGATCTTTCGGATTCCTCATAGTGACCAGCAGATGTAAATCCCAAGTGACTCAGAGAATATAGTTGTGCTTCCCTGGCAACGGCGCCATAAAATAGCCTCGATAACCAACAAGTGTAGGGGATCGCAACAGTTTTCGAGGGTAGAGTATTCAACCCAAATTTATTGATTCGACACAAGGGGAAGCGAAAGAATATTCTCAAGTATTAGTAGCTGAGTTTGTCAGGTTCAACCACACGTGAAAGATTAGTGTCTGCAAGCAAAGTATCAGTAACAAAGTGGTATGATAACAACAGTGCCAGAAAAAGATCTCTTGACGGCAGACTATTCCTAACTTGTTGTATCAATGGCGCCAGTAAATAGCACGTAGCAGCAAGTAACAGCAGTAGTGACAGCAGCAGCAAGTAACAGCGGTAGTGACAGCAGTAGCAAGGAACAACAGTAGTGACAGCAGCAGCAGAGTAACAGCAGTAGCAACAGTAGTAGCGACAAAGTAACGTAGCAAGGACCAGTAGTAAAAGACTCGTAGGCAGTGGATCGGTGATGGATGAATATGACGGATGTGATTCATCATGTAACAGCTATAACACGGAGAGATATGTAACTAGCTCATGTTCGTCAATCTAATGTAGGCATGTATTCCATATGTAGTCATACGTGCTTAGGGAAAAGAACTTGCATGACATCTATTGTCCATCCCTCCCGTGGCAGCGGGGTCCTAATGGAAACTATGGGATATTAAGGTTCTCCTTTTAATAAAGAACCGGACCAATGCATTAACACCTGGTGAATACATGAACTCCTCATACTATGGTCATCTCCAGCAGTGGTTCCGGCTATTGTCACTCCGGGGTTGCCGGGTCATAACACTTAGTAGGTGACTACAACTTGCAAGATAGGATCTAAAACACACATATATTGGCGACAACATAATAGGTTCAGATCTGAAATCATGGCACTCGGGCCCTAGTGACAAGCATTAAGCATGGCAAAGTAGTAGCAACATCAATCTCAGAACATAGTGGATACTAGGGGTCAATCCCCGTGAAAACTAACTCGATTACATGATAGATCTCATCCAACTCATCACCGTCCAGCAAGCCTACGATGAGATTACTCACGAACGACGAAGAGCATCATGGAATTGGCGATGGAGGAAGGTTGATGATGACGATGGCGACGATTTCCCATCTCCGGAGCCGAGAACGGACTCCAGATCTGCCCTCCAGATGAAGAACAGGAGGTGGCGGTGCCTCTGTATCGTAAAATGCGATGAATCCTTCTCTCTGATTTTTTTCCGGGCGAGACGAAATAAATAGAGCTGAGTTTGGAGGCGGTGGCTCCACGTGGGCCCCACAAGCCCTCACAGCACGGCCAGGGGTGTGGACGTGGCCCAGGGGCTTGTGGCCCAATGGCACACCTCCTCCGGTGGATCTTTGCGCAGGTATTTTTCATTAATTCCAGAAAAATTCTCTGTAAATTTTCAAGACATTCCGAGAACTTTTATTTCTGCACAAAAACAACACCATGGCAATTATGTTGAAAACAACATCAGTCCGGGTTAGTTCCATTCAAATCATGCAAATTAGAGTCCAAAACAAGGGCAAAAGAGTTCGGAAAAGTAGATACGACGGAGACGTATCAGGGAGCCACGAAAATACTTTTCCGCCACCGCAAGCTTCTGTCTCCGCAAGATCCCATCTGGGGAACGTTCTGGTGCCCTGTCGGAGGGGGGATTCGGACACGGAGGGCTTCTTCATCAACACCATTGCCTCTGTGATGATGCGTGAGTAGTTCACCATAGACCTTCGGGTCCATAGCTAGTAGCCAGATGGCTTCTTCTCTCTCTTGGATATTCAATACAAAGTTCTCCATGATCTTCATGGAGATCTATCTGATGTAATCCTCTTTTGCAGTGTGTTTGTCGAGATCCGATGAATTGTGGATTTATGATCAAATTATCTATGAATCTTATTTGAATTTCTTCGATCTCTTATATGCATGATTTCATATCCTTGTAATTCTCTTCGAGTTGTGGGTTTTGTTTGGCCAACTTGATCTATAATTCTTGCAATGGGATAAGTGCTTGGTTTTGGGTTCATACCGTGCGGTGACCTCACCCAGTGACAGAAGGGGTAGCGAGGCACGTATCTTGTTGTTGCCATCAAGGGTAAAAAGATGGGGTTTATATCTATTGCATGAATTTATCCCTCTACATCATGTCATCTTGCTTAAGGCGTTACTCCATTTGTCATGAACTTAATACACTAGATGCATGTTGGATAGCGGTTGATGTGTGGAGAAATAGTAGTAGATGCAGAAAGTATCGGTCTACTTGTCTCAGACGTGATGCCTATATGTATCATCATTGCCTTAGATATCGTCATGACTTTGCGTGGTTCTATCAATTGCTCGACAGTAATTCGTTCACCCACAGTAATATTTGCTTTCATGGGAGAAGCCTCTAGTGAACACTATGGTCCCCGGGTCTACTTCACATTATATTTCCAGCCTTACACTTTTACTTTGTTGCACTTTCCGCCTTCACATCTCACCTTGCAATCAATCATGAAGGGATTGACAACCCCTTTGTAGCGTTGGGTGCAAGTTTGCTATTTTTGCGCACGTGCTTTGGAGACTTGCCTTGGTACTCCTACTGGATTGATACCTTGGTTCTCAAACTAAGGGAAATACTTACCGCTGTTGTGCTGCATCACCCTTTCCTCTTCAAGGGAAAAACCAACGCAAGCTCAAGAGGTAGCAAGAAGAATTTCTGGCGCCGTTGCCGGGGAGGATCAAGTCAAGAATAGTTTCCCGTCAACGTGCCAATTTCTGGCGCCATTGCCGGGGAGTATCAAGTCAAGAATAGTCTTCCTCCAACGTGTCAATTTCTGGCACCGGGGACTATTCTAAGTGAAGCTTATCCAAGTAACTGTCGCAAACTCATCTCTTGCATTTTTTTGCCTTTTTTCTCTCGTTTTCCTCTCCCCCACTTCTGGAAAACAAAAATTTACAAAAATATTTTCCTTTTGCCTTTCCTTT
Organism: Hordeum vulgare subsp. vulgare; assembly: GCF_904849725.1. Classification (NCBI taxonomy): domain Eukaryota; kingdom Viridiplantae; phylum Streptophyta; class Magnoliopsida; order Poales; family Poaceae; genus Hordeum; species Hordeum vulgare. Next base: position 121,269,875 of record NC_058524.1, on the reverse strand, counting down.
GCTTGTGTGCTATGTGCCTTCAATATGCTTGGATCTTCGCTTGCTGAAAATCTATTGATATGGATCCTCATCCACTTGCTAATCTCTTTAAGAGATCCAATTATGTTGATCCAATTGCTAGTGAGTTTTGTGCACTAGATTTTCTTTATGAAGTTTTGCTTGAGATGCGTGAATCTGAAAATTGCGATGAAGAAATTTATGAAGCGATTCACGAGGGCTCCTTGAATGAGAAGCATGATTGCAATGGTTTCACTATGAATTCTATTAATGGCAATCATGCTAAAAATATTGAAAACCCTAAGCTTGGGGATGCTAGTTTTGCTATGTCCACTACTTGTTGCAATGATCTTGATTGGGGTGATGATTTTTCTTATGATCTTGAAAATTTGTTTAAGCCTCATGATGAATATGATATTTGCAATAATATTGAAAGTGGGTTTGGAGAAGTCATGACTTTAGTTGATGATAATCCCACTATTTATGAAGAGCGTCAACTTTGCATGCATGTGGATCATGAAAAGAATATCCCAGGTGATAGCTATATTGTTGAATTTGATTATGATCCCACATGTAATTATTATGAGAGAGGAAAATATGGTTTTAGAAACTCTCATGTTACTAAATTACCTCTCGTTATGTTGAGATTGACATTGTCTCTTTCTTCTTCCTTGCATATGGTAGTTATTGCTTGTCTTGATAATTTGTTTTCCTATAAAATGCCTATGCATAGGAAGTATGTTAGACTTAGATGTGATTTTCACATGCTTTATGATGCTCTCGTTGTGCTTCAATTCTTGTCTTTTGTGTGAGCATCATTGAATTATCAATGCCTAGCTAAAAGGCTTTAAAGAAAAGCGCTTGTTGGGAGGCAACCCAATGAATTTATCTTTGATTTTTGCTTTCTGTTTTGTTGTGTCTACACCATCATAATTCTGTGATGATTGTGTTTTTTGTGTTTCTCTTTGTGTTTGTGCCAAGTAAAACCTTTATGATTAGTTTTGGTGATGGTTGTTTGATCTCGCTGGACAAGACAGAAACTTTGCGCTCACGAAATTATTTTTATTTCCTATCCAGAAAGAGCTTTTGAGTTGATTCTTTTTTCTGCTGGTTGATATGCCCATTTCCCTAATTGTCATAATTTTTCAGAATTTTTGAGATACCAGAAGTATACAAAGTATACAGATTGCTACAGACTGGTATGTTTTTAACAGATTCTGTTTTTGTTGTGTTGATTGCTTATTTTGATGAAACTATGGATAGTATCGGGGGGTACTAGCCATGGAAAAGTGAGAATAAAGTAATCTAACACCAATATAAATAAAAATCAAGTTTGCTACAGTACCTAAAGAGTGGTGGTTTGTTTTCTTATGCTAATGATATCACGAGTTTCTGTTTAAGTTTTGTGTTGTGAAGTTTTCAAGTTTCGGGTGATGTTCTCATGGACAATGGGATAAAGAGTGGAAAGAGCTCAAGCTTGGGGATTCCCAAGGCATCCCAAGCCAAATTCAAGGACACCAAAAAGACTAAGCTTGGGGATGCCCCGGGAAGGCATCCCCTCTTTCGTCTTCAATCCATCGGTAACGTTACTTGGAGCTATATTTTTATTCACCACATGATATGTGTTTTTCTTGGAGCGTCGTGTATTATAGGAGTCTTTTATTTTTTGTTGTGTCACAATCATCCTTGTTGCAAACCTTTTTGAGAGAGACATGCACTCATCGTGATTTTGCTAGAATACTCTTTGAGCTTCGCTTATATATTTTGAGTTAGGCAATTTAGCTCGCATGCGCTTCACTTATATCTTTTGAGCTAGATAACTTTGCTCTAGTGCTTCACTTAGATATTTTAGAGCACGGCGGTGTCACATTTTGGAGAAATAAGAACTCTCGATCTTCACTTATATCTTTTTGAGCTGCTCTCTTTGAGTAGCTTGGTAATTGGCTTGTGTTATGAAAGTAGTCCAGAAGATGATAGGCATCCAAAGAGGATATAATAAAAACTTCCATATTCATGTGCATTGATTAGTGAAGAGAAGTTTGATTCTTATCAATTAGTTTTGAGACATGGATATGATAATATTAGAGTTATGTTAGTAGGGTGTTGTGAATCTAGAAATACTTGTGTTGAAGTTAGTGATTCCCGTAGCATGCACGTATGGTGAACCGCTATGTTAGGAAGTCGGAGCATAAATGATTTATTGATTGTCATCCTTTGTGTTGCAGTCGGGATCGCGCGATGGTTAACACCTACCAACCCTTCCCCTAGGAGTATGCATTTGGCACCTTGTTTCGATTACTAATAAAAACTTTCACAATAAGTATATGACTTCTACATGACTAATGTGACTCCATGGTATAGATGCACTTTCACCTTCCACCTTTGCTAGCCTCTCTAGTGTCGTGCAACTTTTGCCAGTGCACAAACCCACGATATACCTTCCTGAAAACAGCCACCATACCTACCTATTATGGCATTTTCATAGCCATTCCGAGATATATTGCCATGCAACTCCCACCGTTCCGTCTCATGACATGTGCCATGACTTTCATATTTCCATTGCATGATCATAAGATAGCTAGCGAGATGTTTCAACGTCATGCGCTAAGCTAGATCGTTGAACATCCCGGTACACTGATGGAGGCATTTCCTATAGAGTCATCATTGTTCTAAGCATTGAGCTGTGAGTAAATAAAAGTGTGATGATCATCATTATTAGAGCATTGTCTCAGGTGAGGAAATAAAAAAAAGAGGCCAAAGTTGCCCACAAAAACAAATATGGAAAGAGGCCAAAGATCCCAAACAAAAAATGAGAGAAAAAGAGAGAAGGGACAATGCTACTATCTTTTTCCACACTTGTGCTTCGAAATAGCACCATGTTCTTCATGATTGAGAGTCTCTTGTTTTGTCACCACCATATGCTAGTGGGAATTTTCGTTATATAACTTGGCTTGTATATTCCAATGATGGGCTTCCTCAAAATTGCCCTAGGTCTTCGTGAGCAAGCAAGTTGGATGCACACCCACTAGTTCTTCTTTTGAGATTTCACATACTTATAGCTCTCGTGCATCCGTTGCATGGTAATCCCTACTCATTCACATTGATATTTATTGATGGGCATCTCCATAGCCCTTTGATACGCCGAGTCAATGTGACCATCTCCTCCTTTTTGCCTCACAACCTCCACCACACTCTATTCCACCTATAGTGCTATATCCATGGCTCACGCTCATGTATTGCGTGAGAGTTGAAAAGGTTTGAGAAAGTAAGAGTGCGAAAACAATTACTTGGCCAATACCGGGGTTGTGCATGATTTAAATTCGTTGTGTGGGGATGATGGAGCATAGCCAGACTATATGATTTTGTAGGGATAAATTTCTTTGGCCTTGTTATTTCGAAAGTTCATGATTACCTTGCTAGTTTGCTTAAAGTATTATTGTTTTCATGTCAATAGCAAACTATTGTTTTGAATCTCACGGATTTGAACGTTCATGCCACAAGAAAGAAGTTATAAAGGAAAAATAAGTTAGGTAGCATTCCACATCAAAAATTCAGTCTTTATCACTTCCCTACTCGAGGACGAACATGAGTTAAGCTTGGGGATGTTTAATACGTCTCCAACGTATCTATAATTTTTTATGGTTCCATGCTATTATCTTATCATCTTTGGATGTTTTGTATGCATGACTATGCTATTTTATATCTTTTTTGGGACTAACCTATTAACTCAGTGGCAAGTGCCAGTTCCTGTTTTTTCCGTGTTTTTGACCTTTTTCAGAGGAGAATATTGAACGGAGTCCAAACGGAATGAAACCTGCAAAATGATTTTTTCCATAACAGAAGACACGCAGGAGACTTGAGAACCAAGGCAGGGGACCTCTGAGGAGGTCACAAGCCAGCCAGGCCCGACCTAGGGGGGCGGGCCTAACAGGCTTGTGGGCCCCCTCTAGCTCCCCTGCCCTAGTTCTTCCGCCTATAAATCCCCTAAAAATCTGAAACCACGAAAGGGAGCCACGAAAATACTTTTCTGCCGCCGCAAGCTTCTGTCTCCGCAAGATACCATCTCGGGCACGTTCTGGTGCCCTGCTGGAGGGGAGATTCGGAGACGGAGGGCTTCTTCATCAACACCATTGCCTCTGCGATGATGCGTGAGTAGTTCACCATAGATCTTTGGGTCCATAGCTATTAGCTAGATGGCTTCTTCTCTCTCTTGGATCTTCAATACAAAGTTCTCCATGATCTTCATGGAGATCTATCCGATGTAATCCTATTTTGCGATGTGTTTGTCGAGATCCAATGAATTGTGGATTTATGATCAAATTATCTATTAATCTTATTTGACTTTCTTCTGATGTCTTATATGCATGATTTCATATCCTTGTAATTCTCCTCGAGTTGTGGGTTTCGTTTGGCCAACTTGATCTATAATTATTGCAATGGGAGAAGTGCTTGGTTTTGGGTTCATACCGTGCGGTGACCTCATCCAGTGACAGAAGGGGTAGCGAGGCACGTATCGTGTTGTTGCCATCAAGGGTAAAAAGATGGGGTTTATATATATTGCATGAATTTATCCCTCTACATCATGTCATCTTGCTTAAGGCGTTACTCTGTTTGTCATGAACTTAATACACTAGATGCATGCTGGATAGCGATCGATGTGTGGAGTAATAGTAGTAGATGCAGAAAGTATCGGTCTACTTGTCTCGGACGTGATGCCTATATGTATGATCATTTTCTTAGATATCGTCTTGACTTTGCGCGGTTCTATCAAGTGCTTGACAGTAATTTGTTCACCCACCGTAATATTTGTTTTCATGAGAGAAGCCTCTAGTGAACACTATGGCCCCTGGGTCTACTTCACATCATATTTTCAGCCTTACACTTTTACTTTGTTGCACTTTCCGTCTTCAGATCTCACACTTTGCAATCAATCGTGAAGGGATTGACAACCCTTTGTAGCGTTGGGTGCAAGTTTGATGTTTTTGCGCAGGTACTTTGGAGACTTGCCTTGATACTCCTACTGGATTGATATCTTGGTTCTTAAACTGAGAGAAATACTTACTGCTGTTGTGCTGGATCACCCTTTCCTCTTCAAGGAAAAAACCAATGCAAGCTCAAGAGGTAGCATGACACTTTCCTAATTGGAAACTCTTTCCACCTTTTGACTTTTTTCCTTGTTCCTTTATTCCAGCTGCATGCATGGACCTTTAGGGGAGGGTTTGGCAGCCCACTAAGGGCTGGTATACCTCCTCTCACAGCCCATGAACCCTTTTGGGTCGTCACACCCCTCCCGGTGGTCCCCGGTACCCTCCCAGCACTCCCGATACACTACCGATGAGCCCGAAACTTTTCCGGTGACCAAAACAGGACTTCCTATATATCAATATTTACCTCCGGACCATTATGGAGCTCCTCGTGATGTGTTGGATCTCATCCGGGACTCCGAACAACCTTCAGTCACCAGCACTTATAACTCAACTATACCGAAATGTCACCGAACCTTAAGTGTGCAGACCGTGCGGGTTCGAGAACTATGCAGACATGACCTGAGACACTCCCCGGTCAATAACCAATAGTGAGACCTAGATGTCCATATTGGCTCCTACATATTCTACGAAGATCTCTATCAGTTGAACCTCTATGTCAAGGATCCAGTTAATCTTGTATTCTATTCCCTTTGTCCTTCGGTATGTTACTTGCCCGAGATTCGATCGTCGGTATCTCTATACCTAGTTCAATCTCGTTACCGGCAAGTCTCTTTACTCGTTCTGTAATACAAGATCCCATGACTAACTTCTTAGTCACATTGCTTGCAAGGCTTATTGTGATGTTGTATTACCGAGTGGGCCCCAAGATACCTCTCCGTCACACGAAGTGACAAATCCCAGTCTTGATCCATGCCGACCCAACAAACACCTTTGGAGATACCTGTAGAGCACCTTTATATTCACCCAGTAACGTTGCGACGTTTGATACACACAAGGTATTCCTCTGGTGTCTGGGGGTTGCATGCTCTCATGGTCATAGGAACAGATACATTGGCATGCAAAAAACAGTAGCAACAATCTGACACGATCATATGCTACGTTTATAGTTTGGGTCTTGTCCATCACATCACTCTTCTAATGATGTGATCCCGTTATCAAGTGACAACACTTGTCTATGGCTAGGAAACCTTGGCCATATTTGATCAACGAGCTAGTCAACTAGAGGATCACTAGGGACAGTCTGTTGTCTATGTATCCACACATGTATTTGAGTTTCTAATCAATACAATTCTAGCATGGATAATAAACGATTATCATGAACAAGGAAACATAATAATAACCAATTTATTATTGCCTCTAGGGCATATTTCCAACAAAGGGTCCGGGAGCTCTGCACTACTTCCTCAACATCGAGGTCGTCCGATGCACCGACATGTTTTTTCTACATTAGTAGAAGAATGCCCATGACCCTCTTGGGTGTGCTGGCATGCTTAACTGCAAGCCCGCCTCCACACCCGTCGATACCAAGGCGAAGGTGTCCGCCTTGGAGGGCTCTCCTGCACCTAATGTTGCGTTCTAGAGCTCCATCATTAGTGCCCTATAGTACCTCACTCTTACACGCCCGAATCGACAGTATGTAGTCCAGCAGGTGTGCCTCCACATGCACTCCCTGCGTGATTCCCACTCGACTGTGGTGAAGTCTATTCTTCGGCACATACATGGCACTATTACCCTATGACTTACCCTGAAGGCTTCTTCCTCCACCAACATCGTCGCCTACTCCGATGCAGATTGGGATGGCTAGCCCGACACCCGCCGCTCTCCATGTGGCTACTGCGTCTACATCGGGCCCCCAGTGATTTTGTGGTCATCCAAGTGACAACCCATGGTCTCTCGCTCGAGTGCTGAGGCGGAGTACCGAGCAGTGGCTAACGTCGTTGCTGAGTGCTTTTGGCTCCGTCATCTACTTCAGGAGTTGCTTTGTGAAGTTCACAAAGCCACCATTGTGTGTTATGAAAACGTCTCCGCCGTCTATGTCTCCGCCAATCCGGCTCATCATTGATGAACAAAGCACATTGAGCTCGACATTCACTTTTGTTCATGAACATGTGGTGCTTGGACGGATTCGAGTCTTGCATGTTCCTACTACTCAGCAGTTCGCTGGTGTCATGATGAAGGGACTTCCAACATCCACCTTTGAGGAGTTTAGGTCCACTCTTTGCTTCTCCTGTGATGTTTCCGACTGTGGGGTGGGTGGGGTGGGGTGGGGTGGGTGGGTTGGGCGTTGAACATGTTTATATTGTGTGTGCGTATATAGGTCTAGGCTATGTATAATGCACCTGTCACGTCTCTCTCTCCCTCCTTGTAACGTGTACTAGACCATGTTGGCACGCGTTGCTGCGCCCGTGATTTTCTTAATAGAATAATAGTACTTTTTGTAAATATATGATTGAAGAAACATAAAAGTTAGCAACAAAACCAAGTTGTGTCGAATTGAAATACAAAAAGAAATGAAGAATAGAAAATAGAGCACCAGTACTTGCTTCGAGGATATAGCTGAAGTTGTAAGTCATAATCAGCTACTGAATTCGTGCTTTGCTATGATCATTGATTTGCAATCTCTGGCGTTAGCTAAACGAATGCTTATGACAACAAACCTTCCCCTGCAACGGCACCAGAAGAATGCTGATAGCACTCCCCAGTAATGAAACTAGAAGAATGTTGTTGACGGCCCACCAGCGCGTGGGTTCGCAACAGTTTTCGAGGGTAGAGTATTCGACCCAATTTGTTGATAAGCCAGTCAGGAGGAGAGAGTATACTCTCAAGTATTAGCAGCTGAATTTGTCAGATTCAACCACACCTGAAAGATTAGTATCTGCAAGCATAGTAGTAACAACAAAGTAATATGATAACAACAGTGTCAGAAACGATCTGTTGACAGCAGACTATTCCTAACGATTGTATCAATGGCACCTCCGTTGCCGCATTGACGGAAGTTATCAGTTCCCGTCAACGGTCAGCGAAAAAGTATAGTAGCACGTAGCAGCAGTGTAACGAGCAATAGCAGTGGCAAGGAACAAAGTAGTGACAGCAGTAGCAAGCGACAGTAGTAGCAACAGTAGCAGCAGAGCAAGACAAGTAACAACAGTAGTAGGACAAACTCGTAGGCAATGGGTCGGTGATTTGTTTGGATGATATTCATCATGCAACAACTATAACACGGAGAGATATGTGGCTAGCTCCCGTTCATCAATGTGATGTAGGCATGCATTCCGTGTGTCGTCATACGTGCTTAGGGAAAAGAACTTGCATGACATCTATTGTCCATCCCTCCCGTGGCAGCGGGGTCCAAAAGGAAACTACGGGATATTAAGGTTCTCCTTTTAATAAAGAACCGGATCAATGCATTACCACTTGGTGAACACATGAACTCCTCAAACTATGATCATCACCGGGAGTGGTTCCGGTTATTGTCACCCTGGGGTTGCCGGATCATAACACATAGTAGGTAACTACAACTTGCAATATTGGATCGAAAACACACATATATTGGTGACAACGTAATAATTTCAGATCTGAAATCATGGTACTCGGGCCCTAGTGCCAAGCATTAAGCATGGCAAAGTAGTAGCAACATCAATCTTAGAACATAGTGGATACTAGGGATCAATCCCCATCAAAACTAACTCGATTACATGATAGATCTGATCCTACTCATCACTGCCCAGCGAGCCTACAAAAATATTACTCATGAACGACGAAGAGCTTCATGGAATTGGAGAGGGAAGAAGGTTTATGATGACGATGGCGATGATTTCCCCTCTCCGGAGCCCAAGACGGACTCCAGATCTGCCCTCCAGATGAAGAACACGTGGTGGCGGTGCCTCCATATCGAAAACGCGATGAAAACTTCTCTTTTTATTTTTTCTGGGACGAAAGGCAACTTATAGAGTTGGAGTTGGGGGCGGCAGGTGCCTGTGGGCCCCACAAGCCTGCCCACCGCCACCAGGGGTGGTGGCGGAGCAGGGGCTTGTGGCCCACTGGCCCACCCCCTGAGGTGGAACTTGGCGCAGATATTTTTAATATTTTCCAAAACTGCTCCCCGTAAATTTCCAGGACGTTTGGAGAACTTTGATTTGTGCACAAAAATAACACCAAGGCAATTATGCTGAAAATAGCGTCAGTCCAGGTTAGTTCCATTCAAATCATGCAAATTAGAGTCCAAAACAAGTGCAAAAGAGTTTGGAAAAGTAGATACGATGGAGACGTATCAATCATCTATTTTGACAACACAACAGTATAATTTTTTGTAAAGAATAGAGTACAAATACATGAAAAAATATGAAAGGTACAATATTCCTTGGATAGATGCATAAATAAATAGTGGCCACTGGCCAATACAACAATGCTAGTAGCATGATCCATGGTAAACTGGCAACAGGCTAGCGATAACAAATGACAAAAAAATAATTGTACAGAAAATATGCTACTTTTCTCAATTATTATGTGACCATCATATAATGTCTAACACCAAAGCATAAATTGGAGAGAAAGCACGCCAGGTGCAGATCAACATAATATGGTGAAAACACTGGAATTCAATTTTTTTTGTAGTGTCTCTAGTGAAATCAACTACCATCCTGTGGAAATACAATGAAGTCGTCACTATTGGTTAAAGGAATATATAAATGAAATGGCGGGAAAACTTTGGTTTGAAGTCAATCAAACATAAAAAATATGCATATTGCGGCAACATCCCTACAACTTATAATTGTTTTTATAACAAATAGTTATGTAGGAGTATAAATGAAATGACACGAGAGATATAAGGCGTGATGCAGCTTGAGTAAAAATCTATACACAAGGTATGCTCACCCATGTAGCACTGCAAATGCCCTAACCTACAAGAGTACTTGAACACAGAGCAGAGGCAGATAGCTGACTTCTAACTTACTTGAAATTCAAAATTTACCAAAATTTAGGAAAAAAATGTGGTGCCTATATTATCCAATTCATTCTTAAATATTGGAGTGAGAAGAAATGTTACTATGTTGTTGTCTTGAGTGTAAAATAAAAGCCTCTTACTCTAAATCTCTTTGCTTTCAATCAACTTTTTTTTGAGAAAAGGCTCAGCAAGCCATTACATTACCACAAAAGAGGTTTTACAATCCTCCTTAAGTAACATCCTTAAGGGAGAGGGCACATATCCTGTTTTATTGTGGTCACCGTTTCTTCTAGCTAGAGCTGCTAGTTCATGTGCCATCTTGTTGCTGATCTTTTTCACGACATGGATGGAAATCTTCCTGAACTGTTTCATGAGATACCATTTGTCCGTGACCCAGCCGTAGTACTTCTTCAGTTCAGATAAACCATGCAAAACAGCTGCTAGCTCCGCTTCTTCTGGATCTCTACAGGAAGACAAGCGTTGGCCACCTGCAAACGGGAAAAAAATCTGACAATTACCAAAATTTAGGGGAATGAGAGAACCACAATGAACAGCTACCAAAAGGAAGAACCTTAGCACTGAAATTAAATGCCTCAACCATAAAAAACACTAACTGTCAAGTTCATCAGTAGACCAATTGTTTGACTCCTCTCATTCCCCTTTGTGGAGGTTGTCTAAATCAATAACGGATTGGCGACTTAGCGATGTCGTGCAGTAGAGCAGGCAGTTCCGCATAGAGACCCTAAATACCAACATATGAAATTACGTCGCAAGTTAATTAACGTGAGGCATAATAGTGCACGGATAATAACCTGTCCATGAACCATTGCGACTTCACAGAATCTGCTGGAAGGTAGAAGACAACCCCTACAGAAGTAGTGAACCAAGCAGTACCAAGCTTGAATTCATCCTCCAAGAGTACACACATTCATTTTGAATTATGTTGTCACAAAACACACTCGTCCATAGCATATATCACGATTGCTGGAAAATCACAATTGTAAATTTGAGTGCATCTGCTTTATTTACAATAGAGAAGGAGAATTAATTTTTTTCTCTAAGTGAAGTATGCACTTTGTGAAAGAATATTAGACCACAACAAATAATTTCAAAATTAGCGAGTTAAGAAATTGCAAGATGGAGATATTCATGAATAATACTCTCAGGCAAGAATGGTTAAAGGAGAAAGCAGTGCCTCACCTTGCAAGGTTTCAGCATAGCAGAATGAGCCAATCCTGTGAATCCCGTGGAACTCAATGGAGCCTGCATTCATTTGGGAGCACATGGAACAACATCGATTGAAAAAAAGCCATGCATAATTTTGGGGAGGGTGTAGGTACCAACAAGGGAACACACTTGTAGAAGGGCGGAGGGACTAATTATCGACATTAGTCTCAACCATGGCTGCCGGTAAAATATTTGCGCAAGTAATGACGGATTGAGCACATTGTGGAAAGAGGAGCTGAACAATGGAGATTAAATGGACGCAGTTGAATTGTATTTGTAACTGACCCCGGTAATTGGCCACCAGTGAGTGCGCCTCATCGATTGCAGTTAATGGTCCGCTGCAACTAAGAACTGATTCTCGCTCACAATTGAAGGCGAATCGACAGGGGACGGTCCGCTGCCCCGGTGACTGCCTGGTGGCGTCGCCCAACGAGACCATCCGCCCAGCCGCGTTGGTCGCCATGTGAGGCACCACCGGGCCTCGTTCGCCGAAGCGCATGGGCGCCATGCTTCCATCCCGCACCTCCGGTCGATCCAATCGACTCCACGCATCGGGACTGAACACTCACCGGTCGATCCTAGCTATGTAACCCTAGTCGATGGACCTCTTTAGCAAACTGGACGAGTGGATCTCCTTCACCGAGACGCCTGGGTTGGAATGGGCTGGCCTACGACCCATTTAACTATAGGGATCCGTTTCGGCCTGTGGAGCAGCAGCCCACGGGACAGTCGGTCCAGTTATTCCTAGATGCGGGACATATCGCTTTAAACAGGAGATCCAACGACCAGTAATGTTCAGATCACGAAAACGGACGATCAAAAACGCTGATCGCTGAGAGAGCTTGGTTTAGGCTCAGTTTTACTGTCCTTAATGTAAATTGAGAGACCAGGTAGCCATGCACCCCCTTTATACCTATATATGTGCCTCATGCACGACCAGTAAAGTCATCGATGCATCCAACATAATTCTCTCATCCAACACCAGTGTTTTTGGCTATTTTAGAAATATATAGTTTCGGAGTTGGAATTTTTTGGGAAAAATCATGTCAAATTTTCTATATTATAAGGGAAGCACGAGGCAAAACATGGGTTAGAGGGGGCCACAGGGTGGCCACACAGGCATTCCCTACCCGTGTGATGTACCCATGTGGTGGTTGTGTAAGGCGGTTTGCGCCGCCTTTCGGTTCAAGTCTTGTAAAAGAAGCTTCTAAACCACCCTAAAAAATTATATTTGTCGGAGTTAGAAATCTCCGAGAATTTATAAAACGGTGAAACGACTCAAAAAGCAACAGAGAGAGAAATTGCAGAAAAAATTCGTCAGAGAGAGGATCCAATCTTGAAGGAGGTCTCACCCTCTAGAAGCCATGAACATCATGAATGGGATGGAGAAACCTATCCACCTATGGGTGAGGCAGTGAAATTGGTGTCTTACTACCGCCAGAGTTATGGGAGGATCGGCCGGCCACCCGGGGCCTACATCCATGTCCTGGTCAATGATATCTCACAAGTGTAGGAGATATATTGTAGATATTTTTGTAAGTAATAGTCTCGAACCCAATAAAAAGCAGAGGAATTGGTTAATGAAAACTAGAAAAAAAAGTTTAGTGTAAAGTTGCAAAAAGTGTTTGATGGTTTGTTTGAGTGAAGGAGTAAATGCAAGAAAGTAAATAATAACAAAAGTGCAACTGTGCATAAAGTAGCCCAATATGAATGTGATCAGAATGAGCCGGTGGTTTTATTTATAGTCAAGTCATTCTTGAGGACACACGAAGTTCCACCAAGTTGTTCATCTAAATTCGTTGAGTAACTTTTCATTACTTTGATAATTTGTTCTACGTTGTACCTATGATAACGTGTAGTTTTCACTTGAACAAACAATGTACTTATGATTATACCCTCTCTCCAAGCATCCACAAACACAAAAGAATAATTAAAATAAAATTTGACCATACTCTTAAACTTTGGCGTCCCAACAACCCCTCGTGCAATAGTTCATAAACTTAGGGTATGGTAATTTATGTTTCCCTTAAAAGTGAAGTGATAAAGTTGATGTTAGTACATCACCACTAGAGAATTGCGACACAACACAATATCAAAACATCAAACTAGATTCAACTTTACAAGATTACAAGCATCAAGGTTTATCATTTTTTGAAAACTATGAATATTTTTTTGATAATTTTAATTTTTGTGGGGAGCTATCAATATTTTTAATTTCCATTTTTTTCAAAAAATTGAACATATTAAATAATTATGAACATTTTTGAATACATTAAGATTTTGTTTGAAAAAGCACATTCATCATTTTTTAAGTGAAACATTGAAAAAAATAAGTTTTTGAATTTTTTGAAAAAAAGATAAGAACCATTGAAAAAAGGGAAAAATTCATGAAGGAAACAATAAAAAAGCAGATTAAAAGGAAAAGCCGGACCTAAACCATCTAGAAGGCCCACAAAACTGTTAAAAACGGACTGGAATATAGACGAAATCACTAATTAGCGAGTACTCCTTTCAAAGATCACTCCAACCCTAGGTCGCGACAAGTGGTGCACTGCATGCGTGTCACTTGTATTAACGTGTGAGTTTTTCCTTTTTCGTAGATTCGTTTTTTCAAAACGTCTTATCTCCTAAACCTTGCGTCCAAATCTCGAACAGTTTTCACCATTGGATTTCTCGCGTCGAGATCTTCAAAACTAAATCCCATGTTGATAGATTTTGATTTTTTTTACGAAAAATACCGGACCAAAAAACCATGTCTCCCGTGATAGAAAAAACAAAAAAAAAATGTTTTTTTTCGCATTTTCTCCTTTCCGAGACTCACGAAGGCAAAACCGTACCTCTCAGAGAAGCAAAATCATGCCTCTCTAAAAAAACGCAATTTTTCCTTTCTGAAAGGCACGTGCGTGCCTGTCACAAAGGCAAAACCGTGCCTCTCGCGGAAGCAAACCGTGCCTCTTGCGGAAAAAAACAGAAAATATGTTTTTCCCTTCTCGAGTGCCTCTCGCGGAAGCAAAACCCTGCCTCTTGCTAAAAAAACGAAAACATGTTTTTTCTCTTTCCAAAAGACACGATCCCGCCTCTCGTAGAAGCAAATTCGTGTCTCTCGTGGAAGTAAAACCGTGCCTCTCGCCAAAAAAACAGAAACGCGTTTTTTTTCGTTTCCGAGAGGCACGACCGTGCCTCTCGGGGACGCAAAAACATGTCTCCAGCGAAAGCAAAACCGTGCCTCTCATGAAAAAAACAAAAACATGTTTTTTCGAAAAAAAATTGAAATTTTTTTCGTCAAAAAATTAAGAATGACCGGTTAAAAACCGAAACACCAAAAAATAATAATAATAAACCAATCTAAAAAACCGAAAACGCGTGCGAGAAAAATAAAAAAACAAAATCCCAAGAAAATGCTCAAAACGTGACACGTGGCGGTGGCTGAAAACGCGCCAAGTGACAACGCGTGGGAGTGCTCTCTGGAAGGCTCCGAAAGAAGCACTTGCTAATTAGTGACTCCCGGTTCCAAAAGCAGGATCTGTAGAGCGTACATATGGCTTAAATGAGTTGGCCCATTTTTATAACGCCTCATACGCTCCTATGCGAACCAAGTACATTTGGACGCAATGAGCATCCAATAGGATCTACGCACAATGAGCCTTTAAGTTCACCTTTAAGTTCACCTTTAAGTTCAATGTAAAGTTACAAAAAATGTTTGATGGTTTATTTGAATGAAAGAGTAATTGCAATAAAGTAAATAATAACAAAAGTGCAACAAGGCATCAAGTAGCCCAATATGAATGTGATCAGAAAGTAAATAATATGAATGCAGTCAAGTCATTCTGAATAATTTTTTGATAATTTTGAATATTTTTTGGGGGAGCTATCAATATTTTTAATTTCCATTTTTTTGAAAATTTGAACATATTAAATAATTATGAACATTTTTTGAATACATTAAGATTTTGTTTGAAAAAGTACATTCTCAATCATTTTTTTAAAGTGAACAAAATTTGAAATTTTGATCATTTGAAAAAAGATAAGAACCACTGAAAAAAGAAAAAGAAAAAAGTCATGAAGGAAACAATAGAAAAGCAGATTAAAAGGAAAAGTTGGACCTAATCCATCTAGAAGGCCCACAAAACTGTTAAAAAACGGACTGAAATATAGAAGGTTCCAAAAGCAGGATCTGTAGAGCGTACATATGGCTTAAATGAGCTGGTCCATTTTTTTTCATAACGCCTCATACGCTCATATGCGAACCAAGTACATTTGGACGCAATGAGCGTCCAACAGGATCTACGCACAATGAGCCCCACACAGTAGAAAGACACGAATCATGACAATTGCATCGAATTGTTTGAGACTTAGAAATATCTTTTCTTTTGATTTGAGGGAGAGTTAGAAATATCTAGTAATATTTGCAGGAAGCTCGGAAAATACTACTATTCCCAGCTGAAAAAATGAGGAAGATAGTGGAATTCCTACCTATCTTACTTACTCCTTCCGTTCCTAAATATAATTTTTTTAAGAGGTTTCATTAAAGGACAACATATAGATGTATATAGACATAATTTAGAATATAGATTCATTCATTTTATTTAGTATATAACCTTTTAGTGAAATCTCTAAAAAGACTTATACTCTCTCCGTTTCAAAATTCTTATCTTAAGTTTGTCTAGAAATAGATGTATCTAAATACTAAGATATGGCTAGATATATTCATACATAGATAATTCTAAGACAAGATTTTTGGAACGGAATGAGTATTTAGGAACGAAGCGATTTTTCGGCGAAATTCCCCGCTATCTGTTCTTGTGTGTGTTGAGACTAAAATTCTCCAGCTATCTGGCAACTGGCATGCCCTTTCCCGCCATTCAAAATGGCAGCCGCCTCCACCAAAAAAGTCCAGCGAACGCGCACCCAACCGGCCAGCCTGGCAAGCCGGCCCAGTCCAGCGCAGCCTTTTTTTTCCCTCTCAACCCGCTCGCGCTCTCCCCATTTCCTCTTCTCCCCGGCCGCCACCACCCCTGTCTCCTCTCCTCTTCCGCCCACCCTCCGCTCCCGTATAAAAACCCTAGCGCA
Source organism: Hordeum vulgare subsp. vulgare (assembly GCF_904849725.1). Lineage (NCBI taxonomy): Eukaryota > Viridiplantae > Streptophyta > Magnoliopsida > Poales > Poaceae > Hordeum > Hordeum vulgare. The sequence goes on along the minus strand of NC_058524.1, from coordinate 121,253,648 downwards.
AAACCCCCAAATCCCCCCACCATTCCCACCACCCGCCCGCCCGCCTTCCCCGCGCGATCCCGCTCAAACCAAAATCAGCCCCGGTCAACCAAAAGGCGACCGCGCCGAGCTCCAACCCAGGCGAGGTCGTCGTCGTCGTCGTCGGCGGCGGTTGCGGTCAAAGATCGGTTGCAATGGCGGCGGACGGGGACCAGCGGTGGCTCGTGGATTGCCTGACGGCCACCCTCGACACCGCCCGCGAGGTCCGCGCCTTCGCCGAGGAGTCGCTCCGCCAGGCCTCCCTCCAGCCAGGTTCGCATTCGCCCCACCCCTCGCTCGGTTACTGCCCTTGCCGGATCGAGGCCGCTTCTGCTCCGAGTAGGTGGCCACGCTCTGTTGACCATGTGGGAGTGCGAGAGCGTCGAATTTGATCCCTCCTAGATGCGCCAGCGACTGCTTCGCAGTGTCCTAAAGCTCCCGTGCCCCATGCCACTGCTGTTAAGGAGATGCCTGGCAGATGCAATTGCCTAAATACTACCCATGGAGCTGCTTAACTTCTGTTGCGGCAACTGCTCTTGACCTGTTGCGCTGAGCACCATTGCAGTAGTGGAGTAAATTACACAAAACCAACACTTTTGAGTCAGTCTAGTGGAAAACAACCGCCTTAATTTGTCTCTCTCTCCACAAAACCACCATTCTCGAGACTAACTGTTGCAGGTAGCGCCTGTTCTCGATTGGCTGCGTTTGGCTTGAGCTAAACACCAAAGTAATGGCCCTGAACCACTGTCAGGGTAGATGTGGCATCTCACATGGACAATCCACATATTTAGATGTAGGCTCCAACATATCATTCTCATTTCTTTCCCTTCTCTCTATTCTCTCCAAAATGAGATAAATGCATGGGCGGTCCTCAAAGTTTCCGAGATGTGTCAAGTTGGTCCCAAATCTTTGAAAATGCACGTCTGGGTCCTAAATGTTACGTAAGTGATTCATTCCAGGTCCTTTTCTCGTCTGACCAGCTTTGACCCACGCCACGTGGACAGTGGGGCGTGTGGCGGGAGAATTCCCGCGCCTGGCCGTTGGAAACTTTGCATCTGAACCCTTATAAGCCTCGGTCTTTCTATTCCCCAGTCCCTAGGTTTGCTCTCCCTTAGCTCTGTTATCCCGCCGCCATGTCTCTCGCCGGAAGCTCGTCGGGTGGCAAGACATTGAAGTACAAGGCTTCCTCGTCGGTTGCACCTTTCCCAGTAGCTTCACCTGCGACGGCAGCATATGTTCAGTAATAAGTCACACTTTGGAAGTGGATCAAAGAAAGCTTTGCACCAATATCTTGGGTCAATTGCATCCAAGTACTGCCATGCTTGCTCATCCAGCACCTTCATCTCCTCCATGTACTTCTGCCAATCTGCCTCATGGGTAGCTCTTGCAATTTGCCACAATTTGTTTTTGAAGATGTCACCTTTCCAGTTCTTAGCAAAGTTTTGATGCAGGTGTCTTACACAAAATCTGTGTTGTGCATCAGGCCACAATGCATTTACAGCATTTATCAATCCCTGCAGATAACAGTCCACAAATAAGCATAAATAAGCAAAACAGGGCAATAAAGAGACATAACATGGCCTAAATAAAGACACATAACATGGCCTAAATAAAGAGACAAAACGAGCAATTTTGCCATCGACATAAGATTTGGACGAGCCTAATCTGCAAAAGAATCCACCATAGTTGATTTCTACTGTGAAGAGCTCCTCAAGTGGGCCTAAATATCACGAATCTTGTCAAAATCTACAGCTAATTTGAGCTACTTCGGATGGGCGGCGAGAAAGTGGTTGCGATAGGGTTAGGTTTCTTACTGTAGCGCGGCAGAGGATCGCCGGGTCGCCGCAGCACGAGCCCCTTGCTTGCGGGCGCCATTCATGCGGCCGCCGCGTCGGGGCGACCGCCTTAGCTATCTGCCCGCCGGAGGCGCAACATCACCGCCGCTGGTCGCCTCCCAAATTGCCAGAGAGAGAGAGAGGGGTTGGAGAGGAACGGGACCGTGGACGCTACTGAATGAGATTTGGGGGGGGGGCTTCATGCAAATATCCACGACCAGCCGTTTGGTCTCCTGGCCCCACTGTCCACGTGGCGTGGGTCAAAGCTGGTCAGACGAGAAAAGGACCTGGAATGAATCACTTACGTAACATTTAGGACCCAGACATGCATTTTCAAAGATTTGGGACCAACTTGACACACCTCGGAAACTTTGAGGACCGCCCATGCATTTATCTCCTCCAAAATCAATACCCTTGACCATCGGTTGACGGTGTGCACCCATTGGAGGTAGATTGGTGCGTGATGCGGCTACGGAGGGTGAAGGACAAAAATCCAGGAGTGCAAGTTGCCGGTGTGCCTGTGCCTACTCAGCTCAGAGTTTCCCTCCTAGCTAGTCTGTGAACGGCGCCATTGTCTTCGGCTTGGTTCTGCTGGCCCTGAAGTGGCAGCACCCACGCCTCGAAGGCATGGTTCTGCTAGACTGTCTGTCCTGCCTGAATTCCTCAGTGTGCTTTGCCTAGATGGCGCCATGAATGCTGCCATGTGGTTGTGCAGGATAATGACATGGTGGTCAGACTTTGAGAGCTCCTTGAGGAGCGCTACGAGTGAGGCCCACACTCCGCCCCCGTTGCAGAAGGCCTCGAAGAGGTGGCTGCATGTGGTGTTTGCATTGGCCTTGAGGATGTCCGGAGGGCGTGGATTAATACTTATCGAAAGCAATTGATTGAGGGTAAATTCTCATAGGATTGGAACGTGAAGGCAAAAATAATTGCTCCAAAGTTCATGGGAGAAGAATAATGCGTCAAGCTGGATGTCTGTCGGAGTAGAGCAAGCATTAAATTCTTGTCACCAAGTGTGAAGTTCCAGCAGTGTGACTGGCGGCGGGGACGGAGGCCACGAGCTGCATGGATTGTCGTTATATCGCCCTTGAGGACCTGTATCTTTTGGCGCTCTAAAGTCGCTGTCACATTTCTCTCCTTGTGGCGCTCCAAACTTGACTGGTGGTGATTTCGCGGAGCCAGAAGGGTACATGTGTATACATATGTACACCCATTAATTCTTTTATGAAAGAATAATCATGTACAAACTGGAAAATAGCTACGAAATCTTGGAACTCTATATACCTATTCTGGTAAAACTGGCTCTGCCACTGATGCCGCATGGGGAGAAAGCAGGGGATGGGGGTGGGAGGAGCGAGAGGTAGAGATTGTTGTTCCTATGACCAACTTCTCTCTTGATAAAAGGTTTATTACAAGGCTCCATTTGCCATTGCGGTTGTTTACTACTTCCATTTCTCTTGGAAGCATCTTTGGGCCCTAATCCATGATGTCATTTTCTGTACTCATGCTTTTCAACCACATAACCATATCATCCCAAGTTCCTGAGTCACGCCCTCTTGAGCAGTTCTTGTGGGTTCTTGCGTTATGCTTTTTGTTGCATGTTAGCTCATAACTTCTGACTACCTAACTGATGGAACAAATTATTTGAATTGGTTGTTAGCTATCCACGTGCCAGAACCATGGGTTAGTTTCAAGATCTTATGGGTTTCAGCTCTACCCTACCCCAACTTGTTTGGGACTAAAGGCTTAGTTGTTGTTGTTGTTGGTCATTACCTTGAGAGATGAAGTGTGTTTTCACTCACTAATCCCCTGCCGTCAGCTGAAAACTTTGTGGTTTTGTTATAATGCTTCCTCAGGATATGGAGCTGCCCTCACGAAGGTCACAGTCAACAAGGAGGTCCCGTTTGGGCTACGTCAGATATCCTTGGTCTTTTATTTGCAGTTTCTTTTCATGGGATCTCTGTTGTGTACACTGTATTTTTTGTTAAACTTGGCGTCACTTGTTGGACAATCCTGTTGTTTGTTGGTCCTTTACTTCCTGCTACCTAGCTGCTGTTTTGTTAAAACAGTTCATCAAGCAGCACTGGGAGGAAGACGAAGACAATTTTGTGCCTCCTGTTGTTTCTGCCTCAGAAAAGGTACTTAGGTCATCCCCTGTTCTTTGTTGAATGCCACAAATCAGGACTCAGGTCATAGCATGCTCCTGATGTCATTTCCCATTGCCTTTGGCTTGTTGAAACAAATGGAGCCGGAATTAGATCATAAGGGAATTTCTATCTACTCTTATCTCACAAAAAATCAATAATACGCTTTGAAAATACACATGCGCAAAGGGTTATGGTATCCACACCAGTAGAGTAAAAGGGTCTGCTCAAAACTCATGTTACCTGAATTGGTCACTGATTATTCTATGGCATATGGCAGCACATCTGCTACTGTTGTTAAAACTGTGTTTCTGTTAGAAAGATCACCAGAAAACATGTGCTTACTGTGTTAATGCTTTTTATTTAATTGTTGTTGAGTTCTTAGTATTTGACATTGTTTTCACCCTTATTCCTCACCAGGTTGTTATACGTCAACTCCTTCTTACCTCGCTGGATGATGCTAATGGGAAGATTCGTACTGCCATTGGCATGGCTGTAGCAGCTATTGGGCAGAATGATTGGCCAGAAGACTGGCCTGAGTTGCTTCCTTTTCTCTTGAAGTTAATTGGTGACCAAAGCAATGGGAATGGAGGTACATGAGTATTTTGTTTTCTCCCAGTATTTTCAAATCAGGTACAGGCTTGTTTGGAAGCCTTGAACTTGAACTAGGAGACATCAGCTTTTGACCAGCAATAAGCTCCTCCAACTGGGCTGTTTTTATAGCAGAACAGCTTCTTTCAATAGCTAACTTCTATGAGAAGCTTGCGGAGGCTTCTTAATGTTAGGAATATGCAACTTGTATTCCCATGAGGCCATAGGCCGATATATATACACATACAGGTGTGGAACATATGCAGGAAAGGGGTACATGACTTATAGTATAACTCTAACACCCCCCCCCCCCCCCCCACCTCAAACTCATGGTGGATGAACAACACTGAGTTTGGAGAGATAAAAGCCATGCTGTGTTCTAGTCTGGGTCTTCGTCAGGAAATCCACCAACTGTAACTCGGAAGGCACATACTGAAGAGCAATAACCTGATCCTGCACACCAGCGCGCACATAGAAAGCATCAACACCGATATGCTTGGTGAGCTCATGCTTCACGGGATCACGCGCAATGCTAATAGCACCTGTACTGTCAGATAAGAGCAGAGTCGGTGTAGTGACAGAAACACCAAAATCCTGAAGCAACCACCGTAAGCAAGTCACCTCTGCCGTCAAAAGAGCCATCGCTCGCAACTCAGCCTCTGCACTCGAACGGGAAACTGCAATCTGTTTCTTCGTCTTCCAGGCAATGAGAGAACCATCAAGAAACACACAGTAAACAGAAAGTGAACGGCGATCTAAAGGATCACTAACCCATGTAGCATCCGAATAGGCCTGAACCTGTAAAGAACTGGAGCGAGGAAAGAATAGATGGTGAGAGATCGTGCCCCGAAGATATCGGAGAACACGAAGGAGATGACTGTAGTGAACTAATGTGGGAGCGGAGACGAACTGACTCAGAATATGAACCGGATAAGAGATATCCGGACGAGTGACAGCTAGATACACAAGACTGCCAACAAGATGACGATAACGCGTCGGGTCAGGCAGGGGATCACCATCAGTAGCACGGAGGTGAACATTGAGCTCCATAGGAGTCTCAACAATGCGCTCGTCAGTAAGAACAGCACGAGCAAGAAGATCCTGGATATACTTTTTCTGGGATATAAAAAGCCATCAGAGGTAGAAGAGACTTCAATCCCAAGAAAGTAGTGAAGAGGTCCAAGATCAGACATAAGAAACTGCTCACTAAGACAGGCCTTTACAAAGGCAATATACTCGATGTCATCCCCAGTGATGATCATGTCATCAACATAGAGAAGAAGAAGAGTCTGACCACGAGGAGAAAGGTGAATAAACAATGCTGGATCATGAACACTTGCTGAAAGACCAGCGACAGTCACCACAGAGGCAAAACGCTCAAACCAGGCGCGGGGGGCCATAGAGAGAGCGACGAAGACGACATACCATGCCACGAGGAACAGAATACCCAGCTGGTGGCTGCATGTACACCTCCTCACGCAGCTCACCATTAAGAAAGGCATTCTTAACATCAAGCTGAGATATAGACCAGTGGCGTGCAGAGGCCACGGCAAGAAGTGTACGAACAGTGGTCATATGGGCCACAGGAGCAAAAGTCTTGTCATAATCACGACCATGCTCTTGCTGAAAACCACGAGCCAGAAGACGAGCTTTGTGACGCTCAAGAGAACCATCAGAGCGAGTCTTAACCTTGTAGACCCACTTACAAGTGATGGGACGGACTCCGGGAGGAAGGGAAACAAGATCCCACGTACCGGTGCGTTCAAGAGCAGCAATCTCCTCTGCCATCGCAAACTGCCATTCAGGATGAACAACAGCTTGACGATAAGAAGTCGGCTCAAGAACAGCAGCACCAGCGGTGGGAAATCCAAAGCGATCAACAGGCGGACGAGGACGAAAACGCAAGCCATAAGTAGCCTGAGGCGAGGATGACGACACATCCACAGAGGCATCCACAGGACGTGAACGACGAGTGTAACACTGAGGAAAAGATGGAACAATGGAAGGAGGAATCGCCAAGGTAGAATTGGGGGGTGGTGACGAAGAAGTCACCGGAGATGAAGGTGTAGAATCCGGTGACATGCTAGGCGAGGAGATCGTGGAAGATGGTGACGGCAAATCGACTAGAGGTGGAGAAGTAGAGGGAGCGGAACGAATAGGCAAAGGCTCGATGGGGGTGATAGGTGAGTCAGGAAAAGTGAGAAAAGAGATATCCTCCGCTGAAAAGGCCGAAGAAGATGGGCGTGGGTAGAAGGGACGAGACTCATCAAAAGTCATGTCTCGAGAGATACGCATCCGACGACCGATAGGATCCCAACAACGATAGCCCTTATGCTCATTACTGTAGCCTAAGAAGACACACTCAACAGACTGAGCGGTCAATTTGGTGCGTTCGTGAGGGGCAAGAAGAACATAGCGAACACAACCAAACAGGCGAAGCATCGAATAATCGGGAGAACGATCAAAAAGACGCTCGAAAGGAACACCACCCTGTAGAGCAGCGGAAGGCTGTAGATTGATGAGATAGGTGGAGGTGGAGATGGCCTCAGCCCAAAAATGAGGCGGGAGAGAGGCATCAATCATCAATGCGCGAGCCGTCTCAAGAAGATGACGATGCTTTCGCTCAGCCACGTACAGGTGTGAACATATGCAGGAAACCCCTTATACAACGGGATAAATACAAAGGGGTACATGACTTATATTATAACTCTAACACTTAAGACAAAGAGAGGGCTTTGGATTCCTGGAGAAGCTCTAGAAGCTGCACCCTTTAGGAAGAACTTGAACTTGTTATTGCTTTAAACTGAAGATCAAGTTGTGGCAAATAGGACACACAATTATGTATCTAAAGAAGTTCAAAATATCTCCCTTCTGCACATACTCATGTGAAGTCCAAACCTTATTGGAACATGAACTACAATCTATGTTGCATGTGTACAGACATGGGTAGTTGACATGACAAGATGCATTCATGGTGATGCTGGGAGATCATTTTATCAAAAAAGAAAATCTAACAAGTCGGCATTTAGTAATGCTATATCTTAACAATTGTATGATATATCTTTTGCCTAAAACAGTATGCTTCTTTTAAAATTGATTATGTAAATTTTCAATAAAATGCTAAATTTAATCTTCTAACACTACTGGTACATCATTATTCAAGTTTGTTTAAACATAACTGTGCACTTTTCTGCATCAATTAGGACCTGAAATATGTCACATAACAATAACTTGCTTTTGTGCTTTGAATCTGTTATAGTGTTCATTCTGAGAACTATGATGCCTTAGTCAAACCAAAAAGGCACTTACAACATCACCTGTAAGTTCTCCTGTTTAAGGCTTCACTGTGTCAATAGTTGTTTGATTATCCCTGTTGTGTTGGGGTTATACCAGACTGCCAGTGACTGACATTGGTTCATTGATTTGAGTCAGTGCTAGAGACTGGCGGAGCTACAACAAGATTTAAGAGAGGGCTAAATGAGCCTTGAATAGAGTTGAGGGTGCTAATGCAGGGTTTGATGTCAAATTTGGCCCAAATTATGCTTAGTGTTAGGCATTAATATATTAAAATAGATTTGTACCTTGGCCCTAACTAAGCTCCACCATTGGTGTTAGGCAGCCCCATTCTGCGTTTCTTCTCAGGATGCTCATGTAGCCCAAAAATTTGAATAGGAAACTATGAAAACTATGGTTGTTTCCATTTTAGAATTTCATGTTTGGCGTTATCCTGAAAGCTTTGGTGTACTTTCCATGGCAGTTCGTGGAGCATTAAGATGCCTAGCCCTTCTATCAGATGATTTGGATGATACTTCTATTCCAAAACTAGTGCCAGAGCTATTTCCATCACTGTACAGAATAATATCATCTCCACACGTAAGTTTGTTACTGTTTGCTCCTTTTTGTTTTGTTTTGTTTTAGCGACTATTTATGGAGACAATGCAGTATGTTCTCACCCATTTTGAAAAACAGCTGTATGAAAATTCTCTTCGTGCAAAGGCTCTTGGAATAGTCCATTCGTGTATTTCCATGCTTGGATCAATGAGTGGTGTTTACAAGGTAGTTGTATAGCTTATGCTGTAGTATTTCTGTCGTTTCTTCACATTATGGAATATGAACCGAGTTGATTTGCTGGCGCAGAGAGAGACAGTCAATTTGATGACTTCAATGCTTGATCCTCTTGTGGAGCAATTCTCTATAATTTTAAATTCACCGGTGCTGTCACCAAATCCTGATGACTGGAGCATGCAGATGGAGGTATGCCTCATGCAATCTGTCTTGTAAGATTGAAGGCTTGCATTATTGGTCGTTGTGAAATCCTATGTGTGTCTGATGATCAGGTGCTGAAGTGTTTACTCCAGCTTATCCAGAACTTCCCTAGACTACCTGAAGCTAAAATTTCTGGCAAGTATAATACAGTACATTATTAGCTTTGCTCTTGCTCTTTTGCCTTTCTGATTAATGGGCCAATTTTGTACAGCTGTTCTTGCGCCTCTGTGGCAGAACTTTGTTTCATCCTTCAAGGTCTATCACCTGTCAATCATTCAAGCTTCAGAGGATGCTGATAATGTGGGCTATGATTCTGATGGCAGTGAAAGAAGTCTTGAATCCTTTGAGATTCAGGTAATTCCGTAATTTCAAGCGTGATCTATTTTTATTCCATTGGTAATTTCGTTCTAGTTACTTTTCTCTTTTATTGTACTGTAGTCCATTCGGTGCCTTTGCTTGCGTGTGTTTACCATTTTCTCATGTTTTCCAGTTATTTGAGCTATGGACAACAATTGTGGGAAATTCTATGTTAGCAAAGGTATCCCTTTTTTAATAACATACATGCCGTACATCTTTTTCCTTGTAACAATTGTCTCTGCTGTCACAATAGGTTATTGCAGGAAACGTTAAAGAGCTAGCATACTACACTATATCCTTTCAACAGATAACTGAGGAACAGGTAAATACATGACTACTATACATCTGATCTTGCATTAGCAAAAATTGTTGGCATGCTAGGTTTTTGCTTGGAAGTTCAAACATATCTATTTATTTTATTATTCTAGGTGCAAAACTGGTCACGTGATGCTAACCAGTATGTTGCTGATGAGGATGATGTAACTTATAGCTGTCGTGTGTCTGGTATGAGCTGAAATTTTGCTTCTGTCTGTCAATTTTATTCAATCTACATTAACAGTGGAATGTTTTAGTACCCTTGTTTAGTACTCCATCTGTGAAGAAATATAAGAGCGTTTAGATCACTACTTTAGTGATCTAAATGCTTTTTTATTTCTTTATGGAGGGAGTAATAAGCTAAAATTACATTACTGTAGGCTTGCTTATATTAAACAATCAACATTGAAATTTTGACTTGAATTGTCTTTGCTTGCTTCCATCTTTTTGCTTGGGGATAGACAACCATGTTCATTACAAGAGGCACACAGATTTAAGACCTCTCAAGTAGGAATTTTTCAAACACAAGACATTTTCCTCACATGCTCATGGTTTCAGGATCTCTTTTGCTGGAAGAGATAGTCACTGCCTATGAGGATTACGGAATTGATGCAATTTTGGAAGCTTCACAAGTTTGTTTTCGTGAATCACGTGAATTAAAACAAGCGGGTTCTGCCGACTGGTGGAGAGTGAGTTGTTAGCTTTTGAAAAAGTTTTAAAGGAAATCACCGCTTAAGATCTTAGCACTTATCAACTATCAATAATGTTAATGTTCCTCACTATTTTGGTGATGTACAATGATAATAGACTAAGTCAATTTGGTGAATCTTGTTTAACAAAAGTTCTAAGTTGCTCCCTTTAAGTTGTCTTGTTGTTGATGCTATCTAATACATCGTTTTTTTGTGTGCCAGCTTCATGAAGCATCACTTTTTGCTCTAGGTTCACTATCAGAACATCTGTGTGAAGCACAGGTTGGTTTAATTTTGTTGTTGTGCCGATTAGTTTCATTAACTCACTGCTCTTCTGTTGGCAAGATCCCTCCACTTTTCATATAGGTTTCCAATGCCACTTTACTACCTTGATCTTATAATTGAACACTTTTGGGGATGATGTGGCATGTTTAGCCTGCCACCTTGGATAGCCTGTGATAATATGACGTGGTATCTCTCAAAAACTACAAATGAAAGGAAATGGCCCTGTGAATTGGAGAGAAATAAATAAATAAATCTGCTTAAAGTTGACATCAAGTCATTACCCACGTTGGATGCACTTTTCACTTGTATTTCCCCCGTCATCTTTCTGTTTCTGTTTCTGCCTGAGTCGAACCAGACCTGAGCTTGTTAGTCCCGATGCTCCATAGTTAATCGCCACGAGAAGCTTACATGTGCTATCCAACCTACTAACTGGGTGAGTTAGTTGTAGCTTGCCTGTTAGTGTTGGACTGGAGGTTGACCATATTGATGCAAACACCAATGCAACTGATAATAGGCAGCTGCTTGCCTGTTGCCATGAACACATCCTGCACTGCGATGTGCGGCATCATGTGCTTGCACATGCAGCCACATTTGCAGCACAGTCCACGCCAGCTTTGCCACCAGCACCATTGTCCACTTAAACCTTCATGACCCCAGACTTTGCTGCAGAGGGCGCTGGCGCTATGGCAAGGCTGTGTGAAGGAACCCCTGGTGCTGTGGGGAAGTTGATGAAGTGGCATCATCAAGTCTAAGGTCTTGTTTAGTGAGATTAGAGAAGAGTCCTTTGGCCAAGCTGGATAATGGGCCTGGCTACAGCAGGATCCAGAATGTGGGTTTGAGAAGAGTACTTTGAAGCAAAGAAGGATTAGCGTGTGGAAGTCAATGTTTGTCAAGCATGCCATTGCCCAAGTCCATGGTCTTGTCTGGTGTGTTTAGAGAGTGTAGTCGAATACTATCTAACCCACCCAAGTCCATGGTCCTTTTGCATATTCAGATAGATAAATCCCACTTATTGAGGTGTTTGTCTGTGCGCGTCAGCTTGACAGACATGCTCGTGAGTTGTTCCTTTGAACTGGTTAGGCAGTGGGGCCCAGATGCATTTTTTCCCTTTTCAGTTATTGGACGAGTATGGCGACCTTCTCGCGGAAGGTAGCTGTAGAGGAGTTTGGGGTGACCAAGGGAAGTAGAAGGGAAGCTAAGGACACCTGGTGGTGGAACGATGAGGTCCAGAAGGTTATTAGGGAGAAGGACTGTTTCAGATGCCTATATCTGGACAGGAGTGCAGCTAACATGGAGAAGTATAAGGTGGCGAAGAAGGCTGCAAAGCAGGCGGTGAGTGAAGCGAGAGGTCGGGCGTATGAGTACCTCTACCAACGTTTAAACACTAAGGAAGGCGAAAGGGACATCTATAAGATGGCCAAGATTAGGGAGAGGAAGACGAGGGATGTCGGCGAAGTCAAATGCATCAAGGACGGAGATGATCAGCTTCTTGTGAAGGATGAGGCGATCAAGCGTAGATGGCGGGAGTACTTTGACAACCTTTACAATGGAGAGGTTGACAACTCTACCATTGAGCTAGACGACTCCTTTGATGATACCAGCATGTGCTTTGTGCGACGTATCCAGGAGTGTGAGGTTAAGGAGGCGCTAAAAAGGATGAAAGTAGGCAAGGCGATGGGTCCTGATGGTATCCCCATCGAGGTGTGGAGAGGCCTTGGAGACATAGCGATAGTATGGCTAACTAAGCTTTTCAACCTCATTTTTCGGTCAAACAAGATGCCCGAAGAATGGAGGCGGAGTATTTTAGTACCAATCTTTAAGAACAAGGGGGATGTTCAAAGTTGTACTAATTACCGCGGAATCAAGCTGATGAGTCATACTATGAAGCTATGGGAGAGAGTCATTGAACACCGCTTAAAAAGGTTGACAAGCATGACCAAAAACCAATTTGGTTTCATGCGTGGGAGGTCTACCATGGAAGCCATCTTCTTGGTACGACAACTGATGGAGAGATACAGGGAGCAAAAGAAGGACCTTCATATGGTGTTCATTGATTTGGAGAAGGCCTATGATAAGATACCTCGGAATGTCATGTGGTGGGCCTTGGAGAAACACAAAGTCCCAATAAAGTACATTACCCTCATCAAGGATATGTATGATAATGTTGTGACAAGTGTTCGAACAAGTGATGGCGACACCGATGACATTCCGATTAGAATAGGGTACACCAAGGGTTAGCTTTGAGCCCTTATCTTTTTGATTTGGTGATGGATGAGGTCACAAGGGATATACAAGGAGATATCCCATGGTGTATGCTCTTTGCGGATGATGTGGTGCTAGTCGATGATAGCCGAACGGGGGTTAATAGAAAGTTAGAGTTATGGAGGCGGACTCTAGAATCGAAAGGTTTTAGGCTTAGTAGAACTAAAACTGAATACATGAGGTGCAGTTTTAGTGCTACTAGGCACGAGGATGGAGAGGTTAGCCTTGGTGGGCAGGTGGTACCGGAGAGAGACATGTTTCGATATTTGGGGTCCATGTTGCAGAAGGATGGCGATATCGATGAAGACGTGGGCCACCGAATCAAGGCTGGGTGGATGAAGTGGCGCCAAGCTTCTGGCGTACTCTGTGACAAGAGAGTGCCACAAAAGCTAAAAGGCAGGTTTTATAGGACAGCTATCCGACCTGCGATGTTGTATGGCGCGGAGTGTTGGCCAACCAAGAGACGACATATCCAACAGTTAGGTGTAGCAGAGATGCGCATGTTGAGATGGATATGTGGTCACACAAGGAAGGATCGGGTACGGAATGACGATATACGAGAGAGACTTCGGGTAGCACCGATTGAAGAGAAGCTGGTCCAACATCGTCTCAGATGGTTTGGACATATTCAACGGAGGCCACCGGAAGCGCCGGTGCATAGCGGACGGATAAAGCGTGCCGAGAATGTTAAGAGGGGTCGTGGTAGACCAAACTTGACATGAGAGGAGTCCGTTAAGAGAGACCTGAAGGTTTGGAATATCGACAAAGACTTAGCCATGGACAGGGGTGCGTGGAAGTTAGCTATCCACGTTCCAGAGCCATGACTTGGCTTCGAGATCTGATGGGTTTCAACTCTAGCCTACCCCAACTTGTTTGGGACTGAAAGGCTTGGTTGTTGTTGTTGTTGTTGTTGTTGTTCAGCTATTGAAATTAATAATACAATTTGGGAGTCTTTTATTCATTAAGTGCTTTCTGCTTGTTTAGGATTCTGGTTACAATGTGCGAGATTTACTTGAACATATGGTAACTGACATTGTGGGAACAGGTATCTTTCCATACTTTGGTTTGGAAAATTGTGTATCTTCCTGTGCTACTTACTAATCTTTTGATTTTTAGTGGTGCACCAGTACCCATTTCTTCATGCACGTGCATTCTCTGTTGTGGCCAAGTTCTCTTCATTGGTGAACTTCCTTAGCTCTTTTTCCCTATATTTATTGCTATATGTTCAGCAAGCTGATTTGGGAAAACATGTCAGATAAGCAAGGGGATCTGTGAACAATATCTATGCAATGCTGCTCATGCAATTGCCTCAGATGTGTAAGGCCATGAATTTATATGTTGTCCAATTCCTTAACACAATGGAGAACTGAATTGGTGTGATATTTGTTTGGCAGGCCACCACCAGTTAAAGTAGGAGCATGTAGGGCACTGGCCGAACTTTTACCAGAATCTAATCAAAGTTCGATGCCAAACATTATGGGCATACTCTCATCTCTTGTTGATCTTCTGAGGCAGGTAATGTTGTATATAGAATTGTAAATCTTACCTGCTTCGACTATTTGAAGGAAATAAGTACATGGAAATTTTATGGCAGGCATCTGATGAAACACTGCATCTTGTTCTAGAAACCCTCCAATCAGCCATTAAATCTGGTCTGTCAGCTACTCAGCACACTTCTCAATGCATCTTATAGCAAAATATGTGTACGGTATATTGGTAATTAAAGTTCTGTTTGCCCCCACTTGGTATGTAGGTGGTGAACAATCAACATCAATTGAGCCAGTCATCTCTCCTATCATACTAGATGTATGGGCCCAGCACATTGCTGACCCATTCATCAGTATCGATGCTGTAGAAGTTCTAGAGGCAAGTTCTTGTCAGAATTTGCGGTTCTATCCACGACTTCTCTTATTTAATTTCCCATTGTTGTGTTCATCCAAAGGTGATTGTGGTTCATGTTTAACTGATACATGAATCTAACTTCATATTTTGAACACTTTATCAATGATGTACACCAAGAAACTTTTGAAATTTTATTGTTCCAGTTTACAAATTGAGATTGGCCTGACAGATGTTAGGTTCCTGGAAATCAAACCTATTATTCTCCTAAGTATCAATTAATTTTGACTACCAATGAGCATCCAGGAGTATGGCTAACTAAGCTTTTCAACCTCATTTTTCGGTCAAACAAGATGCCCGAAGAATGGAGGCGGAGTATTTTAGTACCAGTCTTTAAGAGCAAGGGGGATGTTCAAAGTTGTACTAATTACCGCGGAATCAAGCTGATGAGCCATGCTATGAAGCTATGGGAGAGAGTCATTGAACACCGCTTAAGAAGGTTAACAAGCGTGACCAAAAACCAATTTGGTTTCATGCCTGGGAGGTCTACCATGGAAGCCATCTTCTTGGTACGACAGCTGATGGAGAGATACAGGGAGCAAAAGAAGGACCTTCATATGGTGTTCATTGATTTGGAGAAGGCCTATGATAAGATACCTCGGAATGTCATGTGGTGGGTCTTGGAGAAACACAAAGTCCCAATAAAGTACATTACCCTCATCAAGGATATGTATGATAATGTTGTGACAAGTGTTCGAACAAGTGATGGCGACACTGATGACTTTCCGATTAGAATAGGGCTACACCAAGGGTCAGCTTTGAGCCCTTATCTTTTTGATTTGGTGATGGATGAGGTCACAAGGGATATACAAGGAGATATCCCATGGTGTATGCTCTTTGCGGATGATGTGGTGCTAGTCGATGATAGCCGAACGGGGGTTAATAGAAAGTTAGAGTTACGGAGGCGGACTCTAGAATCGAAAGGTTTTAGGCTTAGTAGAACTAAAACTGAATACATGAGGTGCAGTTTTAGTGCTACTAGGCACGAGGATGGAGAGGTTAGCCTTGGTGGGCGGGTGGTACCGGAGAGAGACACGTTTCGATATTTGGGGTCCATGTTGCAGAAGGATGGCGATATCGATGAAGACGTGGGCCACCGAATCAAGGCTGGGTGGATGAAGTGGCGCCAAGCTTCTGGCGTACTCTGTGACAAGAGAGTGCCACAAAAGCTAAAAGGCAGGTTTTATAGGACAGCTATCCGACCTGCGATGTTGTATGGCGCGGAGTGTTGGCCAACCAAGAGACGACATATCCAACAGTTAGGTGTAGCAGAGATGCGCATGTTGAGATGGATATGTGGCCACACAAGGAAGGATCGGGTACGGAATGACGATATACGAGAGAGACTTCGGGTAGCACCGATTGAAGAGAAGCTGGTCCAGCATCGTCTTAGATGGTTTGGACATATTCAACGGAGGCCATCGGAAGCGCCGGTGCATAGCGGACGGATAAAGCGTGCTGAGAATGTTAAGAGGGGTCGTGGTAGACCAAACTTACATGGGAGGAGTCCGTTAAGAGAGACCTGAAGGTTTGGAATATCGACAAAGACTTAGCCATGGACAGGGGTGCGTGGAAGTTAGCTATCCACGTTCTAGAGCCATGACTTGGTTTCGAGATCTTTTGGGTTTCAACTCTAGCCTACCCCAACTTGTTTGGGATTGAAAGGCTTGGTTGTTGTTGTTGTTGTTGTTGAATGAGCATGCAGGAGTTCTGCATGATTTTTCTTTACCGTGTCTGCTTTTGTGTATTATTCAGGCCATTTACGAGGACTTACCTGTGTATCTCTTATCATTTGATGTCAGCAATTTTGTACACAATTTGTTTGGTTCTTGCAACCCATAAAATTGCAGCCTGCCTAACAGGATCCCTTAGTTTTTAGGCCATCAAGAATGCTCCTGGATGCTTAGAACCGCTTGTATCTCGGATTCTTCCAACAATAGGGACAATTTTATCAAAAGTAAGATGCTAAAGCCAGTCTTACATCATCGTCATGATTTTTCTGCATTTTCCTGCAAAATGCAAATCTTATTGCTGGTTCATTTGCTAGTCCAAGATCCAGCCGGATGGACTAGTTGCAGGTTCCCTGGACCTCCTGACGATGATACTCAAAGTATGTCTTCATAGTCCACATTTCCTTAGTTCAATGTAGTTAAAGGAAAATATTATTGTAAAAATGCTGTATAAACTTATTAAAGCCAACCTTAATGCTGTTGTGTAAATTGCAGAATGCTCCAGCTGCTGTGGTTAAGGCAGTGTTTGACACATGCTTTATATCTACCATTCAGATTGTTCTTGAAAGCGATGACCATGGAGAGATGCAGGTAAATGATTCGACCAACCTTATAGCTAACCTTATTTTATGAGTGACTAGAAGTGATGACTACATGTGACATTGCAACATCATATAGCCAGCAGTTGGCTATATTATTAACCATGCTCTCAGGTATATTTGACCTATTTTGTATGGGTTTATTATTGATATGCTACTTTATTGCCAATTCAGAACGCGACAGAATGTTTGGCAGCATTTATATCAGGTGGTCGGCAGGAGTTGCTTGTTTGGGGTGGTGAACAAGGAAGTACATTGAAGATGCTACTTAGTGCAGCTTCAAGGTAACTGAAGATTACGTATATTTAACTTACTGCTATTCCTGTTATTTTGTACCATTACAGGATGTGGGAAAATCAGTTACATAGTTCTTAATTTATTGCACATACTTCACCACCAATTAAAAGGAATTTGATAAAAGTGAACCACTAACCATTAGCCACTTAGCCTTGCTGAAGTGTGATGTTATAGTAAACTGCTTCTTGCATATTCTCGATGCAGCGTTTGTTTGATATTTAGCTGCATGCTTACGCCATGGTTCTTCATTGTCTTAACAGGCTTTTAGATCCAGAACTGGAAAGTTCAGTGTCACTTTTCGTTGGGAGTTACATTTTACAACTTATTTTACATCTACCTTCACACCTATCTCCCCACATTCCGGAGCTCATTGCTGCCATTGTGCGTCGTATGCAAACGAGCGACATTGAAGGATTGAAGAGCTCTCTTGTTGTTATAATAGCCAGACTAGTGAGTTGCATCCCTCTCTCTCTAGATTACTGAAGTCATTTGGATCTCTACCTAAGATATCTTTGACTCTCTGCATTCAACCTTGAAGAGAAACCAGTATAAGCAAAAGTTTAACATATGCATCTGGTGTCTTACTCGGTTAATTTAATGTTTATTTGGTTACTGCTCTTGTTTCTTTTCTGCCACAATCAGTCTCCATTTAGGCTTGGAGTGCATTTAGCAATATATTTGTTTTTTGAGCCTTTTATGCGGAAACAATTCGAGTTATTTGTTTGGGTCCTTAGTTTTTTTTTGTTCCACCTTAAAATTTGCCATTCCTACTGAACTTAGCTAACTCACCTTTTGATCATGTTCTATGGATGCCATTGCACCTCCGGGAGAGCAACATGCCATTTATGTTTCACATAGGAGTAGTTCTTAGTGTTCTGTTATTATTTATTCTGTACCATTATGGCCATTATGGATAACACTTCCCGCAAAAGAAATTTAACCCTATCATCACATCTTTTCTTATAGTGCCTCGAGTGTTCCATACAGGATTATTTAAAATTTTACCACCTATTGCAGGTACATCTAAGTGCACCAAACGTTGATCAGTTTATCAACCTTCTACTTGCAATTCCTGCCCAGGGCTACGGAAATTCACTGGTTTATATTATGTCTGAATGGTCACAGCTACAAGGTGACTACATGTGCAACATAATAACATAGGGGGATAACGTGTCTTCTTTCTTTCCCCCCCTTAAAGAGGTTTTCTGGTAAATATAAATATAGGTGAAATTCAGGGAGCCTACCAGATAAAGGTAACAACTACTGCATTAGCTCTGCTCATATCTACGCGTCATCCTGAGCTATCTAGGATTGAAGTTAACGGACATCTTGTTAAGGTACCACCATTGCAAGTTTATTTGGGTGCTCAATAGTTGTCTAATAGAGTTTCATGAGTCTTACCTAGAAAAGTTCAGACTAGTGCAGGTATAACCACACGGTCAAAAGCTCGGGTAACTCCAGATAACTGGACCAAGATTCCACTCCCATCTAAGGTAACTTAATGATTTCACAACCATAGCTTCTCTCCCAGCAGTTTTATGTTGAAGGAACATTTCATGCAAATTTTCAAATCTATAAAGAAATCTCTCATTACCAAGATCAGTATTTTTCGTATCTAATGTTTAAATATTGGGCCAGATTGCTTATGTTTCCATTATATCTTTTAGCATTTACTCATAGCAACCCCATATATGGATTATGCAGATCTTTGCACTGTTAGCAGATACTTTAGCTGAAATTCAAGAACAAGTCGGTGATGATGCTGACAATATTGATGAAGAGGTTTCTTGCATCTTCCTCATCATTTAAAACTGTAAACTAGAATGGTCCACTTAGCGTGTTTTTCTATACAGGATAGTGACTGGGAAGAGGTTCAGAATGGTGATGCGACTCCACATGATATAATGTATTCAGCATCAGTTCCTTCGAATGCTAATCCGTCTGTTGAGCATCTAAATGCAATGGCAAAAGTTTTCGATGAGGTACATTAGTAAGAAGTTTTTTTTGAGACATTGTGAGTGGAAAGTTAATTGTGTTGCTACCATGCAATTTTGTCATATTCATTTCTGTTGTACTATAGGATGAAGACGGCAGTTATGATGATGATCTGGCAAAAACCGACTCTCTTAATGAGGTTTGTTTTCAGCCTTTGGCTGGGAAGTTCTACCATTAAAATTAGTACTCCCTCTGATTCATATTACTTGTCGCTGATTTAGTACATGTACTAAATCAGCGACAAGTAATATGGATCGGAGGGAGTATGATATTAACTCGACCATATAATATTCTTTTGTTTTGCAGGTGAAGTTGTCAGACTTCCTAACGAATACCTTCGTCAACCTATGGGGCAGCGATCGGACACTTTTTGAGTATCTTTGCCAGGTAAGGTGGCCTTGGCTGTTTTACTTTTCCGTTGGCTGCATCTCATGTCCAGAGTATACAGTATTGCTCAGTTGAGTTATTATTTGCAGGGCTTAACAAATCCACAAAGGGTTGCCATACAGAAGGTTTTGCAGAAGTGAACCGTTCACATGAGATTATTTATTGGGCTTCAGATTTCTCCTAATGATGTGTTAGGCTTATTGTTTTTTTTTTTTTTTTTGGGGGGGGGGGTACTTTTTCTGGTAGCTTCGGTGTTTAGTCCACATTTGAACTAAATACCAAAACTCTCCAGAGGAATACTGCCCCATATCTGAACAGGCTCTTGGCATGTATGTACATTATTTGGTGTCGGTGGTGCGAGGTTTTGTTAGCGTGCAAAATATGGCTATTCGTTTATGCCTTTGTTGTATTGGATGGTGTGTTTTCTTTAATTTATACCCATGTTCGCTTCTTGAAAGAATGATGGGAAGATTTATTTGGTCGTGTCCCACCTGTTAACGCCAATGAAGTTGAGTTGATCTCCCATTTGGCTAATTAATGGTGTTGCTTGAGCTGCTCTCAATTGCTCGTGATGATCATGTATGACCTGTGTTTTTTGATACTACTGTACGTATGACCCTCGTTAGTGTTGAGGAAAACATGAACGTGGCAGTGGTTAAAGACTGGTAAAACATCAGGACCGGGGGTAATATGTATGGTGTTGTTGGGTCTGTGAAGGCACGCTTTGTTGCAACAATTCAGTTTTCAATTTGTGTTCCAAATGTCTCCATCTCTTCATGTTTTTGTTATTTTCATGGTGTGTTGTTAACCAATTTTTATGCTGTTGTTTCAACAAATGTAGATTTATTGCATACCCAAGATTTTTTTGTTGTGCATGCGTGGTTGAAATGATGCAACAATAGAAACAATGTTGGATAAACAATATTTTTGCAGGGATTTTCTATTCTATGTATGAGACACCTGAAGAATGTAAAAATATCACCCGACTAACAACTATGATGGCCCCAAGGGCAAAGTGAAAGTGTGATAAATGCCGCTTAAACTCTGCCATGCTTGTTCTGCACCCCATAGCTCAGAGCATAGTTAAATTTTGCTGCAAGGCCATTAATAGCTCTTTCAAATAAAATGATTGCCACACTAGTTTGGTCCATAAAAAAAAGATATGAGTGCCACATTTTTTTAGACCATTTCTGGGAACTAAAATTTATAGCAATCCACTCAGCAAGCATCAACACGTTAAGAGAAATCTCTCATGACAGTTACTGTATACCTCAAATGCATATAACAGTGCGAATAACATCTCATAACATGCATAAGTTAGTAATGAAGGTTGATGATATCAACATGGAACCAAGACTAATATGACTCGCTTCTGCTATTTCTGCTGCTTCACTCATGAAGAGCTGTCTGCTGGCTTTGATTCTTCGTCCTTCACTTTAGTAGGGGTCATACCATCGCTGCCCATTTCAGCCTTGAGGTCGTTGATGCTCAGCTCCAATTCATCGATTCTTGCACCCATTTCATCTAGTAAGTACTGGTTAAGGATTATACACAAAAGAAGGAAGGCATATGTAGACAATAATATCTTGTTGCTCATACCAGCAAGTGCTCGAAAAGTGAACATTTCAAAGGGATGTAAATGGTGTGAATGCTATACCAAAGATGACATTATTCAAAACTAGTACCATTATTCCCTAGTGTCACTCTAAGCAAACGATACGAGCGCTTGTTCAATACTTTTAAGAAGTTAAGGAACACCAAAGAAAGAAGATTGCAGTCTGCAAGGGTTTGAAAACTTGCACATGGACTACCCCCCTAATGAAATTCACAAATTTTAAAGATTCTCAGCTACTACGGGAATCCGGGTCATGCATTTGCACTATAACTTCCCTTTACAAATGGACGATCTAGTAGAACATGAGTATATTTGTCAACTGTTCACCTGTGATTGAAAATTCATTATCTACAAAAAAAACTGTGACCGGAAACTGAATGAAATAAAAATAAAATAAAATGCAGAAATGAACTGATTTATAAGGATATTCTTTGTAATGATGTTCTCTGACATGGTCTGGAACCTGGTTTGCTGCAAAGGAAATCAGATTCAGTAAGAGAAAAGTAGGTGGACTTACACACAAAGTGCACTGTAAACAAAAGTAAGAGCTTACCATCTGAACTAGAAGATTTTGCACCTGCAAGCAGTGGGCAAGAGCCAAAGATGAGCAAGAAACACGACTCAAATTTACAATCTATGTGAACTCAAAAGTAAGAAAAGAAAATACATACAAAAGCAGTCATATCAGCGGTGCTCTGGGCGGAGCCGTCCGAATCCTGTTCGGCCTGCAATTGACAAAGCACATATTGAATGAACAAACTCGCTATAAACCTGCTTAACCTTATACGGCCATGAAATGGACCAGAGGAATACTGCCAAAGACCACAGGCATCACAAATTCAGAGGCGTCCAATCACAAGTGATTATAACTGTCCTGCATGACGCCGCACAAATTTGAACCTTGTTAGACGAGATGACTGCGGCGGGCCGTTTCCCATTGTTCACTCAAAGTAAACCTATTTCCCCCAAAACGGAGGCTACCCCATAATAACCTCTACAAAGCGGCTAGGAAGCGGAAGCTCCAGAAGGCCGGCAAAATTGCAAGCGCTAGAGCAATCATACAGTTCGAAGCAAGGAAATTCCCTGAAGAACCGGTGGAGATAGACAAACACCAGCCTCTTCTTCGGGCGATCCACAGGAACCCGACCCGGCTCGCCGCTAAATCCTCAAACCGCGCTCGTGGCCTCGAGGGTCGTGGGTGAGAGGGGAGGAAGGGGGAGTCACTGACCTTGATGGGGATGCCGCCGGAGTTGGAAGACGCCATGGTCGACGGCGGGAGGAGGCGCCGGAACAGATCCACTCGTCGTCAGTCGGGGTTGGGGTTTGGGGATTCTCGGTAAGAATGTGAGGATTGCGACGAAGAGCGAGATAGTGGACCTCCTCGGTTGATCGAGAAGGCTTCGGCCCGCGGCCGGCCTGCAAAAGGTTGGGCGAGGCTAAATGAAGTCGTTTGGGGGCTTAGCTGCTTCAACCCACGGCCCACCTGCGGTTTGTTTTTCCTTTTTGCGAGTTTCAAGGAGTTTTATTCAACTCCAACAGGGTTACAATCGGCCAATACAAGATCGGAGATGAAGACCAGCCCTCGTTGCAACCAACAAGTGATGATGCGGTCCGTGCCAGCATAATGAGCCAGACAATATGCTATCCTATTTTAATTTCTTGCTAGCTTCATAGTTTAAATTATTTAATAACTATTTTCTGTGTATCTAAATAATTATAGTTAAAGAAACTAATCTAATTCTTTTCAACTATAATTATTTAGGTATAGAGAGAGTAGTAACCATTAAAAAGTTCTTAACCTGCTTAATTAAATTGACAATATTGCGGTATCGCGAGCAAAGTGTTGGACAATATATAACGACTCAACTATCATATTTGCTTAGTGACGATCTATCATCATGGTTTACTTTTGAATCAAAATGCTACCATGCTTTTGGTATGAGTGGTTGCCTTGCCCTTTGGTGTTGATTCAACTAAATCCTTTGTACTGGACATAATTATGTTATTTATAAAGGCAATACAATGCTTTTACTGTATTTTTCTTGCATTGAACCGATTGCTTTGTCACCGGGTTGGATATCATTGCACCCGACAAGGGTGTTGCAAGCCACACTTCTTACCTCGAATAGATCTTACAATGTCTGCATGTCTGCTTCTGAAACTCATTAGCACTAAACTATATGCCACGTTGCTCTTAATTAGGCTAAATTCTTTATCCTGTATTGAACTTTGTGCCCTGCTGCACTTAATCATGTTAAATCATTCTGATTTATTAGGGGCAACCAAACATTTTAAGCTTGCCTACTTGGCATACATGTTTAGGCATAATTCTTAGGACCCGACACCGGCAAGCCACTTACTAGTGTGAAGTGACGCTTATGAAGTTGATCGACAAGTTAGTTGAATGAAGCCACTCATTAGTATGCTTAGTAGCTATGGTTGTGTAGTTGTCTCTCATTTACTATGTTCTCACTCTTATTACCCCCTCTCTTATATTCACACTTTTGGCATCAAACTTCATGTCGAATAGCTACACTTTTGATATCGAACTTTATGTCGAGTGGCTATCTTTCGTGGTCTTATGAGCGCAATGAACTCGATGCTAAATCTGGATTCTTACTAACTTAGAATTACGTACTTGACCAAAATGTTGGGACCGGCACCCTCGCGCCAAGGCGCGATCCCGATCTAGTTGTTGCTGAAGAAGATCACTTGTCAAGCAGCACATACCAACTCTCTATGTTGTTCCAGAAGATAATACCCGCCCATGTCGAACCATTTTCTGGGTTAAAAAAGTCGTTGACCAAAAGTGCCAACCAGTCCGTCGGCTGTGGCATCCGGGGGGGGGGGGGGGGAGCCCACGGTGGCGACCTTGCAAGTTGCAACTATGTCGGGCCTGTTTCACCAGGAGATATTTGCCTTTTATATTTCCCTTTATAAATAGATTATCGATGTTAGAAATCGAGCTAAGATAGCCAGAATACTTCCTTTGATCTTCAACTGGCGGAACTTCTTTCCCTTACATCAAATCATTTTGCAGGTTCCATATTCTCCAAATGAGCATGAAGAGCATGTCATGAACATCCAAATAATACGATGACAAGTCACTTAACAACCATTCATGTCGTGTGTGCAAACACTTTATCTTTCTTGGGAATATGCCACACTTTATTCATCGAATCCCAAAGAAAACCATGTGATCACATGTAACAAGAGCATGTTATGCGTCTTCTTCTTCCTTTCCGTAGATCATGCACATTGTGCATTGCGCTAGATACCTCCTTTGTTTACACTTTAGCGTGGCTAAATCCCTTGACACCACCTTCCATGCATTAACACACATCCGACGGGGAACCGACACATGCCAAATTTAATCCTAAAGCTTTCAACGGTCATCATGATAGGAACTAGATGCATCTGCCATGAACAAGGCTTCATGATCCCCATATCAAGTTTATAAGCGGAAAGAACACTAAAAATACCTTTAGGATCAGGTTGCCATGCCATAATATTCTCCTGCTGCCTAGGAGATGTTTGTATTTGACGGATGGCCAACACATCTGCTGTGTAGAAATAATGATTCGAAAGATCATAGTTCCATGTACCATTTATATTAAAAAAATCATACACCCTGTCCAGTCTATACTGACGCTTAGGTATTATAGAACAGAACGGTGAGCCCCTTGGAATCCATGGTTGAAAGATCATGGATGTTACATAGAGGGGGTGAATATGCGCTTTAAAATAATTTCAGTTTAGGCTTGAACAAATGCGGAATAAAAATAGCGTTTAATTTATCAAGAACAAAACCTAAATTGACTAGGCTCACCTATGTGCATCAACAACTTATGCTACGCAAGATAAACAACTAAGTGATAGCAAGATATATAACATGTAACACCATGGCTATAACAAAGTAAATGGCTCGAGTAAGAGATAACGGAGGCACGCGAAGACGACGATGCATCCCGAAGTTCACATCCTTGTGGATGCTAATATCCGCTTGGAACGGTGTGGAGGCACAATGCTCCCCACGTAATCTCCTCACGCCCTTGCGCAGTGCAAAATGACGTGATTCCACTAAGGGAACCTTGAGGGCGGTCATTGAACCTGTATAATTGGCAACACTTGGGGCAATCACCGAACCAGTACAAGTTGCTCGGGGCATTCTCCACAACTTAATTAGAGTCTCGTGAAGCTTGTCCGAAGCTTTACACCACAAGACTGAGCTTCGCCAACACCAACCTTCTAGGGCACCAAAGTACCCAGGAGGAACAAGCTCCAGGGTGCCCAAACAGCCAAGAGTAATAAGCTTCTCAACTTTCACTCCCACGTATCACCATGGAGAACACAAACAGATGCACCAAATGCAACGGGAAGGGCACACGGAGTGCCCAAGTCCCTCACTGTCAAGTCCCACCAAAGCAACACAAGCATGGATGAATATGAAAGGAAGAACAAGAAAGAGAAAAGAAAAAACTCCAAGATCTATATCCAAAGGGCCCCCCTCACTTAGAGGAGAGATGGATAGGTGAAAATGTAGATATAGATCTCCTCTTTCTTTTCCCTCAAAAACTAGCAAGAATCATTGGAGGGATCGAGAGATAGAAAGCTCAAATAAGGTCAACAATGCAGGGCAAACACAAGCTTGAACGATAAGAACCATTGGGGAAGAAGACCCCCTTAAATAGCCCCCATCGAATCCAACCGTTATGCCCACTAGTCATGCTCTAGCGGTACTACCGCTTGGGGGAGCGGTACTACTGCTTAGTCCGGTCAAAGAAACCCAACCCAATGCGACAGAAAAAAGTGTGGTAGTTCAGTCAGAGCAGCTGAAAGGACGTGGATGTCGCCTAGAGGGGGGGGGGTAAATAGGCACTTTAAAATAATTACGGTTTAGGCTTGAACAAATGCGCAATAAAGCTAATGTTTAATTAGTGAAGCACAAAACCTAAAACAACTGGGCTCACCTATGTGCACCAACAACTTATGCTAAGCAAGATACAAAACTAAGTGATAGCAAGATATATAACATAAAACAATATGGCTATCACAAAGAAAAATGCATAAGTAAAGGGCTCGGGTAAGAGATAACCAAGGCACACGGAGACGATGTGTATCCTGAAGTTCACGCCCTTGCATATGCTAATCTCCGTTTGGAGCGGTGTGGAAGCACAATGCTCCCCAAGAAGCCAGTAGGGCCACCGTAATCTCCCCACGCCCTCGCACAATGCAAGATGTCATGATTCCACTAAATGACCCTTGAGAGCTGTCACCGAACCCGTACAAACAATGTTGGTACAATCCCCACAACTTAATTGGAGGCTCCCAACAACATCACGAAGCTTTACCATAATGGATTGTGGCTCAGAGGTGACCTTAAATGCTTAGTGCAATCTCCACAACCTAATTGGAGACCCCAACGCTTGCCCAAAGCTTTACACCACAATGATTGATCTCCAAGGAACCACCAACCATTAAGGGTGCCAAAGCACCCAAGAGGCACAAGCTCTAGGGTGCCCAAACACCCAAGAGTAATAATCTTCTCAAACTTCACATTCACGTATAATCGTGGAAAACTCAAACCGATGCAGCAAATGCAATGACAAGGGCACACAGAGTGCCCTAGTCCTTCTATCTTAAATCCCACCACAACAACTCATGCTATGGAAGAAAATAAGGGGAAGAACAAAGAAGAACATGAAGAAATCCAAGATCTAGATCCAAGGGGTTCCCTTCACAAAGAGGAGAAAGTGATTGGTGGAAATGTGGATCTAGATCTCCTCTCTCTATTCCCTCAAAAACTAGGAAGAATCATTGAAGGGATTGAGAGTTAGAAAGCTCAAAGAAGGTCAACAATGGGAAGCAACAACGATCTCAAAAGATAAGAACCATTGGGGAATAAGACCCCCTTAAATAGGTCTCCGCGAATCTGCACCTTATGTGCAGAATAACATAACAGCAGTACAACCACCCCACAGCCGCCCAAGAACTACTCCACAACAGAACCCAGTCCGATGGTAGAGCGGTACATGACCGGTACAACCATTGGACCAAGTCTGGAGTGGTATAACAGCTCCAAACACCGGTTGTACCGGTCGACTAGTACAACCTCTCAGTGTAAAACAAGTAAGACAAAAACAACCATAACTTTCACATACGAGCTCCGAATTGAGCAAACTCAAGCTTGTTGGATAGCAAATGACAAGTACTATCCGAACACTGAATGGTTATAATAAGAAGGGCTAGTAGGAAAATGCCAATGATATAGAGATGTGAAACCTCTATGAACGAAGAACTGACAAAAACTCCAACATCGAAAACATCATAAAAGATGCGTATGGACTCCATTTTTGATGAACTCAAGCTTGTCATGAAGATGACCATAAGTTGTACAAGTCACAAAGAGAAACACCAAACAAGAACCAATAAAGATGATGCAAGGATGCAAATGGTTTGAGCTCTAAATGAACGATATGATCAAGCTACTCACTTGTGAGCCCCCCTTGATAGTACGGTAGTCTATCCTATAACCTGGTCTCCCAACTAACACATTGAGACCAGTAAAATAGAAAACCTATCAAGGACAAACCTTTGCCTTGTGCATAGTCCACTTGAGATAAATGATGATGACATTTTCCTCCTCAAGAGGGACCACCTTTCTTGATTGCGTTGGCTCGATGAAGACTAGTTGATTGCTCCCCCATACTCCACTACCGGCAAGCTTCAAGCATGGTCTCTTCATGATGCTCCACTTGAACTTGCACACCGCAATCTTCCATGGGTTGAATGTGATCTTACTCTTGATTCAAGCCCATGAAAACACACCTAACCCCACATACAACTCTCACGAAGACCATGTGTTAGTATAGAAAGCGTAATGGACAATGCTTACCATACCATGGGATCACTTGATCCCTCTTGGTACATCTTGTACGCTTTGTGTGTTGATCAACTTGATTCACTATTTGACCTAGTCTTGATCAACATTGTGTCTTTATGACCAATCTTTGGATAAAACCTTGAATACCACCTTGGTAATCATATAAACTCATTGAAACCAACAGATGGACTTCAAGAAGTGCCTATGGAGAAATCCTTTGAATATAACTAAAGGCAACCATTAGTCCATAGGGATTGTCATCAATTACCAAAACCACGCATGGAGAAATATTCTCTAACAATCTCCCCCATTTTGGTAATGGATGACAATCACTTTAATGAGAGTTTATATAAGGAAATAAGCATAACCAAGCACACACATGTAAATAATGCATGGGTATGAGATGTCAATGGTTAAGTAACAAAAGCAAAACTCTCTTAACATCTCCAAACTAAACTCTCTAAAATTATCCCCCATTGGCATCGATTGCCAAAGTGTACGAAAAGCTTAGAAAGCCAATATAATAGTTGTTCCTCCAAAAAGTGTATATTTCTCAAAATGTGAGTGCAATGAAAGGATGATATGTCATAGAGACATACCAAAGAGCGAAGCAAGCAATCAAAATATACCAATTGGAACAATCAATCACATGGTCCTACAAGCCACATGAATAAAATATATTATGATATGGGCAAAGGACTGTTTTATCGAAACTAGAGAAGCTCCACATGATTTGTGACTATTAATGTTTTTTGTATTTGGATAGAAGTGCACAAAATAGGATCATCACTCCCCCAAAATCAATAGAGACACACAACAAGTGCAAGTGAGTAGATAAGGCAATACGCATATCACTTGCACCAAACATATGGTTGAGCAACATGTGAAAGAGGCAAACTAAGAATAGGCTCAACCAAAATGATGTGTGTGAGTCATGGAAAAGCAGTTGAGAAGACTAATATAAGGATGAGCATTAAGCATCAACATAGTCTGGATGAAATGAGACACAAAGTGCAAGACATATTCGCCCCCCACACACTACTAGCAAATGGGTTCACAAGCTTACTAATAAAGAAATTGAAAACCAAAGATTGTGACAACCCATGCTGAAGATAGGAAATAATAGCCTTGTCAAGAGGAAGGATACCAATCGAAATGGAAAGCCCTCCTCAAGAAAAATACGAGGAAAAATAATCTTCACCGCCAATGAGTGCATCAAGATGCAAGGATATAAGATCCACATTCAATACAAATCCTTTCACGAAACCACCAAGAAATAAAGAAGGAAATGAAATGGTGGACGTGAAAGAAAAGAGGATGTCAGTTAGAGATGTAACTTCTCTCATGTGTATACGATTCTAGGTAGAAGACAATCATGACGATATATATCCACAAATAAGGATGTACACACGAAAGAGTTACAAGAAGGAACGAACAAGATATCCAAAAGGAAGGCACAAATATACCAATAAGAGCTTTGCTTGAAGGTATAGCACATGGCATAATATTCTCTTATTGTACATAAATGAACTTCCAACACACGAACATAAAAGACATCACAACTAGCAATAAGACATCATCGTTGGGATGCTTTGAGAAAGGAAACATGTACCACAAGAACAAATCAAGAAATTCATGCCATGATGCAACCTACAAATGGTTGAATGCAAGAAATGTATGCATGAAGAAGATACTTTTTACCGAGATAGCATTGGAATGATGTAGTAGATAAATGTTCATCGAACATCCTAGCTTGGCTCCAATAAGCACATGGTGTCAACACCTTCTTTGTAAGTGAGCCAAGCATCCAATGCATCTCCAATTGTTCCTAGGATAAAAACACTAACAAAATGGTGCCCAAACTCATTGGGACCAAAGAGTTAGAAAACCAACAATACATAGGACAAACTCCACATAAACATGTGCATATAGATATGAAATTGAATTTCACGCAAACTTGAGACAACTTACGACATGGTGGAATTTCCCCCTATATATTGGGTCAAAGAAAGAAAGCATGCCCAAGAAGGTACATATATTAAATATGCATGCTCAAGGCTTTGAAGAATAAAATCAATACATAGTTGTTAAGATACCAAAATACAAGGTATCAAGTGAGAATAAAATACTAAACGAAAAGTTATCACTTGATGGATACCAATTAAAAGATACATCAAGGATAGTAATATCCATTGGCACATGCCAAATAAAAGGAAACAAGATACCAATTGAAGGAAAACAAACAAGAGGTACCATGTTCCGAAAAGAGAGCTAGGTTCCAAACAAGCCAAATCCTCAATTTTTTTCACGATGGCACAAAGCACCATAAAGAGCAAGAGTTGCCTCCGACCAACACACACTTGACGGGGATCAAAAGATTTTATGATAGACGCATAAAGAGAGTGTTCTAAATAAAATAGGATAGCTTCCCAAAGAGATGTTCATTATATAGAATTTGCATTTGAAAACTAAATGCACAATATGGCATCATTACTTTCCCTATATCTATAGAAACACTAGACATGCTCAAAAAGATCCACAAGAGTCAAGGAAGACAAACGGATAAGCAAAATCCAATGTGAAGATGATTAGAAATTCCTACCACATAAAAGAATACTAATTGTCAAAGGACAAGAAGTATTTGGAAGAAATTCCATTGGTAGATTGCAAAGATTTCCAACATCATCTTCACACCAAAATCATAATAAATGACACTTGTAGAGCTAACATGCCACCTAGGAACACTATAATTTACAATATACACATCCTCTAGGCTTGTAATATGAACATAGCATATTACTCCCCCAGAATGTGATAATCCAACATTATTAACAAGTGGAAAATGAAAACCAACAAGAGATAATTAATGGACCATGTAGAATTCAAATTTCTCATGAGTAAGACATACCACATAGAGACTAGATAAACTTATAATAGCAATACTAAGTGGTAATACTCATGTATACACATTTGTAGGATTGTGAGGTGCGCAAACACATCACTCCCCCAAAATGGGATAATGCATTAATCTCTCAAAAGAGCCATCTAAGTGACAAACAAGATGCAAGAAGGCTCAACACAAGACTCACAAGTACATGATGTGCAAACCAATATGCACATAATTGATTACTCAAGATAAGAAAGTTGGAAACACACCATATATAAACACATGCAAGGTACAAAACGACAACATGCAAAGGGGCAAGTAAATAACAATGTATTCAATTTAAGTACACGTTACCGCAAGGAGGAACATTGGTTATAAGGTAGAAACTTGATGATCCAAATGACTTGGCTTGAGAAAATATGAATGATGAATACCCCTTAATTCTTCATAACGCATCCAAGTCTCCAATGCCCTCCATTGTCACCTATTGATCAAGTCCACCTTTGTCATTTGGGGATTTTTTTCCCACACAAGATATTGTCAAGTGTGTACTTCCCTTCATGGATCTTTTCCAAGTCTTTCTTCAAAGAAGTGACTTGGGCCTTGAGATCTTTGATTCCTATACATGGTTAGTATCAACACAAGTACTAGAGGAAGTATAAGCATAGTTTTTATAGCAACAAGTCAAGGAAAGTAACTCATCACAAAATGTAGCAACATTATGAGTAGATGAATTACGAGGAATAGCACATGTCAATGTAGCATTTTGAGTAGAAGTAGTGCTAATATTTACATGAGGCTCACTTGATGTTCCCTTGGTAGTAATAGCCTCATGAGCTAACTTTAGCACATTATGGGGATACTAGAAGATCATCATGAGAGATTGTGAGCATTACATGCCTTTCTTCCAATTTCCCATAATTGCTAGATAGCAATTCAAGTTGAGCCGTTAGCTCGAGAATCTCCTTTAATATGGATGATTCACAAGAAATAGAGTTAGTAGTACAAGCATCATCATTAACAACAAGAGGAGAAGGTAACTTGGCAAGATCTTTTGCATAAGAAGCTTCAAGTTGAGCATGAGACTCGGTGAGTTCGATGAGAGAACTCTTAATGGCCCTTGAGCCATTTTTGAGGTACTCAAAGTTCTTAAGGAGTTTAGCATGTGCAACTTCAAGATTATCATTTTAGTTCTAAAATCATTAGCCACCTCGAGATATCTATCATGTGATTCCTTTAATCTAGATAATTCTAAATCAAAGGTCTCCTCAAGAGATTCGTTGGTGGTTTGTTAATTTTCAAGAGCTTGGGATAGCTCTGCGATCTTGTCAGGGTAATCACGCTCAATACCTTCCATTTTCTCAATGGTGGCCTCATGCTCCTCGAGATGAGCTTCTAACTCAATATATTTCTTCCCCTCAATAGCAATAGACATGATTTCCATGAAGTTGGAACGAGAAATTTTATTCTTATGAAGAGTTTTAAAAATCATTTCCCCCTTAATTTTGAAGGAATCAATATTATCACTCTCTTCATCATTATCCTCACCCTTATTATGATCAACATCATCATCATGAGATATATTGGGATTCAAAGTAGGAGATACCTTTGAAGCCTTAGCCATAAGACAAAAGTGAGAGACAATAGATGATGATGTAGGATCCCTTGAAGCATCATTCAAGGACACATCTTGTTCCATGGAGTGATGGATTTTCTCTACATTGTTAGCACAACAACTCGAGGAAATAGATATATTTTTATCATGGAAACAATATATATCAAGCATATCATCATGAGATTTAGTCAAGAATTTTATACATGATATGCAAGGACTATCAACACAAGCATGTAAAACATCTAGAGTGCTCGGAGTGTTAATGACCAAAGATGAAGCATTGCAATAAGGTAGTGATGAAGGATCATCAACAATAAGCCCACTATCATCATTGCAATGATCACCACTACTCACCATATCATTACCTTGTGGCAATCCACATGTAGGTGAAGTAGATGAAGTTGAGAAGGCAACACGACTGGAGGTGGAGGGAGCACAATCATCCCTACAAATATTGTACACACCATATTTATCTTGAAGCTTTGTCCACAACTCATGAGCATCTTGGAATGACATGAGTTGAAAAAACTACATTGCTCGAAGCATAAAAAATCACATTCGAAGCTTGAGCATTGAGATAAGAGCTTTTCTCATCCTACAAAGATATGTTTTGAGAATCCTTTGGAGGAGAAAAACCCATATCTACAATTTGCTCTAAATTTGGGTCCATGACCCTAAAGAGAGTAAGCATGTGAATTACCCAAATATCAAAATTTGTGCTATTGAAACTAAAATGTCAGAGAATCGCAATCCCCTAGTCAACATCCTTACTATCTCGGTGGTAAAACCTAATAATGAGAGACCTAGCTCTGATACCAATTGAAAGGACGTGGATGTCATCTATAGGCGGCGGTGGCAAGGGGGTGGGGGTGAATAGGCGCTTTAAAATAATTGCGGTTTAGGCTTGAACAAATGCGAAATAAAACTAATGCCTAATTAGTCAAGCACAAAACCTAAAACAACTAGGATCACCTATGTGCACCAAAAACTTATGCTAAGCAAGATACACAACTAAGTGATAGCAAGATATATAACATGAAATAATATGGCTATCACAACGTAAAATGCATAAGTAAAGGGCTCGGGTAAGAGATAACAGAGGCACGCAGAGATGGCGATGTATCCCGAAGTTCACACCCTTGTGGATGCTAATATCCGTTTGAAGCGGTGTGGAGGCACAATGCTCCCCAAGCAGCTACTAGGGCCACCGTAATCTCCTCACGCCCTCGCACAATGCAAGATGTCGTGATTCCACTAAAGGACCCTTGAGGGCGGTCACCGAACCCGTACAAATAAGGTTGGGGCAATCTCCACAACTTAACTGGAGGATCCCAAAAACACCACGAAGCTTTACCACAATGGATTGTGGCTCCGAGGTGACCTCAAATGCCCGGGGCAATCTCCACAACCTAATTGGAGACCCCGACGCTTGCCCACATCTTTACACCACAATAATTGGGCTCCGAGGCACCACCAACCGTCTAGGGAGCCAAAACACCCAAGAGGCACAAGCTCTAGGTTGCCCAAACACCCAAGAGTAATAATCTTCTCAAACTTCACTTCCACGTATCACCATGGAGAACTCAAACCGATGCACCAAATGCAATGGCAATGGCACACGGAGTGCCCAAGTCCTTCTCTCAAAAATCCCACCACAACAACTCATGCTATGGAAGGAAATGAGAGGAAGAACAAAGAAGAACACGAAGAACTCCAAGATCTAGATCCAAGGGGTTTCCCTCACAAAGAGGAGAAAGTGACTGGTGGAAATGTGGATCTAGATCTCCTCTCTCTATTCCCTCAAGAACTTGCAAGAATCATTGGAGGGATTGAGAGTTAGAAATCTTGAAGAAGGTCAACAATGGGGGGCAAACACGATCTCAAAAGATAAGAACCATTGAGGAAGAAGACCCCCTTAAATAGGTCCCCACGAATATGCCAGTTATGTGTAGAATAACATAGCAGCGGTACAACCGCCCCACAACCGCCCAAGAACCGCTCCATAACAGAACTTAGTCCGATGGTAGAGGGGTACATGACCGTTATAACCTTTATGCCAAGTCTGGAGAGGTACAACAGCTCCAAACACCGGTTGTACCGATCGACTGGTACAACCTTTGTAAGAACCGGTACAACCTCTGCGTGTAAAATAGGTAAGACAAAAACAGCCATAACTTTCGCACACGAGCTCCAAATTGAACAAACTCAAGCTTATTGGATAGCGAACGACAAGTACTATCCAAAAAATGAATGTTTATAGTAAGAAGAGGTAGTAGAAAAATGCCAATGATATGGAGATTTGAAACCTCTATGAACAAAGAACTGGGAAAAACTCCAACATCAAAAACATTATAGAAGATGCATATGGACTTCGTTTTCGATGAACTCAAGCTTGTAAGGAAGATGGCCATATGATATTCAACTCACAAAGAGAAACACCAAAAAAGAACCAAGAAAGATGATTGCTACGGCAACAAAAGTCCTTCCCCGGCAACGCCAGGAATTCTTCTTGCTACTTCTCTTGTTTGCATCGGTTTTTCCCTTGAAGAGGAAAGGGTGATGCAACACAAGAGCAGTAAGTATTTCCCTCAGTTTGAGAACCAAGGTATAAATCCAGTAGGAGAATCTCGTCAAGTCCAGAGTACCTGCTCAAACACAAAAGAGCTTGCACCCAACGCTATAAAGGGGTTGTCAATCCCTTCAAGATTGATTGCAAAGTGAGATCTGAAGGCGGAAAAGTGCAACAAAGTAAAACGTGTAAGGCTGAAAATATGGTGTGGAGTAGACCTGGAGGCCATAGTGTTCACTAGAGGCTTCTCTCAAAATAGCAAATATCACGGTGGGTGAACAAATTACTGTCGAGCAATTGATAGAACCGCGCAAAGTCATGACGATATCTAAGGAAATGATCATACATATAGGCATCACGTCTGAGACAAGTAGACCGATACTTTCTGCATCTACTACTATTACTCCACACATCGACCGCTATCCAGCATGCATCTAGTGTATTGAGTTCATGACGAACATAGTAACGCCTTAAGCAAGATGACATGATGTAGAGGGATAATCTCAAACCAATGATGAAAACCCCATCTTTTTACCCTTGATGGCAACAACACGATGCGTGCCTCGCTACCCCTTCTGTCACTGGGTGAGGTCACTGCACGGTATGAACCCAAAACAAAGCACTTCTCCCATTGCAAGAATCATAGATCTAGTTGGCCAAACAAAACCCACAACTCGAAGAGAATTACAAGGATATGAAATCATGCATAAGAGAGATCAGAAGAAACTCAAATAAGATTCATAGATAATCTGATCATAAATCCACAATTCATCGGATCTCGACAAACACACCGCAAAATAAGATTACATCGGATAGATCTCCATGAAGATCATGGAGAACTTTGTATTAAAGATCCAAGAGAGAGAAGAAGCCATCTAGCTACTAGCTATGGACTCGTAGGTCTATGGTGAACTACTCACGCATCATGGGAGAGGTCATGTTGTTGATGAAGAAGCCCTCC
Organism: Hordeum vulgare subsp. vulgare; assembly: GCF_904849725.1. Taxonomy (NCBI): domain Eukaryota; kingdom Viridiplantae; phylum Streptophyta; class Magnoliopsida; order Poales; family Poaceae; genus Hordeum; species Hordeum vulgare. Next base: position 121,217,449 of record NC_058524.1, on the reverse strand, counting down.
GTGTCCGAAACCCCCCTCCGGCAGGGCACCAGAACGTGCCCCAGATGGGATCTTGCGGAGACAGAAGCTTGCGGCGGCGGAAAAGTACTTTCGATGATCTCCTGATTTTTTATGGAATTTTTGGGGATATATAGGCGCAAAACCTAGGGCAAAGGGGCCTCAGTGAGCCCACAAGCCAGGGGGCCGCGGCCCCCCTGGCCGCGCCATGAGGGCTTGTGGGGTCCCTGGTGGCCCCCTGCACTGATTCTCCGGCTCTTCGATCTTTTTCTGTTCCGGAAAAAATCTTTTTGGCAGTTTCATTCCGTTTGGACTCTGTTCAAAATCCTCCTCTGAAAGGGGTCAAAAACATGGAAAAAACAGGAACTGGCACTTGGCAATGTGTTAATAAGTTAGTCCCAAAAAATATATAAAAGGCATGCAAAACATACAAAGTTTGACAAGATAATAGCATGAAACCATCAAAAATTATAGATACGTTGGAGACATATCAAGCATCCCCAAGCTTAACTCCTGCTCGTCCTCGAGTAGGGAAGTGATAAAGACTGATTTTTTGATGTGGAATGCTACCTAGCATAATTGTCCTTTGCAACTTCTTTCACGTGACATGAATGTTCAGATCCGTAAGACTCAAAACAATAGTTTGCTATTGACATGAAAACAATAATACTTCAAGCAAACTAGCAAAGTAATCATGAACTTTCAAAATAACAAGGCCAAGGAAAGTTATCCCTACAAAATCATATAGTGTGGCTATGATCCATCATCCTCACACAACTAATGTAAATCATGCAGAACCCCGGTATTGGCCAAGTAATTGTTTTCGCACTCTTACTTTCTCAAACTTTTTATAACTATCACGCAATACATGAGCGCGATCCATGGATATAGCACTATAGGTGGGATAGAGTGTGGTGGTGGTTGTGAGACAAAAAGGAGGAGATGGTCACATTGACTCGGCGTATCAAAGGGCTTTGGAGATGCCCATCAATAGATATCAATGTGAATGAGTAGGGACTGTCATACAAGAGATGCACTAGAGCTATAAGTATGGGAAAGCTCAAAAGGAGAACTAGTGGGTGTGCATCCAACTTGCTTGCTCACAAAGACCTAGGGCAATTTTGAGGAAGCCCATCATTGGAATGTACAAGCCAAGTTATATAATAATGGTTCCCACTAGTATATGGTAGTGACAAAGCAAGAAGCTCTCAATCATGAAGAACATGGTGCTATTATGAAGCACAAGTGTTGAAAAAGATAGTAGCATTGTCCCTTCTCTCTTTTTCTCTCTCTCTTTTTCGCTCTCTCTTATTTATTTATTTATTTATTTGGGCACTTGGGCCTCTTTTGTCTCTTTTCTTTTTTTATTTGGGATCTTTGGCCTCTTTTTTTTATTTCCTCACATGGGACAATGCTCTAATAATGATGATCATCACACTTTTATTTACTCACAGCTCAAAGTTTAGAATGATGATGACTCTATAAGAAATGCCTCCGACAGTGTATCGGGATGTGCAACGATCTAGCATGGCGTATGACATTCAAACATCTCGCTAGCTATCTTACTATCATGCAATGGCAATATGAGAGTGACGACACAAGTCATGAGATGGAATGGTGGGAGTTGCATGGCAATATATCTCGGAATGGCTATGAAAATGCCATAGTAGGTAGGTATGGTGGCTGTTTTGAGGAAGGCATATGGTGGGTTTGTGTACCGGCGAAAGTTGCGTGGCACTAAAGAGGCTAGCAATGGTGAAAGGTGAAAGTGCATCTATACCATGGACTCACATTAGTCATGAAGAACTCACATACTTGTTGCGAAAGTTTTTATTAGTAATCGAAACAAAGTGCTAAACGCATACTCCAAGGGGAAGGGTTGGTAGGTGTTAACCATCGCGCGATCCCCGACCTCAACACAAAGGATGACAATCAATAGATCAATTATGCTCCGACTTCCTAACATGGCGGTTCACCATACGTGCATGCTACGGGAATCACTAACTTCAACACAAGTATCTCTAGATTCACAACACCCTACTAACATAACTCTTAATATTACCAAATCCACGTCTCAAAACTAATTGAGAGGAATCAAAACTTCTCTTTCTACTCAATGCACATGAAGATGGAGGTTTTTGCATCCTCTTTGGGTACCTATCACCTTTGGGACTACTTTCATAGCATAAGCCAACTACCAAGTCACGCACCGCCGTGCTCTAAAATATGTAAGTGAAGCATATAGAGCAAAAGTATCTAGCTCAAAAGATATAAGTGAAGCACTATGAGCATTTTAGCAAAATCACGATGAGTGCATGTCTCTCTCTCTCAAAAAGGTGTGCAGCAAGGATGATTGTGACACAACAAAAAGAAAATACTCCTAAGATACAAGACGCTCCAAGCAAAACACATACCATGTGGTGAATAAAAATATAGCTCCAAGTAATGTTACCGATGGATTGAAGACGAAAGAGGGGATGCCTTCCCGGGGCATCCCCAAGCTTAGGCTTTATGGTGTACTTGAATTTGTCTTGGGATGCCTTGGGCATCCCCAAGATTGAGCTCTTTCCACTCCTTATCTCTTTGTCCATGAGAACATCACCCAAAACATGAAAACTTCACAACACAAAACTTAAACAGAAACTCGTGATAACATTAGCACAAGAAAACAAACTACCACCTCTTTTGGTGCTATAGCAAACTTGAATTCTATCTATATTGGTGTTGGGATACTGTATTCTCACTTTTCCATGGCTAGTACCCCCCGATACTATCCATAGTTTCATCAAAACAAGCAACAAACTCAACAAAAACAGAATATGTCAAAAACAGACCAGTGTGTAGCAATGTGTATACTTCGTATACTTATGGTACCTCAAAAATTCTGAACAACTACGACTGCTTGGGAAAAAGGCATATCAACCAACAGCAAAAAGAATCAACTCAAAATCTCTTTCTGAATAAAAATGAAAAGTCATCTCGTGAGCGAAAAGTTTCTGTCTTTTTCCAGCACGATCAAACAACCATCACCAAGACTAGTCATAAAGGTTTTGCTTGGCTCAAATACAAAAATAAACACAAAAAAACACAATCACAACAGAATTATGATGGTGTGGACGCAACAAAACAGAAAGAAAAAGATAAATTCAGTGAGTTGCCTCCCAACAATCTCTATTGTTTAACGCCCTTAGCTAGGCATAAAAGCGATAGAATCACGTATCGTCGTCTTTGGTGCTCAAACCATAATTGGCCCTCATCATGGATTCATAAGGCAATCTTATTTTCTTTCTAGGAAAGTGTTCCATGCCCTTCCTTAAAGGAAATTGAAATCTAATATTCCCTTCCTTCATATCGATGAAAGCACTGATAGTCCTTAGGAAAGGTCTACCAAGAATAATAGGGCATGTAGGATTGCAATCAATGTCAAGCACAATGAAATCCATGGGTACATAGTTCCTATTTGCAATAATAGGAACATCATTGATCCTTCCCATGGGTTTCTTGACAGTAGAATCTGCAAGATGCAAATTAAGAGAACACTCTTCAATCTCATTAAAACCCAGAACATCACATAAAGACTTTGGAATTGCGGAAACACTAGCACCCAAATCACACAAAGCATTGCATTCATAGTTTTTTATTTTGATTTTGATGGTAGGTTCCCACTCGTCATGAAGCTTTCTAGGGATAGAGACTTCCAATTCAAGTTTCTCTTTAAGAGATTTAATCATAGCTTCGACGATATGATTGGTAAAGGCCTTGTTTTGGCTATAAGCGTGTGGAGAGTTTAACATGGATTGCATCAAGGAAATGCATTCAATCAATGAGCAACTATCATAATTGAATTCCTTGAAATCCAAAGTAGTAATTTCATTACTACTCAAGGTTTTAATATCTTCTACTCCACTTTCAATGCTTTTAGCATCAAGATAGATGGACTCCGAATCATTGGGGCACTTTTCAACCAAAGTGGATTCATATCCAGCCCCATCATCATTAGGTTTGACACAAGAAAACAAAGATTCAATGGGAGTCACACCAAGCACTTTAAGATCTTCGTGATTCTTATCATGAGAACACGCCTTTTTAAGCCATTCATGTCTAGCACGAATTTGGGCGGTTCTTTGTTTGCTCTCAATCATGGAAACACGCATAGCTTTCAAAGTTTCATCCATATTGATCTTGGTAGGAGCACATCTAACTTTCAAAGCATCAACATCACTAGACATTCTATCAACGTTCTTAGCCAAATTGTCAATTTTGAGTAGTTTTTCCTCTATGGACGCATTGAAAATCTTTTGTGAGTTGATGAACTCTTTGATATTACTCTCTAGATGAGAGGGTAATCTATTGTAATTTCCATGAGTATTGTTGTAGGAGCTGCCAAAGTTATTAGAGGAGTTACTAGGAAAAGGCCTAGGAACATAGTTTCCTCTAAAAGCATTGTTCTTGCCAAAAAATTTCCTACCAACAAAATTAACGTCCAAGCTAGCGTTGCTACTCTCAATCAAGGAAGACAAGGGCATATAAATAGGATCTAAATGATCACTTATACTAGCAACCAAATTCATTAACTCATCCATCTTAGCACTCAACGAGTTAATTTCTTCTATAGCGTGTACCTTCTTACTAGTAGGTGACCTTTCAGTGTGCCACTGAGAGTAGTTCGTCATGATGTTGTCTAGGAGCTTTGTGGATTCCCCTAACGTGATTTCCATGAACGTTCCACCTGAGGCGGAGTCCAAGATATTTCTAGAAGCGAAATTCAAGCCAGCGTAAAAGATTTGTATAATCATCCAAAGACTAAAGCCATGAGCGGGACAATTTCTAATCATCAATTTCATTCTATCCCAAGATTGTGAAACATGTTCATGATCAAGTTGCTTGAAATTCATGATATCATTACGGAGAGAGATAATCATAGCCGGCGGAAAATACTTGGGTATATAAGCATCTTTGCACTTATCCCAAGAACCGATACTATTTTTGGGGAAAGAAGAAAACCAAGTTTTTGCGCGATCTCGCAACGAGAAAGGGAAAAGCTTCAATTTAATCACATCATTATCCACATCTCTCTTCTTTTGCATATCACAAAGCTCAATGAAGGTATTGAGATGGGATGCGGCATCTTCACTAGGAAGGCCGGAGAATTGCTCTTTCATAACAATATTCAGCAAAGCGGCATTGATTTCATATGACTCCGCACTAGTGGCGGGAGCAATTGGAGTACTAATAAAATCATTATTATTAGTATTCGAGAAGTCACAAAGTTTGGTGGTTTCATTCATGGTGACTTCAGCAAGCAAGCAAGCACACAAGTGAACAAAGAGCAAGCGAGAAAAAGGGCGAACGAAAAGGCAAACGAAAAAGGCAAATTGGTGAAGTGGGGGAGAGGAAAACGAGAGGCGACTGGCAAACAAAGTAAATGCAAGATATGAGTTTGCGACACATACTTGGATGAGTTCTTGACTTGATCCTCCCCGGCAATGGCGCCAGAAATTCTTCTGCTACGACAACAAAAGTCCTTCCCCGACAATGCCAGGAATTCTTCTTGCTACTTCTCTTGTTTGCGTCGGTTTTTCCCTTGAAGAAGAAATGGTGATGCAGCACAGGAGCAGTAAGTATTTCCCTCAGTTTGAGAACCAAGGTATCAACCCAGTAGGAGAATCTCGTCAAGTCCAGAGTACCTGCGCTAACACAAAAGAGCTTGCACCCAACGCTATAAAGGGGTTGTCAATCCCTTCAAGATTGATTGCAAAGTGAGATCTGAAGGCGGAAAGTGCAACAAAGTAAAAAGTGTAAGGCTGAAAATATGGTGTGGAGTAGACCCGGGGGCCATAGTGTTCACTAGAGGCTTCTCTCAAAATAGCAAATATCACGGTGGGTGAACAAATTACTGTCGAGCAATTGATAGAACCGCGCAAAGTCATGACGATATCTAAGGCAATGATCATACATATAGGCATCACGTCCGAGACAAGTAGACCGATACTTTCTGCATCTACTACTATTACTCCACACATCGACCGCTATCCAGCATGCATCTAGTGTATTGAGTTCATGACGAACAGAGTAACGCCTTAAGCAAGATGACATGATGTAGAGGGATAATCTCAAACCAATGATGAAAACCCCATCTTTTTACCCTTGATGGCAACAACACGATGCGTGCCTCGCTACCCCTTCTGTCACTGGGTGAGGTCACCGCACGGTATGAACCCAAAACCAAGCACTTCTCCCGTTGCAAGAATCATAGATCTAGTTGGCCAAACAAAACCCACAACTCGAAGAGAATTACAAGGATATGAAATCATGCATAAGAGAGATCAGAAGAAACTCAAATAAGATTCATAGATAATCTGATCATAAATCCACAATTCATCGGATCTCGACAAACACACCGCAAAAGAAGATTACATCGGATAGATCTCCATGAAGATCATGGAGAACTTTGTATTAAAGATCCAAGAGAGAGAAGAAGCCATCTAGCTACTAGCTATGGACCCGTAGGTCTATGGTGAACTACTCATGCATCATCGGAGAGGTCATGTTGTTGATGAATAAGCCCTCCGTGTCCGAATCCCCCCTCCGGCAGGGCACCAGAACGTGCCCCAGATGGGATCTTGCGGAGACAGAAGCATGTGGCGGCGGAAAAGTACTTTCGATGATCTCCTGATTTTTTGTGGAATTTTTGGGGATACATAGGCGCAAAACCTAGGGCAAAGGGGCCTCAGGGAGCCCTGGCCGCGCCATGAGGGCTTGTGGGGTCCCTGGTGGCCCCCTGCCCTGATTCTTCGGCTCTCCGATCTTTTTCTGTTCTGGAAAAAATCTTTTTGGCAGTTTCATTCCGTTTGGACTCCGTTCAAAATCCTCCTCTGAAAGGGGTCAAAAACATGGAAAAAACAGGAACTGCATTTGGCACTGAGTAAATAAGTTAGTCCCAAAAAATATATAAAAGGCATGCAAAACATCCAAAGTTTGACAATATAATAGCATGAAACCATAAAAAATTATAGATACGTTGGAGACGTATTAATGATGCAAGGATGCAAATGGTTTGAGCTCCCAACAAACGATACGATCAAGCTACTCGCTTGAGATCCCCCCTTGATAGTACGACAATCTATCTTACAATCCGATCTGCCAATTAACATACTGAGACCGGTAAAATAGAAAAACTATCAAGGACAAACCTTTGCCTTTCGCATAGTTGACTTGAGCTAAATGATGATGATGTTGTCCTCCTCAAGATGGACCACCTTTCTTGATTGCGTTGGCTCGATGAAGACTAGTTGATTGCTCCCCCATACTCCACTATAAGCAAGCTTCAAGCATGATCTCTTCGTGATGCTCCACTTGAACTTGCACACCGCAATCTTCCAACGATTAAATAAGATATTCCTCTTGACGCAAGCCCATGGAAACACACCTAACCCCACATATAATTCTCACAAAGACCATGGGTTAGTACACAAAGCGTAACGGAAAATTCTTACCATACCATGGGATCACTTGATCCCTCTTGGTACATCTTGTACGCTTTGTGTGTTGATAAACTTGATTCACTATTTGGCTTAGTATTGATCAACCCTGTGTCTTTGGGCGTGTTTGGTTTCTCTGCTCGCATCTGCATCGCACTAGGCATGCAAAATCTAACCTGTTTGGTGTCCTGTGCGGTGTCCCTAGCCTGGCCCAGCTGATGCAAAAGCAAGCCCCTCAGCCAGGCTGAGAGGAACGCAGGAATCGAGCGTTCCTGCGATGCAGCCTCCCGCCTGCACCTGCGCTTCCACTCCCAGGCGCCGCCACCGCCTCCCTCTCCCAGGCGCCGCCGCCGCCACCCTCTCCCACGCGTCGCCGTTGCCCTCCTCTCCCAGGCACCGCCGCCGCCATCCCCTCCCAGGCGCTGCCGCCCTCCTCTCCCAGGCGCCGCCGCCGCCGTCCTCCTCTGCCAGGCGCCGCCGCCGTCCTCCTCTCCCAGGCGCCACCGCTGCCCTCCTCTTCCAGGCGCCGCTGCCGTCCTGCCGTGGTCAAGTCGCTGCGCGCCGGATCCTACCGCCCCGCCCTGCCGATCTCCATTCCCCATCTCGTGCAGCCATCTCATGCATGTTCACCAAACACTCATCTCTTCTCATCTTTGCATCAAGTCAACCTGGCCATGCTCATCCTGGATCCCTCATGCGATGCAGCCAGAAGCTACCCAGGGAATCAAACACGCCCTTTATGACCAATCTTTGGATAAAACCTTGAATACCACCTTGGCCATCATATAAACTCCTTGAAACCAACAGATGTACTTCAAGAAGTGCCTATGGACAAATCCTTCGAATATAACTCAAGGAAACCATTAGTCCATAGTGATTGTCATCAATTACCAAAACCATGCATGGAGAATTATGCTCTAACAGCGGTACTACCGCTTGAAGCGGTACTACTGCCTACTACCATTAAATCCATGACGAGTTCCAGAAGGATTTTCCCAAGAGGAAGTAGCCGCAGTACAACAAAATGAAAGTATTGCATGAAGCAGTACTACCATGGTACCGAACAGTACTACCGGTTCGGTGCTGCAAAAATTCCCAATCAGAACAAAAGAAATAAGTAAGACCTCAACAATCACAACTTTTGCATGCGGGCTCGCAAATAAACAAACTCAAGCTTGTTAGATAGATGACGACAAGTACTATCCCACAATGACAAGATGTATTAATACCTAGAAATGGAGAAGAAATGCAAAAAAGTATAAGGAAGAGGATCTTCCCCAAATATGAACCGAGAAACTCTTTAACACGAAAAACTTAAAGAAGATGTATGCGAACTCCGTTCTTGATGAGCTCGAGTTTGGCAAGAAGATGAAAATAATCTAAAACCTTGCAAAGAGAAAAGTCAAATAAGAACCAATAAGGATGATGCCAAGTATGAAATGGTTTGAGCTATCTACGAACGATAAGCTCAAGCTAGTCACTCGAGAGCCCCCTTGATAGTATGACTATCGATCATATAACCCGGTCTCCCAAATAACTCCATGAGTCCGGTAAAATAGCAAACCTATCAAGGACAAACCTTTGACTTATGCATAGTCCACTTGAGCTAGATCATGACGATCTTGTCCTCTTCAAGTTGGTCCACCTTTCTTGCTTGCGGTGTCTCGCTGAAGACTAGTAGATTGCTCCCCCATAGTCCACTATAGGTGAGCCACTCTACGACACATCTTCACAAGTCCATTGTCACCACAATGGAATACAAGATGCAAGCATGATCTCTTCGTGGTGATCCACTTGAACTTGCACATTACAATCTTGATGACGATCACCACTTGATGTCATACTCCATGGTTTATATAATATCTTCCTGTTGATGCACGCCCACAAGAAAAACTCACATGGATCATGGGTTGGTACACAAAAAAGTAATGGACAATGCTTACCATACCATGGGGTCACTTGATCCTACTTGGTACATCTTCTATGCTTTGTGTGTTATCTTGTCTCTTCATAAAGATGATGTCTTGAATGTAAACATGAAAGTTCACACAATCTTCTTCTTCAATACATGCTTGCAATAAGCTCAACTCTCACATGACTAATCGTTGGATAAATCCTTGAATACCACCTTAGTCAACACACAATATTCTACTTATAGCCTTGAAACCAACGAATGATCTTCAAGCAAAGACTATAGACAAATCCTTCAAATGTAACTTAAGGCAACGATTAGTCCATAGGGATTATCATCAATTACCAAAACTGAACATGAGGGCACCATGCTCTTTCAATGGTTCCCTCGAGGCCAAGATGGAGCTTCCATTACCAACATGCCAAATGAGGCATTTATTCAAAATAACTAGGTCATTTTCAAACGCTTTCCACATCGCCGAGGAATTCCGGGAGAACACTATATCCACACGGTTTTCATTAGGGTAATACCTTGCTTTTAGAAGATGTGAACAAAGAATACCAAGTGATCAAGTAAAGAGTCCGAGTGAAAGCCCTCATATCTATGAACCCCAATCCTCCTTTTTGTTTTGGGAGAATCATCTTATCGCAAGCAAGCCATGCAATCTTCCTACTTCCCTTTCCCACCCCCTCCAGTATTGCCTCATCATCTTGGTTAGGTCATAGCAAAGGGATAATGAAAGCATAAAGACACTCATCACATATGTAGGAATGGCTTGACACACAAACATGATGAGTATTCTAGTATCTAGTACTACCTAAAAAAGACCCAAGTCTCTCTCTCCCGTATTACGTTGTCCCACCCCTTCGCCCATCCCTCTTAGTACCATATCCTCACCCTACACCAGTTTTCCTCCTCCCTCCATTGGTTTCCTCCCCTCCTAATTTTCCATTTACAATAGTTTTCATTTGCTCGGACAAACCCAGTCAGATCTGCAGTCGTAGTAGATCGTGCCCACCAGGACTGCCCGTCATCCATAGTTGTGTGCATGCTTCAGTCTCCGTGCAATGATGCCATCAAAGTACCCATCTGTTTTACAGAGCACATGCACTTTTGTTGGAGCTTTTTTTGTTTTCTTTGTAATATTGATCGTTTGTTCAACATAATGCCTTGACATGGTGGCCTGTGCAAGTCACCGTTACGAGTGCATGGACGGGATTGCAGATCAATGCCTAAGGGCCAGTTCTTTTGATGGCTTCTGGAATAAGTTGGACTAAGCTGCCCTTACCCAGCTTATTCTAGAAGCTCAATCAAATTTATTTTTAGAAGCCTATAATTAAGACTTGACTAGTAGGATTCTAAAAATAGTTTTTTGTTGGGCTTCTAGAATAAGCTAGGTAGGGGGCAACTTATTCTAGAAGCCCAAAAAATCCACCAAAAGAACTGGCCCTAAGTCTGTGTGCTAGATCTAGGAGACTTATGACATCAAGAGCGACCTCTTCGAGGTACTTTTTCCAGCCCATAATATAAGACATTATTACATCCAACATATGATTACATTGGATGTAATAACTTATTATATTATGTGAGAGAGGGGGTAATTTCCAAGTGCCTAGAATATTGCTTCCAACACACAATTGTTAGGCCCTTTTTATATTATTATTTTTCTAAAAATAGTCCTCTTTACATATTGTTTAAGTGCACATCAACAAAGGCCTAGGTTCTTGAATGTGAAATTAGTTCCACCAGTTTGGGTAACCATACCTAAATACTTTTTGTTGGATAAATGATTATATTTATGCCGACACTCATGTATGCCCTTTATTGTGATTATTTTGGTAAAATATATAGTGTGTAGTTCCGCCATCACGATAATAATATTAATACCAAGTTTCATATAGAAAAAATGGTAATATGTAGTGCTATCCGCAGTTTAGATATATTTTAGAAGGTAAAAGAACACCCTCCTAATCTCCAACTCCTGTTGACGGTGATATGTTGCGACTGAAGCTGTCTTAAGGCTGTTAAGGGTCTCAAATTCAATAAAACGACTTCACATATTTGCTGCTGCTGCGGGAGGGGGGAGGGGGAGGGTCGCATTCTTCCTAATTATGGAGTACTGTTGGAGATGTCCAAGGAATTTTCTGCAATTTATAAGACCAATGAGCCGTGGCCCATCAACTCCCTAGATGATTGTACCTTCTTGTTCAAATTTCCTCCAGAAATTGATGTGGAGCAGGTAGCTAGATACCTTGCTTTGGTCTGACTAAGGAGAACACCATCATTAAAGTGGAGGTATGGTTAGGAAATGTGACTACTAAAGATGATCTATAGGTTGTTTGGTTGAAGCCGAGGTCCAAAATGGTGTGAATGGTCTATGGTAGACCAAATCACTTCCACTTTTGGAGTGCTTCTGGATGTGGATTGGCAACACAACTTTCAGAACTTCTATGAGACTGTTAGGGTCAAAATTTCTTTCAGGGATCACACCAGAATCCAAAATGAAAGGGTGTTTGGAATAAATGGGAAACTCTATAGAATCCTAGTGGAAGTTGAACCACCCATAGTGGAAGATGAGGTTGTCATTCAAAATCACCCAGTGGTAACACTCAGGTGTCTATGGATACTGAAAAAAATGACAACTTATCTACTGATGGAACTGGTTCCCACAGAAGCTCCAAGGCGGGATCTGAAGCTGATTCTCACACTGGATGTGCTGGGGGGAATCCTCCAAAAACTCAAATCGAAATCGGTGCCAAGATGATCTGGTCCCTGATACACCAACTTCACTCGTGATAGATAGGTTGCCTCAGGACATGCAAAACTCCAAAACTAGGATGATAGAGCTGCTCACAAATACTGATGATGGAGATGCTAGTGGTTTTGATATGTTAAGAGAAATGGAAGGATGGGATGAGGATGACCTTGACTCTTAGGAAAACTTGGGAGTACACAAGGAGTTACATGTGGATGAACACATTGTGAATGTGGGAATGCAATCACATTCGCTGAAATATGAAGCATATTTCCCTCCTCTTCCACCTTAAGACAAGTGTGGGAAGTGGGGGGGGGGGAGTACATGCACTGAGGGCGAGTGACAGAATTGCAGGTGACAATAGACCTATTGTAACACCCCAAAAATTTAACCACGTTTTTATAAATTAAACTTTTGCCATATTTTTTTTCAAATTATATTTGGTTTTCTCTTGATTTTAGAACCCTATGTGTTCTCACTCTTCTAAATTTCTTCCCTCCAAATATAATTTTTGGGAAAGTATTTTGAGCTTCTGATGTTTTTATAAATCTTCAATTTTATTCTTCAAGTTTAGTAGGCATTTATTATTTTGCCCAATTATAAATCATTTTAATAGAAATTTCAGTATTTGAAGTGCCTTTTTGCACTACAACTATTTTAAATATTTCTTTAAAGATTCCAAAAAATAGGAGATGTCATGTGATGCCTACAGATCCATTTTATGCAAAAATCCACCATGGTGTTTCGAAAATTGTGAGCAAACCATCCCATTTCCAATTCTGGTCTAGTTTGACATTTGTACTGCAACCTCAGTTTTCCTAGATCTATAATTCTTGAAATATTTACCACTTGTAGTCCTTCCCAACAAGGCCCTTAAGTCCAGGAGATCAGCCCCAATAGAACCTTGTATGATCACCAAATATCCCCCTCAAATTCTGGCCTAGAAATGTATTTTTACAAAACTTGCACTGATAAGTTTCCTTTTTCCTCAAACAAACTTCATCACAATCACTAACATCTACAGAGACATCATCGTAGAAATTTTGGTCACCAACAAAATTTATTATATGGCCCTGGCATTCTGTCGAGCACATTGTGTGCATGGCAGAAATCTGCACCCTCATGAGCTTGCATTGGAAATTTTCTTTTCTGGACAAACCACCTTGTATAACAACTATAGGAAGTCAATGAGTATTATCCTGCGAAACATTAGCTCCATTGGGTCAATTTAAGTTGACATGGCATTTCATCGAGCACTCTGCATGCATGCTGTGGGCGTGGCCAGAGCGCACGTTTTGCGCGAGCTGGCACCGAGCCGCCGCGTTCCCCTCTCTCCCTAGTCCTCTTCTGCATTGCCGCATCGCACCTAACACTGCCAACACTCCTCCGTCGCATGCAACACCCCACCACGTTCGTAGCTGGCCATCAATGGATGCCACCGTCGTCTACTGTGGTCGGCGCCGTCCAGGACACCTAGCGTGTCCCGGAGCCTGATACTTGTGAACTGTGTTGGGTTTCCCGTGAAGAGGAATGGGTAATTGCAACACAATGCGGTTAAGTATTTCCCTCAATTAAGAAACCAAGGTTTATCAAACCAATAGGAATTTCAATCCTCAACCGTCTTCAGCGATGCACACAAATGAGCAAACAACTTGCACCCAACGCGGGCAAGAGGGTTGTCAATCTCCTTGATCTCGTTATTTGCAAGCAAATGAGGTGTGTAGATAATTGTGACTTGGAAAATAAAATAAAATACAAATAATAAGAACAAGGAAATTATAAGTTTTCTGAATATATAAGTGAATAGACTTGGGGCCATGGTGTACTCTAGTGGCATCTCTCATGAAAGCAACATATGGTGGGTAAAAAAATTACAATTGGGCAATTGATAGAACAACAATTATTTATGCGATTTTCACGGCAATGATCATGTGTATAAAGGCATCACGTACATAAGCAAATAGGCTGACTCCTACTTGCACCTACTACTATTACTCCACCCATGGACCGATATCCAACATGCATCTAGAGTATTAAGTAAAACATAGTAATGCTTGGGGAACAATGACATGATGTAGACAAAGTAAACTCAAACAATATGAATAAACCCCATTTCTTTATCCTTAGTGGCAGCAACACAAAGACGCAACTTGTCCCCTTCTGTCACCGGGATGAAAAAACTTGCCAGGTTGAACCCACTACAGCGCACCACTCTCACTGAAGAAATACCAAACTACTTGGCCAAAGCAATTAATAGATCAGAGAGAATCACAAAGCTGTGATGACCATGCAAATAAGAATCATAAAACTCACGGAAGACTCAAATAATTTTTGTGAATAATCCGAACATAAACCGACAAATCATCGAAGCCCAACAAACACACCATGAATATAATTACATCAGATAGATCAAAGCAAAGATGTGATGATCATTGTATTGAAGATCAAGAGAGAGAGATAGCCATCTATATACTAACTACGGACCTGTAGGTCTATGCTGAACTACTCACATGTAGCGACCCGACTCAAAACGAGTCAAGCCTCTCTGTATCTGTGCCATCCCTGGATCAGTATGCTAGCACACACAGTACATCAATTTATATATCAAAGTGCAATCACATGTAAATAATGTAAAACTGATATATACCTCAAAATCTCAGCGGAAACAGTCAAAGGGAGTGGAGTCCCAATAAACACCAACGATAGGTTGAGTGCATATCGTAACTCTGAATCGTACTCTTACTCGTCGAAGAAAGTATCTACAACATAAGACGTCGTAGCCGTGTAGGTCAGCATATTGAATATGCCGGCAAGTCACGAAAGAGAGGGTGAAAATATCATCTATACTATATGCATATATGGCAGGTGGGGTTGTAGTTTAAGTTTTGCGTAAAGCAATTTTTCCTACAACAAGAGAGAGGGTAAAAGAAAAATTTACTACATTGTTGGTTGTTTAATGAGAAGGTTCCACCAACCATTTCTCATACCCAAGTTATCAATATTACCCACATCAATAAGTTAATGGTGTTGAGAATTCCTCATAGCTTCAGTTCCTTTGGCTCAAGTTGTCCATGACCGTGGACATGGCTAATCGATTAGGTTTGAGTACTCTGCAGAGTTCTGCACACGTTCCCCACAAGATTTGATCTCCTCTGTTGAAGTCCTCGCACTTCAGGGTGTTTGAGAACCGGATGATCAAAACATGTTCTTTCAAAGGGTTCCTCCGAGACACTATAAAGGGGTTGTCAATCCCTTCAAGATTGATTGCAAAGTGAGATATGAAGGCGGAAAGTGCAACAAAGTAAAAAGTGTAAGGCTGAAAATATGGTGTGGAGTAGACCCGGGGGCCATAGTGTTCACTAGAGGCTTCTCTCAAAATAGCAAATATCACGGTGGGTGAACAAATTACTGTCGAGCAATTGATAGAACCGCGCAAAGTCATGACGATATCTAAGACAATGATCATACATATAGGCATCACGCCCGAGACAAGTAGACCGATACTTTCTGCATCTACTACTATTACTCCACACATCGACCGCTATCCAACATGCATCTAGTGTATTGAGTTCATGACGAACAGAGTAACGCCTTAAGCAAGATGACATGATGTAGAGGGATAATCTCAAACCAATGATGAAAACCCCATCTTTTTACCCTTGATGGCAACAACACGATGCGTGCCTCGCTACCCCTTTTGTCACTGGGTGAGGTCACCGCACGGTATGAAACCAAAACCAAGCACTTCTCCCATTGCAAGAATCATAGATCTAGTTGGCCAGAAAAAACCCACAACTCGAAGAGAATTACAAGGATATGACATCATGCATAAGAGAGATCAGAAGAAACTCAAATAAGATTCATAGATAATCTGATCATAAATCCACAATTCATCGGATCTCGACAAACACACCGCAAAAGAAGATTACATCGAATAGATCTCCATGAAGATCATGGAGAACTTTGTATTGAAGATCCAAGAGAGATAAGAAGCCATCTAGATACTAACTACGGACCCATAGGTATATGGTGAACTACTCACGCATCATCGGAGAGGTCATGGTGTTGATGAGGAAGCCCTCCGTATACGAATCCCCCCTCCGACAGGGCACCAAAACGTGCCCTAGATGGGATCTTGCGGAGACAGAAGCTTGCGGCGGTGGAAAAGTACTTTCGATGATCTCCTAATTTTTTTGGGATTTTTAGGGAATATATAGGTGCAACCCCTAGGGCAGAGGGCGCCCAGGGGGCCCACAAGCCTGTGGGCCGCGACCTCCCCCTGACCGCGGGGTGAGGGCTTGTGGGGCCCCTGAGCCCCCTGCCTTAGCTCTCAAGCTTCCCGATCTTCTTCCGTTACGGAAAAAATATTTTCGGGGATTTTCTTCCGTTTGTACTCTGTTTCAAAATCTCCTCTGAAAGGGGTCAAAAACATGGAAAAAACAGGAACTGGCACTTGGCACTGAGTTAATAAGTTAGTCCCAAAAAATATATAAAAGGCATGCATAACATCTAAAGTTTGACAAGATAATAGCATGAAATCATCAAAAATTATAAATACGTTGGAGATGTATCAAGCATCCCCAAGCTTAACTCCTGCTCGTCCTCAAGTAGGGAAGTGATAAAGAATGAATTTTTGATGTGGAATGCAACCTAGCATAGTTGTCCTTTGCAACTTCTTTCACGTGACATGAATGTTCAGATCTGTAAGATTCAAAACAATAGTTTGCTATCGACACAAAAACAATAATACTTCAAGCAAACTAGAAAGGTAATCATGAACTTTCAAAATAACAAGGCCAAGGAAAGTTATACCTACAAAATCATATAGTCTGGCTATGCTCCATCATCCTCACACAACTAACGTAAATCATGCACAACCCCGGTATTGGCCAAGTAATTGTTTTCGCACTCTTACTTTCTCAAACTTTTTATAACTATCACGCAATACATGAGCGCGAGCCATGGATATAGCACTATAAGTGGAATGGAGTGTGGTGGTGGTTGTGAGACAAAAAGGAGGAGATCGTCACATTGACTCGGCGTATCAAAGGGCTATGGAGATGCCCATTAATAGATATCAATGTCAATGAGTAGGGATTGCCATACAAGAGATGCACTAGAGCTATAAGTATGTGAAAGCTCAAAAGGAAAACTAATGGGTGTGCATCCAACTTGCTTGCTCACGAAGACCTAGGGCAATTTTGAGGAAGCCCATCATTGGAATATACAAGCCAAGTTTTATAATGAAGATTCTCACTAGCATATGGTAGTGACAAAGCAAGAAGCTCTCAATCATGAAGAACATGGTGCTATTATGAAGCACAAGTGTGGAAAAAGATAGTAGCATTGTCCCTTCTCTCTTTTTCTCTTTTTTTTCATTTGGGCTCTTAGGCCTCTTTTTTATTTCCTCACATGGGACAATGCTGTAATAATGATGATCATCACACTTTTATTTACTCACAGCTCAAAATGATGATGACTCCATAGGAAATGCCTCCGGCAGTGTACCGGGATGTGCAACGATCTAGCATGGCGTATGATGTTGAAAACATCTCGCTAGCTATCTTACGATCATGCAATGGCAATATGAGAGTGACGACACAAGCCATGAGATGGAACGGTGGGGGTTGCATGGCAATATATCTCGGAATGGCTATCAAAATGCCATAGTAGGTAGGTATGGTGGCTGTTTTGAGGAAGGAATATGGTGGCTTGTGCACCGGCGAGAATTGCGCGACACTAGAGAGGCTAGCAATGGTGGAAGTGCATCTATACCAGGGGATCACATTAGTCATGAAGAACTCACATACTTGTTGCGATTTTTTTTATTAGTAATCGAAACAAAGTGCTATACGCATACTCCGAGGGGAAGGGTTGGTAGGTGTTAACCATCGCGCGATCCCGACCTCAACACAAAGGATGACAATCAATATATCAATTATGCTCCGACTTCCTAACATAGCGGTTCACGATATGTGCATGCTACGGGAATCACTAACTTCGACACAAGTATTTCTAGATTCACAACACCCTACTAACATAGCTCTTAATATTACCAAATCCACGTCTCAAAAATAATTGGGAGGAATCAAAACTTCTCTTTCTACTCAATGCACATGAAGATGGAGGTTTTTGCATCCTCTTTGGGTACCTATCACCTTTGGGACTACTTTCATAGCATAAGCCAACTACCAAGTCACGCACCGCCGTGCTCTAAAAGATATAAGTGAAGCACATAGAGCAAAAGTATCTAGCTCAAAAGATATAAGTGAAGCACTATGAGCATTTTAGCAAAATCACGATGAGTGCATGTCTCTCTCTCTCAAAAAGGTGTGCAGCAAGGATGATTGTGACAAAAAAAAGAAAAGACTCCTAAGATACAAGACGCTCCAAGCAAAACACATACCATGTGGTGAATAAAAATATAGCTCCAAGTAATGTTACCGATGGATTGAAGACGAAAGAGGGGATGCATTCCCGGGGCATCCCCAAGCTTAGGCTTTTTGGTGTCCTTGAATTTGGCTTGGGATGCCTTGGGCATCCCCAAGCTTGAGCTCTTTCCACTCCTTATCTCATCGTCCATGAGAACATCACCCAAAACTTGAAAACTTCACAACACAAAACTTAAACAGAAACTCGTGATAACATTAGCACAAGAAAACAAACTACAACTTCTTTTGGTACTGTTGCAAACTTGAATTCCATCTATATTGGTGTTGGTCTACTGTATTCTTACTTTTCCATGGCTAGTACCCCCCGATACTAGCCATAGTTTCGTCAAAACATGCAACCAACTCAACAAAAATAGAATCTATCAAAAATAGACCAGTGTGTAGCAATCTGTATACTTCGTATACTTCTGGTACCTCAAAAAATCTGAAAAATTATGATGGCCTGGGAAAAAATCATATCAATCAGAAGCAAAACGAATCAACTCAAAATCTCTTTCTGAATAAAAATGAAAAATCATCTCGTGAGCGAAAAGTTTCTGTGTTTTTCCAGCAGGATCAAACAACCGTTACCAAGACTAGCCATAAAGGTTTTGCTTGGCTCAAACACAAAAAGAAACACAAAAAATACAATCACAACAGAATTGTGATGGTGTGGACGCAACACAACAGAAAGAAAAAAGATAAATTCATTGGGTTGCCTCCCAACAAGCGCTATTGTTTAACGCCCTTAGCTAGGCATAAAAGCGATAGAATCATGTATCGTCGTCTTTGGTGCTCAAACCATAAGTGGCGTGATCACTTATCATCTTAAGGTTTTCATCTTTCTTGCTAGATGATTCACCACTATTTTTGGGAACAAAAACAGACTTGGTGACCTTATTGTGGGCAAAACTTGGAGTATTCCGCACAACGTCAAAAGCGGAACCCAAGTTGGTTATAACATCCTCTAGTTTGCCAATCCTAGCGGAATCATGACCTAGCTTTTCGTTAACTGTGGGTTCCTTCTCCTTTAATTTTTCAAAACCATTCCCACCTTGGATCCGTATTGAGTGATTTGATTGTGGATATTTTTATCCAAATTCTCAATGAGTTCGATCGTAGCAACTTTATTTTCAATGACGTCCAGCCTACGCATCACATGTTCCATAGTTAAGGTAGTTCCATTAACCATGAGTGGGGGTGAGCCTACCAAATTTATCACAGCTCCGTAAGAATGAACGGTATGGCTACCCAAGAAATTTTCACCTATGATGGTGTCAAGAATATACCTATTTCAAGGAGAAACACCCACATAAAAACTGCGAAGCAAGACGGTAGTGGATTGCTTATGAGTAGATCTAGTCTGAGCGTTTCAAATCCTATACCAAGCGTCCTTTAAGTTTTCTTCCTCAATTTGTTTGAAATTGAGAACTTCGCTCTCGAGAGTATCGTTCGAAGTGGTGGATCTAGCCATGATGACGGGTAGACTATCCCACACAGATGAACAAAGAGCAAGCGAGAGAAAAGGCGAACGAAAAGGGCGAACGAAAAACGCAAACGAAAAAGGCAAACAAAGAAGGCAAATTGGTGAAGTGGGGGAGAGGAAAATGAGAGGCAACTGGCAAACAAAGTAAATGCAAGAGATGAGTTTGCGACACCTACTTGGATGAGTTCTTGACTTGATCTTCCTCCCCGGCAACGGCGCCAGAAATCCTTCTGCTACTTCTCAAACAACAGCGCCAGAAATTGACACATTGACGGAGACTGGGCTTGTGTTGTTTTTTTCCCTTGAAGAGGAAAGGGTGATGCAGCACAGGAGCAGTAAGTATTTCCCTCAGTTTGAGAACCAAGGTATCAATCCAGTAGGAGAGTCTCGACAAGTCCAGAGTACCTGCGCTAACACAAAAGAGCTTGCACCCAACGCTATAAAGGGGTTGTCAATCCCTTCAAGATTGATTGCAAAGTGAGATCTGAAGGCGGAAAGTGCAACAAAGTAAAAAGTATAAGGACGAAAATATGGTGTGGAGTAGACCCGGGGGCCATATGTTGGGTGACGTAGCATAAATTCAAAATTTTTCCTACGCTTATTCAGATCTTCCTATGGAGAGACCAGCAACGAGAGAGGGGTAAGAGCATCTTCGTACCTTTGAAGATCGCTAAGCGGAAGCGTTGCTAGAACGCGGTTGATGGAGTCGTACTCGCAGCGATTCCGATCTAGTGCCGAACGACGGCACCTCCGCGTTCAACACACGTGCAGCCCGGTGACGTCTCCCGCACCTTGATCCAGCAAGGAGGAGGGAGAGGTTGGGGAAGAAGTCCAGCAACACGACGGCGTGGTGTCGGTGGAGAGACGAGGTCTCCCGGCAGGGCTTCGCCAAGCGCCGGCAGAGAGGAGGAGGGAGAGGAGCAGGGCTGGGCCGAGAGAGAGAGATTCAACCGTGTCTCAAACAGCCCCGAACCTCATCTATATATAGGGGGAGAGGGAGGGGGCGCAGCCCTTAGGGTTCCCACCCCTAAGGGGTGCGGCAGCCCTTAGATGGGAGAGGGGTGGCGGCCAGGGCAAGGGGGAGGGGTGGCGCACCCCTCTGGTGGGCCTAAGGCCCACCTTAGTTAGGGTTCCCCCCTTCCCCTTTTTTCTGGTGCACATGGGCTGGGTGGGGGCGCACCAGCCCACTTAGGGGCTGGTTCCCTTCCCCACTTAGCCCATCTAGCCTCTCGGGGTCGTCACCCCCCTTCGGTGGTCCCCCGGGACCACCTCCGGTGGTCCCGGTGGTCCCGGTACGTTACCAGTGATGCCCGAAACACTTCTGGTGTCCGAAACCATCCGTCCTATATATCAATCTTTACCTCCGGACCATTCCGGAGCTCCTCGTGACGTCCGGGATCTCATACGGGACTCCGAACAACTTTCGGTAATCTCGTATAACAATTCCCTATAACCCTAGCGTCATCGAACCTTAAGTGTGTAGACCCTACGGGTTCGGGAGACAGGCAGACATGACCGAGACACCTCTCTGGCCAATAACCATCAGCGGGGTCTGGATACCCATGGTGGCTCCCACTAGCTCCACGATGATCTCATCGGATGAACCACGATGTCAAGGATTCAATCAATCCCGTATACAATTCCCTTTGTCTGTCGGTATAGAACTTGCCCGAGATTCGATCGTCGGTATACCTATACCTTGTTCAATCTCGTTACCGGTAAGTCTCTTTACTCGTTCCGTAGCACGTCATCGTGTGACTAACTCCTTAGTCACATTGAGCTCATGATGATGTTCTACCGAGTGGGCCCAGAGATACCTCTCCGTCACACGGAGTGACAAATCCCGATCTCGATTCGTGCCAACCCAACAGACACTTTCGGAGGTACCCGTAGTGCACCTTTATAGTCACCCAGTTACGTTGTGACGTTTGATACACCCAAAGCACTCCTACGGTATCCGGGAGTTGCACAATCTCACGGTCGAAGGAAAAGATACTTGACATTAGAAAAGCATTAGCATACGAACAATACGATCTAGTGCTAGGCTTAGGATTGGGTCTTGCCACCACATCATTCTCCCAATGATGTGATCCCGTTATCAATGACATCCAATGTCCATGATCAGGAAACCATGATCATCTATTGACTAACGAGCTAGCCAACAAGAGGCTTGCTAGGGACACATTGTGATCTATTCATTCACACATGCATTACTGTTTCCTGTTAATACAATCATAGCATGAACGATAGACGATTATCATGAACAAGGAAATATGATAATAACCATTTTATTATTGCCTCTAGGGCATATTTCCAACACCATAGTGTTCACTAAAGGCTTCTCTCAAAATAGCAAATATTACGGTGGGTGAACAAGTTACTGTCGAGCAATTGATAGAACCGTGCAAAGTCATGACGATATCAAAGGCAATGATCATACATATATGCATCACGTTCGAGACAAGTAGAGCGATACTTTCTGCATCTACTACTATTACTCCACACATCGACCGCTATCCAGCATGCATCTAGTGTATTGAGTTCATGACGAACAGAGTAATGCCTTAAGCAAGATGACATGATGTAGAGGGATAATCTCAAACCAATGATGAAAACCCATCTTTTTACCCTTGATGGCAACAACATGATGCATGCCTCGCAACCCCTTCTCTCACTGGGTGAGGTCACCGCACGGTATGAACCCAAAACCAAGCACTTCTTCCATTGCAAGAATCATAGATCTAGTTGGCCAGACAAAACCCACAACTCGAAGAGAATTAAAAGGATATGAAATCATGCATAAGAGAGATAAGAAGAAACTCAAATAAGATTCATAGATAATCTGATCATAAATCCACAATTCATCGAATCTCGACAAACACACCGCAAAAGAAGATTACATCGGATAGATCTCCATGAAGATCATGGAGAACTTTGTATTGAAGATCCAAGAGAGAGAAGAAGCCATCTGGATACTAAATATGGACCCGTAGGTCTATGGTGAACTACTCACGCATCAGCGGAGAGATCATGGTGTTGATGAAGAAGCCCTCCGTATCTGAATCCCCCCTCCGACAGGGCACCAGAACATGTCCCAGATGGGATCTTGCGGAGACAGAAGCTTGCGGCGGCGGAAAAGTACTTTCGATGATCTCCTAATTTTTTTGGGATTTTTAGGGAATATATAGGCGCAACCCCTAGGGCAGAGGGCGCCCAGGGGGGCCACAAGCCTGTGGGCCGCCACCTCCCCCCTGTCCGCGGGGTGAGGGCTTGTGGGGCCCGTGAGCCCCCCTGCGTTGGCTCTCAAGCTTCCCGATCTTCTTCCGTTACGGAAAAAATCTTTTCGGGGATTTTCTTCCGTTTGGACTCTGTTTCAAAATCTCCTCTGAAAGGGGTCGAAAACATGGAAAAAACAGGAACTCGCACTTGGCACTGAGTTAATAAGTTAGTCCCAAAAAATATATAAAAGGCATGCATAACATCCAAAGTTTGACAAGATAATAGCATGAAACCATCAAAAATTATAGATACGTTGGATACGTATCACTTCCGCATGCATCCCGAGTAATGCACTGGCTTCCCCAGGGTACCCATATGAACCGTCCTTCACCAAGAGGAATATTGCATCATGAGGTCTTGAAAGTCTTGAAATCTTTGGTCTTGATTACAAAGTTTTCACAACACTCATGATAAACACTCAACCAAACCCCATCTACTAGGAGCATAGCAAATTAACGTCCCGGCCAAAGTAACAAGGGTTTATGGGTGCCTATACTCAATAATCCAAAATTCCCAAGTACCTACTTTGCATGCAATGGGTGGAGAAGGTTGAAACTAATGCAAGGAAAACATAGGTAAAAATATGATCAATGTGAACTTGCCTGGTAGGGTTGATGAAGATAGATATCGCTCACATGTAAAACTGGATAGAACTATTCGTCACTCTCCGATGAAATCTATATAATCAAACATAATATTCACATAAGCAATTATACCATCAATCATTCTAACAATCAATATCACAACAACAAATAAAATTTATCCAATGAGTCAAATCAAACGAGAATCCAAAAGAAACTTCAAAGAAAACTCTCGAGCCTTCTACTATAACAATCACTAAATAGTTTTTGTTCTAATTAAACTTAAAAGAAAATAAAACAGTAAAATAGTAAAATAACAGAAAAGAAAATGTAAAATAACTAATATAACATAAAGTATTTTTTTCATCAAACTTTGTTTGTAAAAGAACTAATGGAAAGTTCTTTTATCCAACTCTACTTATGAACTAAACAAGGTTAACTTGAAATTCAATCAAAACAATTTCAACTTCAATACAAATTGTTGCTGATCTAATCAAAAGTTAACAAAGAATAAAACTCATAAAAAATATAAAGTATTTTCAAATAAGAATTTAATTTGGCAATGAAATCAATTTGCAAGTTATTACTGAACTAGAATTGATTCCATGCAAACAAATAAGAATAGATTAAATTAAATTTTGTTGTTGTTGAAAAGTTACTGGTAAATATCAGAAAACAAAATATAACTTGTCACAAATACAAAAGAAAACAAATTAAGAACAATTCATACAAAATAAATACCAGGCTAAAAAGAGCTAAAACAGAATCTGTTTTGCTTAAAACCCTAGTTTAAAACATTATAAAAATTCTGAAATTTTACCTACTGACAAATAAGATCACAAGTGATCAGTAGGAAAAAGAATCAACTCAAGACCTATTTTTAAACTCTAGTTAATCAGAAAACAAGGTTTAACTCAAATCTGCTTAAACTCAAATTTAAAATATTCAAACATGGTCAAATTTATACCTCCAGAAACTACATAATTGTTTTAATCCCATGCAAAAAGAATCATCTAATTTAGAGTTATAGAATAAAAGTTAAAGCCAATCCAATACAAAAACTTTCTGGTTTTAAAATAATAGCATAAAAAATAAAATTTCAATCTAGTGAACGGGTGCTACGTGGCGATTTCCTACTCGTTAGAAAGTGTGCACTGAGGAGGTTTACTAAAGAATGGCCACAAAATAAATAAAACCCTTAGGCCAATAGTTACTAACACAAAACCGTGGTTTTTTCTAAGTAAACTGAAAGGGTATTTGTGTTCTAATCTAAAGCGTTGAGAGAAGATCCGACGGTAGAGGGAAAAAGGTGGAGACTCTGGCGAGGTCATGGCGGCGGCCGAAGGTGGCGGTGGGCGGCTGGGTGGCTCCGATGGTGAGCCGAGGCGTCGGAGGGGTTCAGGCGGCGGCGAAGCTCCGACGGTGTCCTTTGGTGGCGAAGGATGGGCGCGGGGGCGACTCGGGTGAGCAGCAGAAGCTCGTAGAGCTTCGGCCGGTCAGTAACTCCGGCGAGCTCGTGTGACGTTTCCAGTGATGGGGTCGGGCGGTTCTCGCACGGAACGGAGAGAGGGGAGGAGAGGAGTATATATAGGGGCTTGGGGCATCGAGGGATGGAAGGAGCGAGGAGATCGGGTCCAGATTCGGTGCGCTGTGGCGATGGCACGAAAGCTCGTGCTGGAAGGAAAGAAATGATTAGAGGAAGAAGAAAGAAGATTCGGGCCGGATTCCCTACGGGCATGTCGGTTTTTTCTAAAAAACGATTTGTTTCCTTTTATTCAAAACAGGAAAGAAAACTACAAAAAGGAAATAAATCCTACACCGAAAATATAAGTATTATATATCAAAATGATCAGAAAAATATTTCCCACAACGTGGACATTTTATTTTTCCCAAAATAAAAACTTTATAAAAAAGTAGTTTTTTAAAAAATCAACTAAAACCAAATTTTTACTTCCAAATAAAATGGTACTGATTTCCTCCAACCTTTGGGGTGTCATATTACCTCCTCTCATATTTTTTTTGAATTTTTGTTTTGCAAGAAAAATTGAATTCTTTCAAACTTTGAAATAGCAATAGGATCAAATACGGAAATGAAACCCAAGTAGGAAATCTTTTCTTAGTTTTCCAATCCACCTTTCAAATTATTTATAGTTGAAGAAGTCATGTTATCTTCTGTGAGTGATTTTTAAATGGACGAATTTGAATTCATAGGAAAAGGGGAAGTCATTTTATTCCATCTCAATCAAAAGTTTTAAAATTTTCAAATTTTCACTCAAACTAAATCACTCAATCTATCAAACCATGAGTCCAAAATTTATTATAACATTCCAAAATTTGGGATTTTACATCACACATCATCATGAGGACAACAAGGTTGATGGAGAGGACCTCCGTGATCAATCCCCCCATCCGACAGAGTGCTGGAGCGTAGCTCGAGACAGGGTCATCGTGGAACACAGACTTGTGGTGGCATAAAAAGTGTTTGGTGATGATACTTAGGGTTTCTGGAATATTTGTGAACTTATAGGCTAGAGAATGGAGCAAGAGGGGCCACAGGGGAGTCACAAGCCATGAGGGCATGAGCACCCCGTGGCCGCGCCCTGTTGGCTTATGGGCCCCACGTGTGGATATAGGTCTCCCCCGAAGGTTCGAGGTCTTCTTTTGGTCCAAACAAAATCATGAAAAAGTTTCATGGTAATTAGACTTCGTTTGGTATTGAAAACCCGAAAAGCAAAAAAAACACGCAGAAAACATCAGCTGGCCATGGGCAATGGGTTAATAGGTTAGTGCTGAGAAATAATATAAATTGGTGAATTATGACACAAAAAGTATCCTAGGATGATAATATAACAACATGGAACAATAAACAAATTATAGATATGTTGAAGACATATGAGAGCACTCCAGCTCGCCTGAGGCTATCGAGAGCCGCGCCAACCACCCCACATCCCCGCCGACCACTTCCACGTGTGTTGCTCGCCATTTATGGTTGTCATCGTGATTAGCCATGGCCGGAGTCACCCGAAGGCCGTGGACCAACCAACTCCCCCATGTGTAATTTAAAAGGTCATCATGCTCACCTAGTCGTGCCGGAAATCCCACCGGCCACGCCTACCTCACCACATCTCCTTTCCACCATTAATGGTTGAGGCTGTCGTGCTTATCCTCGTTCCGTCCCGGAACCAACCTCCACTCGCTATAAAATGACCATTCGAGCTGTGAGCGCACTCCATTCCACTCCCTCTATCCATAGTGAGATACCCATAGAAGCAAATCAACCATAACAAGCCATCTTCCCCATCTCCGACCACTATACCCGCCGTAGGGCTCCGGTAAAATCAGACTCCATTGAAGTCGCCGCTCATCCACCATCCACACTAGAGCGTCCCTCGCAAAACCATGGTTCTATCCCCGCTTCTAGTTTCCCTAGAAGCAACCACGATCAAGATTCCTAATTTGGCCGACGCTGACGTTCGCTACGGATCTCGCCGTCAGCAACTCTGGCCAGCCCGACAATCGTGGTGCACCTTCACGGGATCATCGTGACTCCCTAAGCTCATTCCTACACACAGCGTCTCAGGAGGCATCATTGTTCGCCGATGAGGAGCGCTGGAGCTCCGTCGTGGTTGAACCGCACAAATAAGATGGTTGACTCATCAAATCTGACTAGTGGGCCCGAGGGTCCCATTGTCAGTGACACGACGTTGTGCTAGTCGTCCTAAGTGAAGGCGTATTTATGGGAGTATGTCTTCCCCGTCTGAAAGCGTATTCAACCCCGTACTATTTTCTATTATAGGTTTCATTTAAAAACAATTTTTTACTAAACTTTGATTGGCCCTAGATTTTAAATCATAACTCCAAATAATTTGATTCTTTTTTAACATTTTTAAATTTTCATCTACTTTATTTGAGGATTTGTTTAAAGAAAATTCCAAACAACTTTTTTTGTTGTTTTTAAATTGTGTGTTGATTACAGTATTTTGATAATAGGAAAAAGGAGGGAAGAATAATTTCAATTTGTTTGGAGTGCACTCAACTCTTCTGCATACTCAAGGCAAGCATCTTGAGCACGTGATATGATATAATATGGTTGTTTGTGTGCTATAATAGATGAATCATGGCTATGTTAATTGAAATAAAAACTCTGCACATGAAAATATCCTTGCATGAATTCTTGGTAGAAATGATTTTCTATAAAACATGAGATACATGCTAAAGTGGTTACTACCTCATGCCACACATGCCTATGTTGGTTCAGACAAATTCCGGAGGAAGTTTTTTTTGTCTCTGGTAGACGTTACCGTGGAGCTGATATCTCATTGTGATGGGGATGATCAGTGCAGGCATGTTGGGCGTGATAGGTGGTGACTCTGTTGGGTGTTGCAAAGTAAATATGTTGTGCTAACATTGCAGGGAAAACTTAAAACTCTCAAGTCAACCGTAGATCAAGCCTTGTTCCGGTAACCCCCATACATGTTTCATGCTACCACTTGTCCCTGCCACAGGTAGGGTATGATTCAGTAGGCCATTAAACCCCTGCACATGGTATAGAGAGGCCATAGTGAAATATACCAGTGGCACCTGGTGGGCATGTCACTTGGTCAGGGGCATGCGTATTCTAGTTGGACCGAGGGGCAACGCTCCTATTGGCACGTGTTATAAATATTTTGATACCATGCTAATCAATACTAGGTCTCCACACTTAGAGTTTTACTTAACAGTTGTCGTGAGTGGTTCCTCGCATCAGGAAGTTAAGCCGGTGTGTGCTGGTTTGGTGCGTTTTCAACTCAAATACCGTAATAGGAATTAGTCAATGTGTCGGGTTGACTAAAGGAATCCGTCACTCGTGGGTAAAGAGTAGAATCTATGCAGAGTATAACACCTATTCAAATAGCCTTATCCATAGTTAATGACTATAGTCCATGATAGGTCAAGTATCGGTCTTAGTGTGGGTCTTCCTAAGAATTAATTGAACCATGATGTTGATGATGAATCGAGACGGATGATCATTATTATCAATTTTATTATGGACTAACCTTTTCTCTTATATGAATTGCCGAGTATCTCGAGAAGGTTCTGCCACATAGATGCTCATGTTCGTATTTTCAATATAAGCCCTTTATGTGGCGTCGCCTCAAACGCCTCACTGTGGCAACTCAAGTTATTATTCTCAATATAAGCCCTTTATGTGGCGTCGCCTCAGACTCTTGACTGTGGTACTCATTTATTTATTTCTGATATAAGCCCTTTATGCTGTGTTGCTCAGATGCAAGACTGAGGCATGTTTTGCATTTCCTTTCGAGGTGTCGCTTCAGACACCCGATTGACACATTTTATTTTCTTGAAATCCTCGGGAGGACTACTTCCCGATGTTCCATTTTTATTTTAGCTCCAATTATTATTATTATTTTTGGTACAAATAAATTATCCCATAATTGCATTCATGAATTAATATTATGGTATGTTGAATATCATTAAAGTTATAGTGCATGCAACTCACCTTCTTTATTACATCTATTTTCATGATGTTTGCGAGTACATTCAAATGTACTCACTCGCTTGTCCCTGGCTATTGTCTTGGACAGATCACGTATTTGGAGAGGGGCATTATGACGACAACCCCGCAACCTAGGCATCAAGATAGCAGCCCCGCAAGATAGGAGTTATCCAGGTCAGCTATTCATGTGGGAATGGAGTCCCATAAACGTTGCAAATCCATGAGTCACTTCCGCCATCAGCCATTAGAAATCATTGTTGCACTCAACGGATTCATGGTCTTGTACTCAAATTCTTGTATTTGCTTGGAATTCTATATCAAGGAAGTGCACATCAGCGAACAATAATCCCGAGTCTAGTGATGGAACAAGGTTCTTTTGCTGGGAATCCTATATCCCAAAATACCAGCCTTGACACCTATTCTGCAAAAAGCCAAGAGGCTTAAGGAGTTGCAAAACATGGGGATCCCTAAGGATGCTAGTAATGTTCCCAACTTCTCCTTGTTTAAGAATTCAAATTTTCTTTTTGTCACTTCCATAGTTAGAACATAAGTAGATACTGCAGTAAATAATAATCAAATCACTAGTTCTTTTGATGCTTTGGTCTCTGATAGAACTGTGGGTTCTGAATCAGATTTCAAAACTCCCACTAGAGATGTAGATACTGATGTAGATGTGAATTATGAAGGCTTGTGGTACTTGATTTGTAAGAACAAACGGGTCAAGCACCTTAGAGATAGACTTATTAGATGAATGCTCTCTTTTGGAATGTTAGAGGCATTACTTCCCCCGGTAGAAACCCTTGATTAGTGACACTATCAATAAGACTCATGCCTCTATACTAGGTTTTCAATAAACTAAAAGGGAGGATTTTTTGAATCTTTAGTTGGGAGTAGAAACTTTGCATGTCATCGTCTCCCAATAAAGGGCTCAGCTGGAGGCATCCTACTGGGAGTGGACGGTGATGCATTTGATGTTGTATATTGGTGATGCTTAGATTTGTCTGTCAGCTCTGTAGTCAATTTGAAAAACCTAATTCCAATTTTAGAATTGTGACTGTTTATGGGTCTCCTTATGAAGAAGGAAAGGATGCTTTTCTCTCAGAGCTCCACTCCCTTTGTTAGAGAACTCCTTTCTTACCCTATTTAGGAGAGATTTTAATGTAGTTAGGAATGCTAAGGAGAAAAGCAATGAAGTTGTTAACCACAAGTGGAGTGACGACTTCATTGCTTGGATTGAAATTTGGAGCCTCTTAGAGATTAAAGTATCTAGTAGAAAATTTACTCGGGCAAATAATCAGGCTGACCGGATCGTGCCTACCATTGATAGATTATTTTGTAACACTGGGTTGGATCTAATTTTTCCTCTAGCTACCTACAGAGCTCTACCTAGATTATGAAGTGACCATACACCCATTATTTGGGATTCTGGCGTGTTCCAAAGCCCAAAAATGTGGTTATAAGATGGAAAATGGTGGCTCCCAAGGGAGGACGTTTCCAGCCTCATCTCCAAGATATAGAGGAAGAACACCATATCACCACTCCCGTGGATGTTTGGCAAGAGAAAATTAGGAAGATCAGGAAAATAACCAAGTGGTGGAGCTCAAATGAGGAAGCCCAACTAAAGAGATATAAAATTTTTTCTCTTAGAAGAGTATGATAAATTAGATATTAAATCTGAAGCTGTGATCGTTGAAGAAGCAAAATTCTCCAGGCTCAAATTTGTTCAGACTGAGCTGAACAAAATTTGGCTGTAAGAAGAAGTTAGAGCTATAAAAAGGTCTAGGGATAGAGATGTTAAGGAAGGAGATACAAAGACTTCTTATTTTCATGAAGTGGCAAACCCGAGGATGACGGAAACCACTATCCACTCATTGGATGGTCTTGATGGACCAGTCACTGATGAAAAAGAAGTACTTGATGTAGCTAGTAATTTTTATAAATAACTCTTTAGATTGGAGTAGAGAGAAGGTTTCCATCTAAATCTTGGCTTCTTTTTTGAGGAGGAGAAAGTCAATGCAGAGGAAAATGAAAAACTAGAGGCTCCTTCTTTAGAAGATGAAATAAAAAGCAGTGTTCGACTCCTACTCTGATGGGCCCCTAGGACCTCATGCGTGCCTTTTTTCTTCTACCAGCATTTTTGGGATCTGATCTCCATGTTTGTTGACTTTCATAGGGGTTCTATAGATATATATAGGCTCAATTTTTCCATGTTAACTTTGATACCTAAAGAAGCTGATGCTACTTCTATGAAGAAATTCAGACCAATCAGCTTGCTGAATTATAGTTTTAAGATCTTCACTAAAGCCCTCACCAATAGGATGAATAAAGTCCTTCAAAGATATATAGCCAGTTACCAGTCTTCGTTTTTTGGATTATTAATTCTCATATACCCTAACAACACGAGAGGGAGTCCCGAAACGCTTTTTACGCTCCTGCAAGTCTTTGTTTCGACGGGAGGCCATCTGGAGCTCCGTTCCGGCACCCTGCCGGGGGGGGGGGATCGATTACGGAGGGCCTCTTCATCAACCTTGCTACCCTCATGATGATGCATGAGTAGTTCACCACACACCTACGGGTCCATGTCAGTACCTAGATGGCAATCTCTCTCTCTTTTGATCTTCAATACAACGATCATCGCATCTTCGCTTTGATACACACGATATAATTCACTTTTGTGCCGTGCGTTTGTTGGGATCCGATGAATTGTGGGTTTATGTTCAGATTATTCATGAGAAATATTTGAGTCTCCCTTGAATACTTATATGATTCTTATGTGCATGATTATGATAGCTTCGTAATTCCCTCCGATCTATAGAAATAGTTTGGCCAACTAGATTGATATTTCTTTGGTGAGAGAGGTGTGTTGTAATAGGTTCAACCTCGCGAATTTCTATATCCCAGTGACAAAAGGGGACAAGATGCGTGTGCGTGTTGCTGCTACTAAGGATAAAATAATGGGGTTTATTCATATTGCTTGAATTTACTTTTCTACATCATGTCATCTTACTCTATGCGTTACTTCAATCGTCATGAACTTAATACGTACAGAGGCAAGCATAGTAGCACTCTTGAAGTGAAGTAATAGTAATATGTGCAGGCAGGATGTGACAGCCCGAGACCGATGTTCGAGAAGATTCCCCTTTATTTCCGTATTCGTCGTGTGATTTATTTTATTTGTCGCATCATCATCACATCATGCGCATCATCAGCATTGCATCGACATCCCGTTGCCGCCAGTTTTCAAGAACTTGCATCCGTTGTTAGCTGCCGTTCTCGTCGTTGTCCGTTCTTAGCCCGACCACACACGCACGCGTCCGCGACATCATTTAAATCTTGTTTTCGAAAGTGTGTTTAAAACTTTCTCTGATTGGGTTAGAATTTGACGTGCGGTCTTATTTAGATATAGGTAGGTCGTCTATCAAATTTCATCATGATCGCAGTCCGTCGGTACCCAAACGGTCGACCGTAGCGGCACCATATTCGGTCAATCGTCGGACGTTTGTCTGTGTTTTAAAATCATTGCCATGCCGCCCGTTTTCCCTCTCGTCTCCAGTAAACTACTCTACACGGCAACTTAACCGTTCCCGCGTTCGGAATTATTCGAATCTGACCGCGTGGTTGGATCCGGAACGGAATTTCGCTAAACCTAGCCCCCTTTATCTATAAATAGACCTCCTCCTATTTTTTAGACATCCCTCATTCTCTCCTCGAAACCCGTGCCCCCCTGAAACCCTAACCCCACCTCTCTCTCTCCTCCCCTCAGCCTCCAGCCACCGCGGGCCCGCCCAGGCCCATCTGGAGCCCGCCCGGGCCCGAGCCGACCCGCCGCCGGCGCCCTGCATCCCCTGGCCGAGCAGCAGCAGTCCCGAGATCCTCCTGCCCGCGCTGCTGCCCCAAGCCCTGTCGACCGCCGCCTCCTGCATGCCGCCGGTGGCCCCGCTCGCCTCCACCAGCCACCGGCCCGAGCAGCCGAGCCGCTGGCCTCCCGGCACCCCTCGATCCCGGCCGGAGTAGCAGCCCCTCGCCGGCAGCCGGAGCTCGCGCGCCCTTGCTGCCTCGCCCCGCCGGGGGCCGGATCCGGCGAGGTCCGGCCAGATCCTGTCGGCCCCGCCGCCCCTCGGGTTCCCTGCGTCCCGTGCCAACGCCCTAGGCCGCCGCCATGGCTCCTGCCGTGCGGAGCTCGGGAGGAGGACGGTGCCCGTGGCCAGCGCCACCAACCGCTCGGCTGGGCCCCGCAGCCGACCCAGCTCCGGTGCCCGCACCGCCTCCCGAGGCCCAGGCGTCCCCAGGCCCAGGCGCTCGGCCTGCCTCGCCAGCCCCTCCCTCCAGGCTGGCCCAGGTGAGCAGCCTGAGGTCTATTCCTCCCACATGTGCATGATTGCTATGTTACGCCTTAGTCTCGGTCGGATAGTTAATTTAGGAATTTTCGGAATTAATGAACTCCAGTAAAATAGACGATATTAATATGCCCGTAACTTTTTAACCGTAAGTCGGATCGCGATGACTTAGATATGGTTTTTGTGTAGAATCTTGAGTAGAATACTATTTTGCAACTTGCATATTTGTTTGACGTAGTTTAGCATGCCGAATGCCTAGAAACGCGTGCTGTCCAATTATGTTTTATTCCGTAGTTATTTCTCGTGCGTGTCCGGATTGCTCGAATGTCGTAGATAAAATGTTCATGTTTTAGGAACCCCTTTGCTATGTATTTTAGAGTAGTCATTGGTATTTTTGCGTATAGGGATTTGCCGCTAGTTTATTTTCCGTGTTTAGGACATAATTCCGCATATACGTGTGACGTTGTTTTCATGTTGCAACCCCTCATGTTATATATGTTTTCGGGGTAGAAAAATCCATAGGATTTAACTGTGTATTTAGTTTTAGCTTTTGAGAAACTTAGTGCGCGTGATATTTTGCCGTGTTGCCCTCTTGTCTATTTTGTGGGATTTAATCCGTGTGTGATATGATTAAGTTGTCAACTAGAGAGTTGCCCTTTGATGTTTAGTCTATCCCCTGGTAATTTTGGTTGCAATAGAAATCCATGTTTAGGTGTGGTTTGGTTGTTCTTTACTTGCTAGGAAATAGTGTTGATTTGGAGGTGCTGTAATATTTCTAAGTCTGAATCTGTTATATTTTGTTGCTGTCTTTGCATGAGTTTTTCTTGTGATCTGTAGCTCTTTTGAGGTTGGTCCAATGGAGTTAGTTGTAGACTTTGGGATTCTCTAGCATACTATGATTTTTTATGCCATTTGGAGACCTGTAGCTTATGGTTTTGCTGCAGTCAATATACCTTCAGATCGAAAACTGCAGTTTCATAAACTGTTATTTTCTCTAAGTCTGAAATGGTGTGTGAGAAGCCATTTTCTGACTTCTTTTCCTAGTGATCCATGCTTACATGATAGGTGTTATTAGTTGTATGTTGTAGTGCTTCTTGCCCTCTATCGTGTCATGCCTTGGTTGTGCATTTTAGATTTGTGTAGCTCGTAGTTGTGGGGTGTAGAAAATGCTATTTGGCTGATTTTGGCAGATTGTAGAGATTTCTTGTTTAGCTCGTAGTTGTTGATCTGTAGCTCCGTTTTGTTCGTGTCCTATATGAACTTGCTTAGAATCTCGTGTATTTTCGTATTACCTTGCTGGTTGTGTGTTTTGAAATGTTGTGGATGCCATTTGCACACATATTTTATTTATGCCTTCATATCTTGCGGTGCTTGTATCTTTTGAACCGTAGCTCCGTTGGAGATGTTCTCTATGTGTAAATTGCTTGTAACGACGCGTAGAATTACGTGAACCTATTTGTTTTGCTGTTTAACAACTAATTAAATGTATTAGTTCAGATCTGGACAGAATTGTAAATTAACATGTCAGGTCGTTTCAGAGATGCTATATGTCATTTCCGACCTCATTTAAAGTGCCTAGATAAGTAGAGTAATTACGCTTCACCTCTTGCCATGCTTAACCACATTTAATATTGCCGTGTACCTATTCGGGATAGAACTAAATAACTCGTATGTGGAGTTTCGTCAATATGCAACTCGTTGCATATTGAACTTCACTTAATGTGTAGTGTTTGATTGTCATGAATTGCCATGTCGTGACTTGCATGTATTCTCCGTTCATGCATCATATGTGTTGTGCATCGTGTGGTGAATATCGTGTGTTGATTCTTGTTTTTCCGGTTTACTTCGTCTCGATAGAGTTCCGCAATCGTGTCGGAAAGTGACGACCCGTTCGTCTACATCGGTTCGTCTGCTTCACGGAGTCATTCTTCTTCCAAGCGAGATCTCAGGCAATATGACCATTTCCCCAGATACCATTACTATAATTGCCATGCTAGTATTATCGTTTCTGTCATTATGCCTCGTTGCCTACCACATGTTAAATATCAGCCTCTCAACAATGCCATGAAAACCTTCAACCTGTTCAACCTAGCAAACCACTGATTGGCTATGTTACCGCTTGCTTAACCCGGTGTTAGCGTTGCTAGTTGCAGGTGCATTGCTTCCATGTGAAAACATGGGTTCCTTGTTATATCACCATATTAATGCTATTTAATTTAATGCACCTATATACTAGGTAAAAGGTGGAAGGCTCGGCCTTTTCTAGCCCGATGTTTTGTTCCACCTTTGCCCCCTTAGTTTCGGCTACCGGTGTTATGTTCCATTATTGAGCGCTCCTAACACGACCGGGGTTGTTATGGGGACCCCTTGATAATTCGTTTTAGATTGAAGCTGGTTTGGCATGGCCCAACATTGGTACTACATTTGCCCGACATAATAATTTTGATAATACTGATATGCATAGGGAGTTAGCGCTACCCGAGGAGTAATTCTACATAATACAGGGAGGGACAATGCTGATGGTGCTGGTCCAAAACAGAGCATCGTGCGGGGCCAACCCGGGGCAACTCGGGTGATGTCTATCAGGCCACCATACGCTTCGCTTATCCGTCGTGTCCTGAGAACGAGATACGCGGCTCCTATCGGGATCGTCGACGTGTCGGGTGGCCATGCTGGATTAGTTTTACCTTTGATGAGATATCTTGTGCATCGGGATTCCGGTGATGCTTTGGGTAATCTCAGAGTTGAGGTTTTCCACTAAGGAGTTCGACGAGATCGCGAGCTTCGTGATCGAGGATTTCTATGCGGCTTGTGGTAATTTGTGATGGACTAGTTGGAGCACCCCTGCAGGGTTAAATCTTTTGGAAAGCCGTGCCCGCGGTTATGTGGCAACGTGGAAACTTTGTTTAACATTGGTTCTAGATAACTTGAAGTTAACTTAACTAAAACTTGCCAACTGAGTGCGTAACCGTGACTGTCTCTTTCGTGAGTTCCTTCTTCGATCGATGACACGGTGGGGTTATGTCTGACGTAGGTAGGTGTTCAGGATCATTCATTTGATCATCAGTAGTTCACGTCCGTTATGCGCAGATCTTCCCCCTCTTATTTCTTGTACTCGTAAGTGTAGCCACCAAATGTATGCTTAGCCGTTGCTGCAACCTCACCACTTAACCATACCTCACCTATTAAGTTTTGCTAGTATTGATACCTTTGGAAATGAGATTGCTGAGTCCCCTGTGGCTCCCAGATTACTACAACACCAGTTGCAGGTACATGTAAAGGTTATTTGATGCGAGCGCGTTGGTTGTTCATTTGGAGTTGCTTCTTCTTCTTCTTCTTCTTCTTCGATCTAGGATGGTTCCAGGCCGGCAGCCTGGGATAGCAAGAATGGACGTCGTTCTTCTTTTCTCGTTTGTTTTTGTCCGTAGTCGGACCCTGCTCTTCTTCATGATGATTATGTATTGTACTGTTCTGACTCTGATGTAGCTTGTGGCGAGTGTAAGCCAGTTCTATGTATCTCATCTTTTCAGTACATGTACTTGTAATGATATCCATTCTTGCAAAAACGACGAGATGCGCTTCTATCCCTGACGAGGCCCCGTGCCAAATTGAGGATAGGATCGCATCTTGGGCATGACAAGTTGGTATCAGAGCAGTACCTACCTAGGAGCCCCCTTGATTGATCAAACTTGGCCGAGTCGAGTCTAGTGAAAAACTGCTTTGAGTCTAGTTATATATCGGAGAGTAGGATACTTTTTTCTCCTCTTCTATGCTCTAGTGAGGAATCTTGACGTAATATTTTAATTCTACTCCTCTTCTCACTCAAAATTTTTTAGGATCACGCGGATATTTTTGGAATCTATATGATGCCGATGTGACGGAGTTCTGTCTTGGTGCCTCCTGTCTGACTTGATTTCTTCCGGGGAGTTGAGCTCCAGTGGATTGTCGAGCACATTGTTATCATTCAGATTTCTTAGTATCTCAGAACGAAGGATGTTCGTAATTGCTTCAATACTAGTAGTGGCGAGATAACCCCGATGTCCCCAGTACTGGTGCAGATTGTTCGGGAGTACTGCCATACTTTGTATCGTTGTGATCACGAGGGTCTGTAGTAGAAGAAGGTCCGAGATTCTGGTTATGTGTTGACCGATGTGATACATTGGACGGGTTAGTATAGGAGTTGTGCGAATATTACTCCTTGTATCCGTGTACCAGATTGCATGACCAGATATTTTGGGAATTCTTAGGTGGGAATTCAAGTAGTTACTTATAGGACAATCTTCCAACAAATGCATGCTGTTAGGTCGGGGTTCGACATCTAGTGGATTCGTTTGTTGACGGTCGTCTTACAGCGGTTCTCGTTGTGTCTTAAAGAGTCCTTGTAGGTTGCTACGACTCGGGGACACTTCGTATGTCGTGTGCACTGCCTTGCACAGGATGGCTACTGTAAGGATCGAGCCCGTGCGATCCTGTCCATGAAAATATCGAACGGAAATCTCTCTCATGAGTTTGTCCGGGCTTGTTTCATAAGCCTCACCCTTTGTTTTTTTGGAATATGGTAATTCATCTTGCTTCGATGTCAAGTGGTGATTTCAGATCTTTTCTAAGTAGTGTTCTCATATTCATATGAGAGTGCTAATCCTTTTGCTTAATCAAATGTCTTATCAATTCTATTCAACTGGAGTCATCTTGTCAATTCTTTTAAACTGGTGTCTTTCTCTTCAAGTAATTCTATCGTCTCCAATTTTGCGAGATCATTCTCTCATTTCTTTCCGGAGTTCATCTCATCTCTCCCAAGTTGTCTTTGTTTTTTCCGGCCCTCCCACCCTTTTCTTCAGTGATTAGTTTTTATCCAAGAGTTTTCTTTCTTGTGCTTCCGCTATCTTTTCTTCCATGTCCTATCCGGTGTTTCAGTGTGAAGATTTTTGGGAGCTTCGTGTTCATCTTTATTCAGTCTTGTTATCTTTTCTCGTGAATTCAATTCAGTTATCCGTGTTCATCATATCCTTTTCATCCTTTAAATTCTTTCCCGTGTTGGAAAGTATTATCAGTCTTCTTGTTGTCATTTCTCTCTATTCTTCCAGAGCGTTGAAGTTATCTCAGAAGTTTCTTGTTTTCAACTTTTCAATTATTTCGAGGGTCTCACCTCATCTAGTTTTCATTTATATCGGTGTAATATATCTCCTTCTAGCAATCTTTTCAACGGTGGTTTCTTTGAGTGGGCCCATAACCCACAAGGTCTTCCCAGGATCTTTTATAGCTCTTTCAATCTTTCCGGAGATCTTTAATTCTTTTCAACTATGACATAAGTATGAATTTCATCAGTCATATCCCTTCTTCAAGATCAATTTGAATTAACTCTCATATTCGGCTCAACCTTTCATTCTTCTTTAGTCCGGAGTGTCTCAGTTATTCTTGGTGAGGTTCTTCTTGTCATTTTCTCCATTGATGATTCGAAGGAGTGTTTCTCTCGAATCTTGGTTCATTCTCTTGAAGATTCATCATTTCAGCTTGGTGCCATCATCTTAATTGTTCCAGTCATGAGTAATCCCTTTCTTGCTATCCGGTGTTTTTCTGAGTTGTTTTCATTCTCGATCCTCGAAGGCCATCATCCAGAAGATTTTGTTCGTTCTTAGCTTGCAGCTTTCATTCTCAAATTCTTCTCCATTGTTGTCTCTTCGTTCATCTCTCAATTATTTTGGTGCCTTGTTCAAGTTTTTCTCTCAGGTGGCTCATGATCTCTTCATTCTCATGTATCTCCATGCTTTCTTGGTATTCCCATTCAATTGTGAATTTTTACTGGTGCTTCCTTCAATTAGGCTTCAAGTGGTGCATATTTATCTCTCTCTTCAAGTTTCCTTCAAGAATAATAAGGGGTATGCTAAATCCGTTGCTTGTCATCAATTAAACTTGATGAAGGATAAGCATAGCAAAATTCTTACTCTTGGTCATAGTAATCTGAATTCTTCTTCCGGAGTGGCTCATGATATCAATTATTTTTCTCAAGTGCTTATCTTTCTTTTCCGGAGTTCCAAGTTCTATCAAGTATCTCTTTGAGAAGCTTCATCTAAATCATTGCAAGGCCTTTAGTCTTATTCTTTCATCATTTCATTCCGGTGTTCCCCAGGAGGTTCGTCATAGTGGTGCATCAAGGTTTCAATTCTTTGTCTCAAGGTGTTCTTCTAGATTCTTGTGGTAGTAGTTCTCATTTTTTTCTTCGTTCCATCTTTCCAAGATCTAGTTTATATTCTTTTGGTCCAGAGTTGTTGTGATGTTGCTCTTTTGGGTCTATCATCTTGTTCGGACAGGATCATGGTGTTCCCTTGTTCTTTTTAGTTGTTTGTTCTGAATCTTGTCTAATTTTCCCATCTTATCGAATTTTTGTTCCCCTTTTCCTATCGAAGTGCTGCCGAAATTTTCCGTGAATTCTTGCTTGTTTCTCTTATCTTCATCATCTCTTTGCAACCTTCAAGGATCGTTGGTTTCACTCGTTTGTCAAAGAAGCGACTAAGTTTTTACCTCTTGTCCTTTCTCATCCTCTTCCCCTTTCATTCTTGGATCTCGGGGTGAGATCCTCTTGTAGTGTAGGAGAGTTGTGACAGCCCAAGACCGACATTCCAGAATATTCCCCTTTATTTCCGTTTTCGTCGTGTGATTTATTTTATTTGTCGCATCATCATCACATCATGCGCATCATCAGCATTGCGTCGGCAACCCGTTGCCGCCAGTTTTCAAAAACTTGCATCCGTTGTTAGCTGCCGGTTCTCGTCGTTGTCCGTTCTGAGCCCGACCACACACGCACGTGTATGCGACATTGTTTAAATCTTGTTTTCGAAAGTGTGTTTAAAACTTTCTCTGATTGGGTTGGAATTTGACATGCGGTCCTATTTAGATATAGGTAGGCCGCCTGTCAAATTTTGTCGCGATCGGAGTCTGTATGGTACCCGAACGTTCGACCGTAGCGGCACCGTATTTGGTCGATCATCGGACGTTTGTCGGTGTTTTAAAATCGTTGCCGCGCCGCCCATTTTCCCTCTCGTCTCCGGTAAACTACTCTACACGCCCACTTAACCGTTCCCGCGTTCGGAATTATTCAAATCCGACCGCGCGGTTGGATCCAGAACGGAATTTCGCTAAACCTAGCCCCCCTTTGTCTATAAATAGACCTCCTCTTATTTTTTAGACAACCCTCACTCTCTCGTCGAAACACGTGCCCCCCGAAACCCTAACCCCACCCCTCTCTCTCCTCCCCTCAGCCTCCAGCCGCCGCGGGCCCGCCCAGGCCCATCTGGAGCCCGCCCGGGCCCGAGCCGACCCGCCGCCGGCGCCCTGCATCCCCTGGCCAAGTAGCAGCGGTCCCAAGCTCCTCCTGCCCGCGCCGCTGCCCCAAGCCCCGTCGGCCGCCGCCTCCTGCATGCCGCCGGTGGCCCCGCTCGCTTCCGCCAGCCACCGGCCCGAGCAGCCGAGCCGCTGGCCTCCCGGCAGCCCTCGAACCTGGCCGGAGTAGCAGCCCCTCGCCGGCAGGAGGAGCTCGCGCGCCCTTGCTGCCTCGCCCCGCCGGGGGCCAGATCCGGCGAGGTCCGGCCAGATCCGACCGGCCCCGCCGCCACTCGGGTTCCCTGGGTCCCGTGCCAATGCCCTAGGCTGCCGCTATGGCTCCTGCCGTGAGGAGCTCGCGAGGAGGACAGTGCCCGTGGCCTGCGCCACCAACCGCTCGGCTGGGCCCCGCAGCCGGCAAAGCTCCGGTGCCCGCACCGCCTCCCGAGGCCCAGGCGTCCCCATGCCTAGGCGCTCGGCCTGCCTCGCCAACCCCTCCTTCCAGGACGGCCCAGGTGAGAAGCCCGAGGTCTATTCCTCGCCTATGTGCATGATTGCTATGTTAAGCCTTAGTCTCGGCCGGATAGTTAATTTAGGAATTTTCGGAATTAATAAATTCTAGAGAAATAGACGATATTAATTTGCCCGTAACTTTTTAACCGTAAGTCGGATCGCGATATATTAAATATGGTTTTTGTGTAGAATCTTGTGTAGAATACAATTTTGCAACTTGCATATTTGTTTGACGTAGTTTAGCGTGCCGAACGCCTAGAAACGCGTGCTGTCCTATTATGTTTTATTCCGTAGTTATTTCTCGTGCGTGTCCGGATTGCTCGAATGTCGTAGATAAAATGTTCATGTTTTAGGAACCCCTTTGCCATGTATTTTAGAGTAGTCATTGGTATTTTTGCGTGTAGGGATTTGCCGCTAGTTTATTTTGCGTGTTTAGGACATAATCCCGCATATACGTGTGGCGTTGTTTTCATGTTGCAACCCCTCATGTTATATATGTTTTCGGGGTAGAAAAATCCATAGGATTTAACTGCGTATTTAGTTTTAGCTTTTGAGCAAGTTAGTGCGCGTGATATTTTGTCGTGTTGCCCTCTTGTCTATTTTGTGGGATTTAATCCGTGCGTGATATGATTAAGTTGTCAGCTAGAGAGTTGCCCTTTGATGTTTAGTCTAGCCCCTGGTAATTTTGGTTGCAATAGAAATCCATGTTTAGGTGTGGTTTGATTGTTCTTTACTTGCTAGGAAATAGTGTTGATTTGGAGGTGCTGTAATATTTCTAAGTCTAAATCTGTTATATTTTGTTGCTGTCTTTGCATGAGTTTATCTTGTGATCTGTAGCTCTTTTGAGGTTGATCCAAGGGAGTTAGTTATAGACTTTGGGATTCTCTATCATGCTGTGAATTTTCATACCATTTGGAATCCTGTAGCTTATAGTTTTGCTGCTGTCAATATGCCTTCAGATCGAAAACTGCAGTTTCATAAACTGTTATTTTCTCTAACTCTCAAATAGTGTGTGAGAAGCCATTTTGTGACTTCTTTTCCTAGTGATCCATGCTTCCATGATAGGTGTTATTAGTTGTATGTTGTAGTGCTTCTTGCCCTATATCATGTCATGCCTTGGTTGTGCATTTTAGATTTGTGTAGCTCGTAGTTGTGGGGT
The DNA here is from genome assembly GCF_904849725.1 of Hordeum vulgare subsp. vulgare. NCBI lineage: Eukaryota > Viridiplantae > Streptophyta > Magnoliopsida > Poales > Poaceae > Hordeum > Hordeum vulgare. The sequence continues at coordinate 121,174,704 of NC_058524.1, read as the reverse complement.
GTAGAAAATGCTATGTGGCTGATTTTGGCAGATTGTAGAGATTTCTTGTTTAGCTCGTAGTTGTTGATCCGTAGCTCCGTTTTGTTCGTGTGCTATATGAACTTGCTTAGAATCTCGTGTAGTTTCATATTACCTTGATGGTTGTGCGTTTTTAAATGTTGTGGATGCCATTTGCACACATATTGCATTCATGCCATCATATCTTGCGGTGCTTGTATCTTTTGAACCGTAGCTCCGTTGAAGATGTTCTCTATGTGTAAATTGCTTGTAATGACGCGTAGAATCACGTGAAACTATTTGTTTTGCTGTTTAACAACTAACTAAATGTATTAGTTCAGATCTGGACAGAATTGTAAATTAACATGTAAGGTCGTTTCGGAGATGCTATATGTCATTTTGGATCTCATTTAAAGTGCCTAGATAAGTAGAGTAATTACGCTTCACCTCTTGTCATGTTTAACCACATTTAATATTGTCGTGTACCTATTCGGGATAGAAGTAAATAACTCGTATGTGGAGTTTCGTCAATATGCAACTCGTTGCATATTGAACTTCACTTAACGTGTAGTGTTTGATTGTCGTGAATTGCCATGTCGTGACTTGCATGTATTCTCCGTTCATGCATCATATGTGTTGTGCATCGTGTGGTGAATATCGTGTGTTGATTCTTGTTTCCGTTTTCCTTCGTCTCGATAGAGTTCCTCAAGCGTGTCAGAAAGTGAGGACCCGTTCGACTACATCGCTTCGTCTGCTTCATGGAGTCATTCTTCTTCCAAGCGGGATCTCAGGCAAGATGACCATTTCCCAGGTACCATTACTATCATTGCCATGCTAGTATTATCGTTTCTGTCATTATGTCTCGTTGCCGACCACATGTTAAATATTAGCCTCCCAACAATGCCATGAAAACCTTCAACCTGTTCAACCTAGCAAACCACTGATTGGCTATGTTACCGCTTGCTTAACCCAGTGTTAGCATTGCTAGTTGCAGGTGCACTGCTTCCATGTGAAAACATGGGTTCCTTGTTATATCACCATAATAATGCTATTTAATTTAATTCACCTATATACTTGGTAAAAGGTGGAAGGCTCGGCCTTTTCTAGCCTGGTGTTTTGTTCCCCCTTTGCCCCCTTAGTTTCGGCTAGCGGTGTTATGTTCCATAATTGAGCGCTCCTAACATGATCGGGGTTGTTATGGGGACCCCCTTAATAATTCGTTTTAGATTAAAGCTGGTCTGGCAAGGCACAACATTGGTACTACATTTGCCCAACATAATAATTTTGATAATACTGATATGCGTAGGGAGTTAGCGCTATCCGAGGAGTAATTCTACATAATACATGGAGGGCCAGTGCTGATGGTGCTGGTCCAAAACAGTGCACCGTGCGGGGCCAACCCGAGGCAACTCAGGTGATGTCTATCAGGCCACCGTACGCTCGCTTATCCGTCGTGTCGTGAGAACGAGATACGCGGCTCCTATCAGGATCGTAGACACGTCGGGTGGCCTTGCTGGATTAGTTTTACCTTTGACGAGATATCTTGTGCATCGGGATTCCGGTGATGCTTTGGGTAATCTCAGAGTTGAGGTTTTCCACTAAGGAGTTCGACGAGATCGCGAGCTTCATGATCGAGGATTTCTATGCGGCTTGTGGTAATTTGTTATGGACTAGTTGGAGCACCCCTGCAGGGTTAAATCTTTCGATAAGCCGTGCCCGCGGTTATGTGGCAACCTGGAAACTTTGTTTAACATTGGTTCTAGATAACTTGAAGTTAACTTACTTAAAACTTGCCAACTGAGTGCGTAACCGTGACTGTCTCTTTCGTGAGTTCCTTCTCCGATCGAGGACACGGTGGGGTTATGTATGACGTAGGTAGGTGTTCAGGATCATTCATTTGATCATCAGTAGTTCACGTCCGTTATGCATAGATCTTCCCCCTCTTATTTCGTGTACTCGTAAGTGTAGCCACCAAATATATGCTTAGCCGCTGCTGCAACCTCACCACTTAAGCATACCTCACCTATTAAGCTTTGCTAGTCTTAATACCTTTGGAAATGAGATTGTTAAGTCCCCTATGGCTCATAGATTACTACAACACCAGTTGCAGGTACATGTAAAGGTTATTTGACGCGAGAGCGTTGGTTGTTCATTTGGAGTTGCTTCTTCTTCTTCTTCTTCATCGATCTAGGATGGGTTCCAGGCCGACAACCAGGGATAGGAAGAATGGACGTCGTTCTTCTTTTCTCGTTTGTTTTCGTCCGTAGTCGGACACTGCTCTTCTTCATGATGATTATGTATTGTACTGTTGTGACTCTGATGTAGCTTGTGGCGAGTGTAAGCCAATTCTATGTATCTCATCTTTTCAGTACATTTACTTGTAACGATATCCATTCTTGCAAAAACGACGAGATGCGCTTCTATCCCTGACGAGGCCCCGTGCAAAATTGAGGATAGGATCGCATCTTGGGCGTGACAAGTTGGTATTAGAGCAGTACCTACCTAGGATCCCCCTTGATTGATCGAACTTGGCCGAGTCGAGTCTAGTGAAAAACTGTTTCGAGACTAGTTATATATCGGACACTAGGATACTTTTTTCTCCTCTTTTATGCTCTGGTGAGGAATCTTGACGTAATATTTGAATTCTACTCCTCTTCTCACTCAAACTTTTTTAGGATCACGCGGATACTTTTGGAATCTATATGATGTCGATGTGACGGAGTTCTGTCTTGGTGCCTCCTGTCTGACTTGATTTCTTCTGGGGAGTTGAGCTCTAGGGGATTCTCGAGCACATCGTTATCATTCAGATTTCTTAGTATCTCAGAACGAAGGATGTTCATAACTGCTTCAATACTAGCAGTGGCGAGATAACCCCGATATCCCCAGTACTGGTGCAGTTTGTTCGGGAGTACTGTCATACTTTGTATCGCTGTGATTACGAGGGTGTGTAGTAGATGAAGGTCCGAGATTCTGGTTATGTGTTGACCGATGTGATACAATGGACGGGTTAGTATAGGAGTTGTGTGAATATTACTCCTTGTATCCGTGTACCAGATTGCATGACCAGATATTTCGGGAATTCTTAGGTGGGAATTCAAGTAGTTACTTTTAGGACAATCTTCCAACAAATGCATGATTTTAGGTTGGGGTTCGACATCTAGTGGATTCATTTGTTGACGGTAGTCTTACAGCGGTTCTCGTTGTGTCTTAAAGAGTCCTTGTAGCTTGCTACGACTCGGGGACACTTCGTATGTCGTGTGCACTGCCTTGCACAGGATGGCTACTGTAAGGATCGAGCCCGTGCGATCCTGTCCACGAAAATATCGAACGGAAATATCTCTCATGAGTTTGTTCGGGCTTGTTTCATAAGCCTCACCCTTTGTTTTGTTGGAATATGGTAATTCATGTTGCTTCGATGTCAAGTGGTGATTTCAGATCTTTGCTAAGTAGGGTTCTCATTTTCATATGAGAGTGCTAATCCTTTTGCTTAATCAAATGTCTTATCAATTCTTTTCAACCGGAGTCATCTTGTCAATTCTTTTAAACCGGTGTGTTTCTCTTCAAGTAATTCTATCCTCTCCAATTTTGCAAGATCATTCTCTCATTTCTTTCTGGAGTTCATCTCATCTGTCCCAAGTTGTCTTTGTTTTTTCCCGCCCTCTCACCTTTTTCTTCGGTGATTAATTTTTATCCAAGAGTTTTCTTTCTTGTGCTTCCGCTATCTTTTCTTCCGTGTCCTATCCGATGTTTCATTGTGAAGATTCTCAGGAGCTTCGTGTTCATCTTTATTCAGTCTTGTTATCTTTTCAGGTGAATTCAATTCAGTTATCCGTGTTCTTAATAACCTTGTCATCCTTTAAATTCATTCCCGTGTTGGAAAGTATTATCAGTCTTCTTGTTGTCATTTCTCTCTATTCTTCTGGAGCGTTGAAGTTATCTCAGAAGTTTCTTGTTTTCAATTTTTCAATTATTTCGAGGGCCTCACCTCATCTAGTTTTCATTTATACCGGTGCAATATCTCTCCTTCTAGCAATCTTTTCAACGATGGTTTCTTTGAGTGGGACCATAACCCATAGGGTCTTCCCAGGATCTTTTATAGCTCTTTTAATCTTTCCGGAGATCTTTAATTATTTTCAACTATGACATAAGTATGAATTTCATCAGTCATATCCCTTTTTCTAGATCAACTTGAATTAACTCTCATATTCGGCTCAACCTTTCATTCTTCTTTAGTCCAGAGTGTCTTAGTTATTCTTGGTGAGGTTCTTCTTGTCATTTTCTCCATTGAAGATTCGAAGGAGTGTTTCTCTCGAATCTTGGTTCATTCTCTTGAAGATTCATCATTTCAGCTTGGTGCCATCATCTTAATTGTTCCAGTCATGAGTAATCCCGTTCTTTCTATCCGGTGTTTTTCTGAGTTGTTTTCATTCTCGATCCTCCAAAGGCCATCATCCAGAAGATTTTGTTCGTTCTTAGCTTGCAGCTTTCATTCTCAAATTCTTCTCCATTGTTGTCTCTTCGTTCGTCTCTCAATTATTTCGGTGCCTTGTTCAAGTTTTTCTCTCAGGTGGCTCATGATCTCTTCATTCTCATGTATCTCCATGCTTTGTTGGTATTCCCATTCAATTGTGAATTTTTACCGGTGCTTCCTTCAATTAGGCTTCAAGTGGTGCATATCTATCTCTCTCTTCAAGTTTCCTTCAAGAATAATAAGGGGTATGCTAAATCCGTTGCTTGTCATCAATTAAACTTGATGAAGGATAAGCATAACAAAATTCTTATTCTTGTTCATAGTAATCTGAATTCTTCTTCCGGAGTGGCTCATGATATCAATTATTTTTCTCAAGTGCTTATCCTTCTTTTCCGGAGTTCCAAGTTCTATTAAGTATCTCTTTGAGAAGCTTCATCTAAATCATTGCGAGGCCTTTAGTCTTATTATTTCATCATTTCATTCCGGTGGTCCCCAAGAGGTTCGACATAGTGGTGCATCAAGGTTTCAATTCTTTGTCTCAAGGTGTGCTTCTAGATTCTTGTGGTAGTAGTTCTCATTTTTTTCTTTGTTCCATCTTTCCAAGATCTAGTTTATATTCTCTTGGTCCAGAGTTGTTGTGATGTTTCTCTTTTGGGTCTATCATCTTGTTCGGACAAGATCATGGTGTTCCCTTGTTCTATTTAGTTGTTTGTTCTGAATCTTGTCTAATTTTCCCATCTTATCGAATTTTTGTTCCCCTTTTCCTACCGAAGTGCTGCCGAAATTTTCCGTGAATTATTTCTTGTTTCTCTTATCTTCATCATCTCTTTGCAACCTTCAAGGATCGTTGGTTTCACTCGTTTGTCAAAGAAGCGACTAAGTTTTTACCTCTTGTCCTTTCTCATCCTCTTCCCCTTCCATTCTTGGATCTCGGGGCGAGATCCTCTTGTAGTGTAGGAGAGTTGTGACACCCCGAGACCGACGTTCCAGAAGATTCCCCTTTATTTCCGTTTTCGTCGTGTGATTTATTTTATTTGTCGCATCATCATCGCATCATGCGCATCATCAACATTCCGTCGGCATCCCGTTGCCGTCAGTTTTCAAAAACTTGCATCCGTTGTTAGCTGCCGGTTCTCGTCGTTGTCTGTTCTGAGCCCGACCACACACGCACGCGTCCGCGACATCGTTTAAATCTTGTTTTCGAAAGTGTGTTTAAAACTTTCTCTGATTTGGTTGGAATTTGACGTGCGGTCTTATGTAGATATAGGTAGGCCGCTGGTCAAATTTCGTCGTGATCGGAGTCCGTCCGGTACCCGAACGGTCGACCGTTGCGGCACTGTATTCGGTCTATCGTCGGACATTTGTCGGTGTTTTAAAATCGTTGCTGCACTGCTCGTTTTCCCTCTCGTCTCTGGTAAACTACTCTACACGGCCAGTTAACCGTTCCCGCGTTCAGAATTATTCGAATCCGAACGCGCGGTTGGATCCGGAACAGAATTTCGCTAAACCTAGCCCCCCCTTTGTCTATAAACAGACCTCCTCTTATTTTTTAGACAACCCTCACTCTCTCCTCGAAACACGTGCCCCCGAAACCCTAACCCCACCTCTCTATCTCCTCCCCTCAGCCTCCAGTCGCCGCAGGCCCGCCCAGGCCCATATGGAGCCCGCCCAGGCCCGAGCCGACCCGCCGCCGACGCGCTGCATCCCCTCGCATAGTAGCAGCACTCCCGAGCTCCTCCTGCCCTCGCCGCTGCCCCAAGCCCCGTCGGCCGCCGCCTCCTGCATGCCGCCGGTGGCCCCGCTCGCCTTCGCCAGCCACCGGCCCGAGCAGCCGAGCCACTGGCCTCCCGGCGTCCCTCGATCCCGGCCGGAGTAGCATCCCCTCGCCGGCAGCCGGAGCTCGCGCGCCCTTGCTGCCTCGCCCCGCCGGGGGCTGGATCCGGCGAGGTCCGGCCAGATCCGGCCGGCCCCGCCGCCCCTCGGGTTCTCTACGTCTCGTGCCAACGCCCTAGGCCGCCACCATGGCTCCTGCCATGAGGAGCTCGCGAGGAGGACGGTGCCCATGGCCAGCGCCACCAACCGCTCGGCTGGGCCCCGCAGCCAACCCAGCTCGGGTGGCTGCACCGCCTCCCGAGGCCCAGGCGTCCCCAGGCCTAGTCGCTCGGCCTGCCTCGCCAGCCCCTCCCTCCAGGCCGGCCTAGGTGAGCAGCCCGAGGTCTATTCCTCCCCATGTGCATGATTGCTATGTTACGCCTTAGTCTCGGCCGGATAGTTAATTTAGGAATTTTCGGAATTAATAAATTCCACAAAAATAGACGATATTAATATGCCCGTAACTTTTTAACCGTAAGTCGGATCGCGATGAATTACATATGGTTTTTGTGTAGAATCTCGCGTAGAATACAATTTTGCAACTTGCATATTTGTTTGACATAGTTTAGCATGTCAAATGCCTAGAAACGCGTGCTGTCCTATTATGTTTTATTCCATAGTTATTTCTCGTGCGTGTGCGGATTGCTCGAATGTCGTAGATAAAATGTTCATGTTTTAGGAACCCCTTTGCCATGTCTTTTAGAGTAGTCATTGGTATTTTTGCATGTAGGGATTTGCCGCTAGTTTATTTTCCGTGTTTAGGACATAATCCCGCATATACGTGTGGCGTTGTTTTCATGTTGCGACCCCTCATGTTATATATGTTTTCGGGGTAGAAAAATCCATAGGATTTAACTGTGTATTTAGTTTTAGCTTTTGAGCAAGTCAGTATGCGTGATATTTTGATGTGTTGCTCTCTTGTCTATTTTGTGGGATTTAATCCGTGTGTGATATGATTAAGTTGTCAACTAGAGAGTTGCCCTTTGATGTTTAGTCTAGCCCCTGGTAATTTTGGTTGCAATAGAAATCCATGTTTAGGTGTGGTTTGGTTGTTCTTTACTTGCTAGGAAATAGTGTTGATTTGAAGGTGTTGTAATATTTCTAAGTCTGAATCTGTTATATTTTGTTGCTGTCTTTGCATGAGTTTATCTTGTGATTTGTAGCTCTTTTGAGGTTGATCCAATGGAGTTAGTTGTAGACTTTGGGATTCTCTAGCATGCTGCGAATTTTCATTCCATTTGGAGTCCTGTAGCTTATGGTTTTGCTGCTGTCAATATGCCTTCAGATCGAAAACTGCAGTTTCATAAACTGTTATTTTCTCTAAGTCTCAAATAGTGTGTGAGAAGCCATTTTGTGACTTCTTTTCCTAGTGATCCATGCTTCCATGATAGGTGTTATTAGTTGTATGTTGTAGTTCTTCTTGCCCTCTATCATGTCATGCCTTGGTTGTGCATTTTAGATTTGTGTAGCTCGTAGTTGTGGGGTGTAGAAAATGCTATGTGGCTGATTTTGGCAGATTGTAGAGATTTCTTGTTTAGCTCGTAGTTGTTGATCTGTAGCTCCGTTTTGTTCATGTCCTATATGAACTTGCTTAGAATCTCGTGTAGTTTCATATTACCTTGCTGGTTGTGTGTTTTGAAATGTTGTGGATGCCATTTGCACACATATTGCATTCGTGTCATCATATCTTGCGGTGCTTGTATCTTTTGAACCGTAGCTCCGTTGGAGATGTTCTCTATGTGTAAATTGCCTGTAATGACGCGTAGAATAACGTGAACCTATTTGTTTTGCTGTTTAACAACTAATTAAATGTATTAGTTCAGATCTGGACAGAATTGTAAATTAACATGTAAGGTCGTTTCAGAGATGCTATATGTCATTTTGGATCTCATTTAAAGTGCCTAGATAAGTAGAGTAATTACGCTTCACCTCTTGCCATGTTTAACCACATTTAATATTGCCGTGTACCTATCCGGGATAGAACTAAATAACTCGTATGTGGAGTTTCGTCAATATGCAACTCGTTGCATATTGAACTTCACTTAATGTGTAGTGTTTGATTGTCGTGAATTGCCATGCCGTGACTTGCATGTATTCTCTGTTCATGCATCATATGTGTTGTTAATCGTGTGGTGAATATCGTGTGTTGATTCTTGTTTCTGGTTTCCTTCGTCTCGATAGAGTTGCGCAAGCGTGTCGGAAAGTGAGGACCCGTTCGACTACATCGGTTCGTCTGCTTCATGGAGTCATTCTTCTTCCAAGCGGGATCTCAGGCAAGATGACCATTTCCCCAGATACCATTCCTATCATTGCCATGCTAGTATTATCATTTCTGTAATTATGTCTCGTTGCCGACCACATGTTAAATATTAGCCTCCCAACAATGCCATGAAAACCTTCAACCTGTTCAACCTAGCAAACCACTGATTGGCTATGTTACCGCTTGCTTAACCCAGTGTTAGCATTGCTAGTTGTAGGTGCACTGCTTCCATGTGAAAACATGGGTTCCTTGTTATATTACCATATTAATGCTATTTAATTTAATGCACCTATATACTTGGTAAAAGGTGGAAGGCTCGGGCTTTTCTAGCCTGGTGTTTTGTTCCACCTTTGCCCCCTTAGTTTCGGCTACCGGTGTTATTCTCCATAATTGAGCGCTCCTAACATGATCGGGGTTGTTATGGAGAGCCCCTTGATAATTCGTTTTAGATTAAAGATGGTCTGGCAAGGCCCAACATTGGTACTACATTTGCCCAACATAATAATTTTGATAATACTGTATGCATAAGGAGTTAGCGCTATCCGAGGAGTAATTCCACATAATATAGAGAGGGCGAGTGCTGATGGTGCTGGTCAAAAACAGAGCACCGTGCGGGGCCAACCCGGGGCAACTCGGGTGATGTCTATTAGGCCACCGTACGCTTCGCTTATTCGTCGTGTCCTGAGAACGAGATACGCGGCTCCTATCGGGATCGTCAACACGTCGGGTGGCCTTGCTGGATTAGTTTTACCTTTGACGAGATATCTTGTGCATCGGGATTCCGGTGATGCTTTGGGTAATCTCAGAGTTGAGGTTTTCCACTAAGGAGTTCGACGAGATCGAGAGCTTCGTGATCGAGGATTTCTATGCGGCTTGTGGTAATTCGTGATGGACTAGTTGGAGCACCCCTGCAGGGTTAAATCTTTCGGAAAGTCGTGCCCGCGGTTATGCGGCAACGTGGAAACTTTGTTTAACACTGGTTCTAGATAACTTGAAGTTAACTTAATTAAAACTTGCCAACTGAGTGCGTAACCGTGAGTGTCTCTTTCGTGAGTTCCTTCTCCGATCGAGGACACGGTGGGGTTATGTCTGACGTAGGTAGGTGTTCAGGATCATTCATTTGATCATCAGTAGTTCACATCCGTTATGTGTAGATCTTCCCCCTTTTATTTCTTGTACTCGTAAGTGTAGCCACCAAATATATGCTTAGCCTCTGCTGCAACCTCACCACTTAACCATACCTCACCTATTAAGCTTTGCTAGTCTTGATACCTTTGGAAATGAGATTGCTGAGTCCCATGTGGCTCACAGATTACTACAACACCAGTTGCAGGTACAGGTAAAGGTTATTTGACGCGAGCGCGTTGGTTGTTCATTTGGAGTTGCTTCTTCTTCTTCTTCTTCATTGATCTAGGATGGGTTCCAGGTTGGCAGCCTGGTATAGCAAGGATGGACGTCGTTCTTCTTTTCTCGTTTGCTTTCGTCCGTAGTCGGACCCTGCTCTTCTTCATGATGATTATGTATTGTACTGTTGTGACTCTGATGTAGCTTGTCGCGAGTGTAAGCCAATTCTATGTATCTCATCTTTTCAGTACATGTACTTGTAACGATATCCATTCTTGCGAAAACGACGAGATGCGCTTCTATCCCTGACGAGGCCCCGTGCCAAATTGAGGATATGATCGCATCTTGGGCGTGACACAGGAGTGAGCCTATTTGTTTATGGACGTTATGCATATATACACATGATCATTGTTATGAATATCGCTTAACTATCTGCTTTTCTATGAATTTCCCAATAGTAATTTGTTTACCCATCGTATGCTATTTTTCATGGGAGATGCCACTAGGGAAAGCTATGGCCCCCAGGTCTATTCGCAACATATAGATAAAACCTTCAATACCTTTCTGCCATTTACTTGTTTTTATTTTATCGTGCTATCTACAATTATCTACACACCTCACTTGCTTGCAAATAAGAAGACAAGAGGATTGACAACCCTCTTGCCCACGTTGGGTGCAAGTTGTTTGTTCTTTTGTGTGCAGCCGCTGAAGACGGTTGTGGTTGATATTTCTATTGGTTCGATAAACCTTGGTGTCATAACTGAGGGAAATACTTACCCACTTTGTGCTGCAATAAACCATTACTCTTCACAGAAAACCCAACACAGATCACGAGTATCGCGGCCTGGGAGCCGGTCTGCTACCATTCTACCGCAACTTGAGTGCACTTATTTTTCCTTTACTGCTCTTATGTTAGATTTCCTCGAACTATTCCCCTAAAAACTGCTGTAATAAGATGTTTGAACTAATTTGGTTTCATATTCATATGGAGACGAGGAGAGCCTCCCTGTTCATCTAAAAAAATTATGGATTACTTCTCGGACTGGAGGGTCGGGATTAATTCGTGCCATGATCTGATGATGAGTACTTGACTAGGAGGATAAGATGAACCATGAATTAGTTGGCGGTGAGTCGGTGATGGTGGTGTTGATGACATACACCCCAAGCCGTGACGACAACCATCACTATAGGAGATGAAAAGCACCGTAAATTGATTGACCCCGCGATCACCACCAACAGCAACAACGACGACCTTCTTGTGAGGCATAAACTATTACAATGTAAGAATTCTGGAAATTGTCTAAATAAGAATACTGTAGGGTGAGGTCGAGGATTGTGTGCCATGACACTATGAGAATTCTGGAATTTTTTCCACAAAGCGTGCATACACACTATCTATGGCGACAAAAGGGATCGCCCCCCACACCTCTAGATCCATGGAAAATGTTGATTATCATAGTAGTTGGGATATCATATCGAAAGAAAAAAATGAGAAAATCAAAAAAATTGCTTGGAGGGTGGGAAAAAATACTTTAGCGACCAAAGAAAATAAATGCAGATGCACGATCACCTTGCATGACACATGCGAGAAATGTGGTAATGCGAAGGAAGATGAGTTCCATGCCGTCGTCTCATGCACAAAGAGTAGACCACTGCAACATGAAAAGAGAGAGCATTGGAGGTTGCCAGAATAGAGGGCGTTCCGGTATACAGGAGATGATTCACTTCAAAATCTCCTGAACACCTATGATGCAGAAACCCGAAACAGAGTCCTACTCATGCTATGGCATGCTTGGTTCCTTCGTGATAGCATAATTCACAATGACGGAAAGGAGTCTATTCTTGGTTCAGTAAGCTTCTTGCTGAAATATGAGTAAGAAGTAATAGCTACGCAGGGGAGATGAGATGTTGAGAAGGGTATTTTCTGCAGAAATCTGTTTGGTGACCCGTAGCAAATGCCTCCGAGTACGATCGTAATGAATTTGAGCCCTCCGCCTGCTGGAGTAATGAAATTAAACACCGAAGCATCATTTGTTGCAGTATCCGATGAGAATGCGTGTGTTGCAGTTTTGTTAACAACACAACACTATCTGTACTCAAATAGCCAGGATTCTGAGGCTACATGCCATTTGTGAAGGAACTAGAAGCTATCTAATGGAGTTCATGGAGGGAACAAGGGAGGAAGATGAACAGTAGCAAGCAAGACTCACGCGAGCCACGAAGCAGAGGCCGAAGCCTTTTCGTTCATCCCGTCTTGAGTTGCCATCATCTTCTATTTATTCTGCTTCGCTTGTGTATCGTGCGAGTAGGCCAAGGCCCAAGAGGCGCCCTTCTGGACATCCCAATGATACTTGTGACCCGTGTTGGGTTTTCCGTCAAGAGGAACGGGTAATCGCAACACAAAGTGGGTAAGTATTCCCCCCAGTTATGAACCCAAGGTTTATCGAACCAATAGGAATACCAATCCACAACCGTATTCAGCGGTTGCACACAAAAGAACAAACAGCTTGCACCCAACGCGGGCAAGAGGGTTTTCAATTCCCTTGGCCTCGTTATTTTCAAGCGAATGAGGTGTGTAGATAATGGTAGGTAATTGTAAAATGCAAAATAAAATAAAAGAAAATAAATGGCAGCAAGGTATTGGAGATTTTAGCAACATGTTGTGAATAGATCCGAGGGCCATAGCTTTCCCTAGTGGCATCTGTCATGAAAATAAGCATATGGTGGGTAAACAAATTACTGTTGGACAATTGATAGAAGAGCACATAGTTATGCGAATTTCATGGCAATGATCATGTAAAAATAGGCATCACGTCCATAAACAAATAGGCCGACTCCTGCCTACACCTATTACTATTAGTTCACTTCAAGAGCGCTACTACGCTTGCCTCTCTATGTATTAAGTTCATGACAAACGAAGTAATGCTTGGAGTAAGATGACATGATGTAGACAAAGTAAACTCAACACCCCATTGTTTTACCCTTAGTAGTAGCAACACAAAGACGAAACTTGTTCCCTTCTATCACTGGGATATATAAACTCGCCAGGTTGAACCTAGTACAACACACCTCTCTCACCCGAGAAACATCAATCTAGTTTGACAAACTACTTTAGGATCAGAGAGAATTACGAAGCTATCATAATCACGGACATAAGAATCATATTATATATCAGAAGAGACTCAAGTATTTATCATGAATAATCTGAACATAAACCCACAATTCCTCGAATCCCAACAAACGCATCGTACAAAAGAGTTACATCATATGGATCAAAGCGAAGATGCAATGATCATTGTATTGAAGATCAAAAGAGAGAGAGAGAGATGCCATCTAGGTAATGCCATGGACTATAGGTATTTGGTGAACTACTCACACATCATCATGAGGGCATCAAGGTTGATGAAGAAGCCCTCCGTGATTGATCCCCCCTCTAGCAGAGTGCCAGAACGGAGCTCTAGATGCCCTCTCGTTGGAACGGAGACTTGCGGCGGTGTAAAAAGTGTTTTGGGGACCTCCTTTGGATTTTTAGGGTAAATAGGAATTTATAAGCAATAGAACGGGGTCGGGAGAGCCGCGAGGTGGCCACAATCCATCAGGACGCACCCCCAGGCCGCGGTGTGATGGCTTGTGGGGGGCTCGTGTGCCTCCCAACCTTCTTCCGATGCTCCACGATCTTCTTTTGCTCCAGAAAAAATTCACAAAAAGTTTCAGATCAATTGTGCTTCATTTGGTACTAGAATCTGAAAAGTGGAAAAACATGCAGAAAACAGCAACTGGCACTACACATTGGGTCAATAGGTTAGTTCTAAAAAATAATATATATTGGTAGATAAGTGCCTAAAAAGTGTTTTAAAATGATAACATAATAGCATGGAACAAACAAAAATTATAGATACGTTGGAGACGTATCAAGCATCCCCAAGCTTAATTCCTGCTCGTCCTCGAGTATGTAAATGATAAAAACATAATTTTTGTTGTGACATGCTATCCATGATGTATTCTTATGCATGTATGCTCATTGGGAAATGATGAATTAACAAATATTAACACAACAATATTTATAAGTATAAGAAGCAAAACAATTAATCTTTCAAAGTGTACGATCCTCAAAGATTGTTGCAACCCTTTCCATCTTCATTATATTAGCAAGGCATGGCTCCATCTTCATCACAAAACTACAAATGTCAAGCACCACGATGCCCAAGTCACACAATTGGATCGTACTTTTTCAATATACATCAACTTTTTATTCTCCATGTAATACATGAGCGTGAACCATTGGACATAGCATATAGGTGGAATAGAGTAAGGTGGTAGGTTTCAAAGGGGTTGAAAGGTGAAGAAGATAGTCTCATATCAACTAGGCATACCAAGTTACCAACGGGTTATGGAGATACCCATTGACAGATATTGATACAAGGAGTAGGGGTTTCCATGCAAATGATGCACTAGACCTATAAGTGTATGAAAGCTCCACTGAAGCTAAGTGGGGTGTGCATCCAACTTGCTTGCTCATGAAGACCTGAGGCATTTGAGGACACCCGTCATCAGAATTTACAAGCCAAGTTTATAATTTTTTTGATTCCCACTAGCATATGAATGATATAACATGAGTCTCCCTACATGATGAGCATGGTGCCACTTTGAGGCACAAATGTGGTAAAGGATAGTAGCAAAGTCCCTTCTCTCTTTTTCTCTCATTTTTTTTATCATGGTGGGCTCATTTGGCCACCCAATCTTTATTTCCTCAATGGGACAATGCTCTAATAATGATGATCATCACACTTTATTTACTTACAACTCATGGATAACTCGATATGATGAATGAAGCAACATGACTCCAATATGAATGCCTATGGTAGTGTACCATGATGTGCAATGATCAAGCGTGGCATGTATTCAACATATGAATTTTTGGTGGCTTTTCCACAAATGCTATTATGAATGGTGGCTTTTCCACAAATGCTATTATGAATGGTGGCTTTGCCACAAATACTATGTCAGCTCTATATGATCATGCAAAGCAATATGATGATGAACGAACTAGTCATGTGAAGTGACGATGGAATTTGCATGGCAATATATCTCGGAATGGCTATGCAAATGCCATAATAGGTTGGTATGGTGGATGTTTTGAGGACTATATAGTAAGGCTTATGTGCAATAGAGTGTATCATGTGAAAGGGTTTGGATGCACCGGCGAAAGTCGCACCAATCCTCGAGTTGAGAATGGCCTATGCGCGGTACTAGAGAGGCTAGCAAATATGATGAGGTGAGATTGTGTATGTCCATGGTGTTACATTAGTCATAAAGAACTCATATACTTATTGCAAAGTTTTATTAGTTTTATCACAAATCAAAGTACTACTCGAATAC